>NC_081853.1:48723009-49049951 GCF_963259705.1 Myotis daubentonii | reverse complement strand
GCTCTGTAATTTGGCAGGATCTTTTATAAAGATGAACATAATTTAATAGTTCAAATAGATCCGAGGAACACATCAGGACTTCATTCCACATGCATTTGTGCTTATTAACTATTTTGGATTTGGAAATGACTTCAGAATGATATGGCACTGTGGGTAATATTTGTTGTCCTGGAAAGAAGTAATTTTGTCTTTTATAAGTTAGTTATGTTATTTCCATCAGAACAGGAAATCAATTCTATCTGGTCAATTGTGCTTCTTTCCCAATTTTCCAATAATTTCTATAGGGTTTTATGCTGAGAGGGACGTCCCAGTAACCTGAGAGGGCCCCAGGAGAGAGGCATGGCCAGGAGAAGCCTGAGGTAAGAGCCAGGCGAATAGTACATGGTGTCAGGTGTGATGAAGACTGAGGCAAGTCCATAGAGAAAGCAGAAAGGTCCAAAGATGGGTAGGTGTGAGGGGCACATAGGATACCTGTTCAGGACTGATCCTACAAGCAAGGAAACATGAGCACTAACTTGGAAATGGTGCCTATGGCAAAACCCTAGGGGCGAGCCTGTTGGATTCGATTCATGCAGACGCAGGGAGCCTCTTCTGTCTGCACAGTGTTTCCTGCATCTTCTTTTGAACTATACTGCCTCGTAGTTCTGGACTGCACAAGGGGAAGATGATCCTGGCAGGTTGCTCAGTATCCTGCACATAGCAATGGCTGTCTGCCTTAAGTAGATTATTACCATTTTGCAAAGGATGAAACTGAGGGGACTAGTCAAAAGAAAAAAGGCTACTCCCCATGAATACTGTTTATTTCATGTGGACACCTCTCCAATTCACAGATGTCTCAGGGAACAAACAGTAAGTGATGCTCAGTACGGGGGGGGGGGGCGGATTGCTGGAAAGACACCCCCGCCCCCCACCCCCGTTCTGTTTGGCAGAAATTGTAACTCTGGCTGTAGCCCAACTAATTAAGTTTCTAGGAACCTCAGCCTATCACTGCACTCCCTAGAGACTGTACCCTAATCTTTGTTTACTTGCTCCCTCCCTCAGTAGATATGTGAGTGGGACTTCTTCAAGTGGCCTATGGTAGAGTAGATGCTCAATAAGGTTGATGAATGAATGAAAGAATAAATGAATGGCTTTGTCAATCTAGCCAAAGAAAATGACTCAGGCCACTTATAAGGGAAGTGCATAGCAGGTGGGTGAAGGCGGAGGTGGGAGGACCCACCTACTTTTCCTGTACTGTGCCAATGAATTTCACTTTCTTTAAAAGATGGCTGATGTCAAATTTCAGATGTAAATGAAAGACACTGGCAAATATTCTGTTCAGACTCTTAGAGCTTGTGAAAACCTTTGCTGATATTAGCGGTGTTTTTGTTCCATAAACATATTTACTTTGTGTTTCATTAAAGACCAAATCAAGTTTGTTTTTCCGAACAGATCTATACCAATTTCTCTGAATCCTCTGGATCCTTGCAAGGAGGACCTATTTGCTGGTTTTATAATCATAGACTCTCAGTTATAGAATTTTTATTATTTATTGTCTTTTAAGAACAAGTAAACTTTTACTCTCTACAGTTTGGTATTTTCTTTATCATGAGGAAGGAGATACTTTTCTTCTGTGAGGCTAGAAATAAGTTTCAATTAAAAGCAAAATGTGAGAGGCTTCAGAATGTTGTATTTCTGGTTTAATCCCTGTGCAGCAAAAATGCCAATGGGAGCTCACAGATTGCTTTTATCTGATTTGGGGAGGCATTTGTGGCTATGAGTGTCCCTAAGGATACAGACCTTACCTATATCACCACCTACAATGGCTGTGCCACTCTAAAGCTTACATTATTTTTTTTCAGTTTTGTGCTGAAATTCCAGACCTTGTCCTCTCAAGTCTCTCCAGGTTTTGGTGGAGCTGCCCAATCTTTACAGAGAGGTTCCCAAGTCACTGTTGCTAAGGTCCTTCCATCAGTAGCTTTTTGAGGCCATGTCTTCTTGGGATCTCAGATCCTAATGCCTCTGGTGCAGACATTTCAGTCTGCTTTGTTAATTTGTCTCCCGCCTCCATGAAATTCCTCTGGGCCCTGGCCACTGTTTAAAATAATGGTTCTCAACCTGTGGGTCGCGACCCCTTTGGGGGCCGAACGACCCTTTCACAGGGGTCGCCTAAGACCATCGGAAAACACATACATAATTACATATTGTTTTTGTGATTAATCACTATGCTTTAATTATGTTCAATTTGTAACAATGAAATTGGGGGTCACCACAACATGAGGAACTGTATTAAAGGGTCACGGCATTAGGAAGGTTGAGAACCACTGGTTCAAAACCTCTGAACAGCTGGGACAGCTCCCTTTTCTTCTGATTCCCTCTTGAAAAGTAGGTAAACCAGGGCACTTGTTTTTTTCTTATTTCAATCTATCATGGGCTTTACTATGTAATTTTTCCCTTTATATCTGTTCAGATTATAAAATTTTAATCTTTCTTTTAAGAATTGCTCTCTCCTTTTCTAGCTTAATCAACCTGTCTTTCCCTATCTTGCCACAAGAGTAAAGTATACTTTCAAGCACTTGTTATTGCTTAATTTCTTGATTGATCTTATTGTTTCAAGTATAGGCTTTTAAAAATTATTCAGAATCTTTTTGTCTACAAGAATTTCCTTAAAATGTTTCTCTTACCTCAAGAACATGGCACACTCTCTTTATAATAAAGGGCTCTCATTTATTCCCCCCCCCCCCCCCGTAAAATGAACCATCTTTCTATGGGTGAAGTCTCAGCTGGGTGTCTGAAATCTAAAGGCATTGTTAAAACTATGTAAATCCAAAGTCACCTTAAATACATGTGGTGAGCAGTTTCTTTGAACCCATGGACAAATCACATAAAAGTCCAGTCACAGTTGCTTCTGTGATTCTAAATTGCCCAAGAACTTGAAAGCAGCAACTATTGTCAGGCTCACCAATGCCTAAAGTAATGTAAACCCCCCTCCAACTCTCCTATAATAGCAGATGAAGCTGGACCCTCTGGTTCAAGACCCTTGCCTGACTGACCTGCCTTTTGGCAAAGTCTTCTAACTCAGGCCTGTAAGCATTTGCTTAGGACCTGAGTGGGCTGTGTTACACATGTGTCCCACTTAGCTACTCTCCACAGGACAGAGCAGTCATAAGGCCAGCACTTAGTAAAGGTAACTCATCTATATATATAGAAAAGGCACATATGCAGAGTGTCTCCTTGGGAGTTCAATCACTCGCTATGATGTATGCCGACCACCAGGGGGCGGTGTGGAATGAAGGAAGGGCCCCAGCTGGTAGCCAGAAGGCGCAGATCATGATCACTGGCCAGGCCTAGGGACCCTACCTGTGCACAAATTTTGTGCACCAGGTCTCTAGTCTAGACTATATGAGATAAAAACAGGCCATGCACGATGGGAGCCCCTGCAAGCTATCAAGGTCAGAAACCCACAATGCCAACTCGACAATAGGTCTGCATGTCTACTGTTCCTTTACTTCAAAAATGACACTCACTGTCTATTTTTTAAGATTCACACCCAAATGCTAGGATTTTGGGGTTTGAGAGGAGCCTCAAATGACACTCAATTGGTAAACAGAAAGGAGTCAAACAGGTGGAGATCAAAATGACACCAGCCCCCACCCCCCACCCCCCCGCAACCACAGCTGATAAATCCAATCGCTTGCATTTGCAAGCAATTGAGCTTCCTAATATAAACCCAAGAATTAGAGACTTTGGTAGCCATTATTGGGCAACTCAAGGATTCCCCATATGGACTTCTGTTATTGCCTCTGTGAAACTCTCCATGGAGAAATAAGCCAGAACTTTGACCTTTCTCTGTGTAGCCTAACTCCCAAGAGAGAAGAAGAGGGGGCCAAGTTCAAGGAGGTTACATAATTGAACAGTAAATAAATATTGCTCTAATTTGCATTTATCTGATGACGAATGACTATATAACTAAGAGCAGATGAGATGACACTTTGACCTTGGAGAATGCCCCTGTTTTATTACCTGCCTATTCTACTGGGGCCACAAACATGATGGACAGTGTACTTCATATTACTTGGATACTCTATAGACAGCTTTAATTGATGGCAATGTTAGAATGGTGATATCAGCATAATTAGGTTTTATTCCTGACCCTTTTGGAATCACAGTGTTAATGAATAGTGGCAAGATCTTACATTTATTAAGAGCTTCATGATTTACAAATAGCTGTTACATGTATTACCTCATCCCTTTCAGTGACCCCTAAGGTAGGGAATGTTGCTCCTTGTTTTATACAGAGTAATCATATTTCAGAACATTAACTGATCTTTTTCCGATGCCAGCACAGCTAGTTAAGTAGAGATGCAAAGACAGGAATTGAGATATTCTGGCTGTAAGCTCATTTCTGTTTCTACCATGTCAGCCTCTTTTTTTCTAAGAAATGAAAGGACTTAAAAAGCATTTGTTAGTGGTACATGGTCATGACAAGGAGAAGGAAGTGCGAAGGACCTAGAAATCCTGCCCTCCTCTTTTATATATATTATTGATTTTTTACAGAGAGGAAGGGAGAGGGATAGAGAGTTAGAAACATCGATGAGAGAGAAACATCAATCAGCTGCCTCCTGCACACCCCCCACTGGGTATGTGCCCGCAACTAAGGTACATGCCCTTGGCCGGAATTGAACCTGGGACCTTTCAGTCCGCAGGCCGATGCTCTATCCACTGAGCCAAACCGGCCAGGGCCTGCCCCCCTCTTATAGACTGCTTACCTCTTATCTATGCGAGGAATTACTTCCCCTACTTTGCTGAAAGGTCAATTCATGAGCGATTTATGGGGACAGTTCTCTTCCCCTTCAATTCGGATGAGAGCGCAGTTATCCAAGGCTACTGAGTAATGCCATCTCATTGTTTCCTAGGTGGCAGAGCTATACAGTAAACAAGTGACCTTTAATGAAGTCCAGTGTGCTGGATTACTTCCAGTTGACATAATAAGGATAATATTAACTCAGCCCTTCAGAGACTCATTTGCCAAGTATGAAGAATTCCTCTCTCTGAGTTTAGCCAAAATAATGGTTTGTTGGGATAGGAGGCATCACATTTTAAAGGCATAAATTGATCTATTTACAGAACTGCTGTCAGAATGATTCAGGATGCCCGAAAGAGCCACATTAAGGTGGCTCATAAATCAATAATCATCCTCATGAAAAGCAGAGGGAACAAAGATAACACAAAGTTCGTAAATTACTGAATAATCAGAAAAGATAAAAATTTATGAAGCTTTGCTACTTCTTATTTACCCCTTTTCTAACAGAATTGGAGACTATGCATTAAAATCAGCACACACATTTTAAAACACAAAAGAAATAAGAAGTGAAGAATAAATTCCAAACTCTTCCCTGCAGCATTTTAGTCCACGGCCATCTTACATATTTTAAGGCTCTAAACACCTCAATGACTTGCCACACTGCAAATGTAATATTTAGTGACTCTCCTAGCCAATTTCATGGTCCTATGGCTGTTTTCATAATATTTTCTCTGCCAGGAGTATTTGCTTTGACTTGTATTTATAAAACCCTTACTCTTCCTTCATGCTCCAGGTCAAATATCACTTCCTCATTGAGTGAATCTCTGATTCTCTTTATCCAAGAGAGTCATGGTTTCCAAATTTTCCCTCCAGAATTCTAGAGAAATCTTTATTGGAGCACTTGCCACATTGAGTCATGCTGAATTGTCCCCTAGCTTCCTAGGCAGTTCATGGATCATAGGAAGGGAGTTACATTCATAGTTACAGTAACTAACAAGGGCCTCCACTAGTCAATGTTTATTGAATAAAATAGGCTGTCTATATAATAAAAGGCCAATGGCTCTAATGACTAAAACAACCCAACGAACAGTCACCAGGGAGTGCATGGAGCACCTCTTGGTCCCTCCCCAACAGTCCACAGGCTCCTATCACAGCAAGGCTGACGGCTGGTGGGAGGGCGGGGTGGCAGGTGGGTGGGTGGGGCAAGGTGGGCACAGTGAGGAGGGTGCGGCAAGAGAGGCAGGGCCTGATCCGCAGCTGCCATGGAGGCTGTGGATCAGGCCGGGAGATAGGCCTAGAGAGAGAGACAGCTGTCAGCGGGGATGTTTTGGATTTCCCAGAAGAGCCAATGGCTGCTTGGGAGGCGGAGCTTTTGATGCTGACTGGCATAGAAACTGACCAATCAGAACCAAACCTGGTAAACTGCGAGGAGCCAATGGCTGCCTAGGAAGCAGAGCTTTTGACACTGACTGGCATAGAAACCAACCAATCAGATCCAAATCTGGGTGAACTGTGAGGAGCCAATGGCTGCCTAGGTGGCAGAGCTTTTGATGCTGACTAGCATGTGCAGGAAGTGAACAGAGACCAGAAGGATGGGACTGTGACAAAACATTTGAACACTTCCCAGCCTAGTCTGCTTATTTCAGTGTAGATGTTTTAGAAGACAACAGGTGATGAATACATGTTAACATTAAACTTGAGGTGGTTTGACTAAATGCATCATGTTTTATTCTCTTTTTTACATGAAGAATGTAAACTTAATGAAAAGTAGCCTTATGGCCTTAACTGAACTCTGTCCTTTCCTCTCAATCTTAGTTACTTGATTTTTAACATAGAGGCTGGTCTGGCTCATTGTTTCTTAAATATTAGGACATGAATAAAAGATATTTTACTGTATGTCAGGTGTGCTTTGCACTTAGTATGAACCTAATAAATGTCTGGGGGTTAATATTATAATTGATAATGATAAAAACATTGATGACACAAATAATAGTGACAGCTAAGCCTAGGAAAGAGCCTTTGCACTACATATGACCTCATTTAATATAAACCCATTTTACAATTAAGAAACTGAGGTACACAAAATTAGTAAGTGAATAGGGTAATGTATAAAATTGGGGCAACTTATCATTTAGGCACTTAAATGGCTTTAAAAGTATTGTATTGAGTAGAGTTATTTATTTATTTATTTATTATTTTTAATGCTAGTGGCCTGGTGCACAGATTCGTGCACTGGTGGGGTCCCTCGGCCTGGCCTGTGGGGATTGGGCCAAAACTGGCTCTCCGACATTCCCTGAGGGGTCCTAGATTGTGAGAGGGTGAATCTCAGGTGATGCACCCAGGAATTGGGCTCCCTCCTCTCTGGTTCTGGGTGCTTCACCCAAGAACTGCAGCTGCTAAGTCACCGCAGCTCAGCAGCTCCTGCATTGAGCATCTGCCCCCTGGTGGTTAGTGTGCGTCATAGCTACCGTTTGGACTTAGGCTTTTGTATATAACAGGTTCTCGGGTTATGTCTGAGATCCGTTCCTGTGGTGCGACATAATGCGATTTTCGCCGTTAAGTCAGAACCCACCTACATAAGCACCTACGTCACTCATATAGAGCACGTACACAGCAGTAATGAAGTGAAACAGTAAAAAATAAATTCAAAGAAAGATAATTCCTGACCTTTACTTGTAAATAAATAATAAAAAACATAAAACACGTATGTACATACGTCGAAATGAAGGAACTCTTTTTTTATAAATAAATGTGAAATGGCGACATAACCACAAAATGATGTACGTTGAGTCCGACATAACCCAAGGACTGCCTGTATATAGATATTTTTATTGATTTCAGAGAGGAAGGGAGAGAATAGAGAGATAGAAACATCAATCATGAGGAAGAATCTTGATCGGCTGCCTCATGCATGCCCCACTGGGGATCAAGCCCTCAACCTGAGCATGTGCCCTGGCCAGAATTGAACTGTGACCTCCTGGTTCATAGGTCAACACTCAACCACTGAGCCACGCCGGTCAGGTGAGTAGAGATTTTTAAATTTTAGTCTCCATTGGTCATTCTGATTGCAGTGAGGAGGATGCCTGCCTAAACTGAATATCATTCTAATACTTGCTTTTTTCCTTTTTAAAAATCAAACTGAGATAGGTCTTCACTGTTCAAAGCCTTCTGTAGGCCATTGAATTTAGTTAGACATCAATAACATTGTTTTGCCTTTTATTGTATGTATTTCCCCAATTATCTTCTATTTGAGAATGGAATAATGAGATGGGATGCCGATTTCCCATTTAGATTAATGATATGATAGTTCCCTTTAAGATCAATTAAGTAAGAATTAATCGGCTTAAAGACAAAGTAATATTAGTGGTGACATGACTCAGGCAAAAGTAATGGAGTTGGAGGAGGGCCTGAATTTTGTACAATTTTAACTCTCTCACCTTTGGTGTACCAGAAACTTTGGACAGTTCTAGAATTCAATGTACATTATGGCCATAAAAAGCAGAAGACTACAAAGTCAAATAAAGGAAATTATTATGTCACCAGGATATGTTGTTCAGAAAAAATACAATGATGATTCAGTTCTGCTACATCCTGAATGACTGATCCTGCCTAGCATGTGCAAGGTTGAACCTTGATCCACAGCCAGCTTATAAATGAGGGGGAGGGAGACATGGTGCATTTCTGAGCTACGGGGCCTAGCAGCCTCGTCTGAGTCTCCAGAGAAGCAGAGCTAGGGGCATCTAGTGCATTGAGCTCTCCTTCGCACTCCGTGGTGAAAGTTCAGGTGCACAGTGGTCCCCGGGGCTTGTTCAGTTGTTTTCAGACAAAGCAATTACTCAGGCATCTGCCTGTGCCAGCCTTGCATTACTGCCACCCTCTTGAGAGCATCTTTACCAATGTTGCCCCTGTGCACAGTTGGAAAGGGAGCAAAAAATAGCCCAAACCGTACTATTGCCACAAGCTTGGACATAGACATGAGGTTGTAACTACATGCAGAGTGTTGGATTTGTATGAAGTTTGGCAGCTCATGATAGAATCATTGCTGTACAATTATTTTGAAGTTGATAATATCGTAAACACATTCCTAAGATTACTCTGAGTTTAAATCCCATTAATGACTCAAAAGCTAACAATCTTGCATCCTCCAAAATATTTTCCCACAAGCAGAAGAAAAGCTTACTTAGTGGATCATATGACTTCAAAAATGGTAAATTTAAAAAATAGTGGTGATGTTATTGCTATGAACTAAATTGTGGTCTTCCAAAATTTATATTTTGAAGAGCCAGTGTGACTACATTTGGAGATAGGGCTGTTGGGGTGATAATTAAGGATAAGTGAGATGATAAGGGTGGATCTCAAGTCTCATAGGACTGGTATTCTTATAAGAAGAGGAAGAGCCTAGAGCTTTCTGTCTCTCTGTGCATTCACAGAGAAAAGGACATGTGAAGACATAGCCAAAAAGTGGCCACTTGTAAGCCAGGAAGAGATTCCTCACCAAAAACCAAGCCTGATGGAATTTTGACCTTGGACTTTTAGTTTTCAGAAGTGTGAGAAAATAAATTTCTGTTGTGTAAGCCGTCCAATTTGTGGTATTCTGTTACATAGACCAAGCAGGCTAATACAGTGCCATACTGAGAAAATGACTCAAAGCTTGCCCCGCAGTCTATTGGGAACATTCCAAGAAGGAGGTAGTGAGGTTTTAAGAAGAAGAAAGTTATGCAGGAACTAAAGGTATGTTGCCAGGGGAAAGCACATGAAAATTAATGATCCCAGGTTACCAGGGAATAGAGCAGGACTTAGATAGGCAAGCTTTCCATAGGAAACTAAATGGAGTTGAGAGTCAGAGACACACAAGGAAGAATTAGAATCCAAACATAAAAATGAATATTAGACAGCAGGGCTCAGGCTAAGAAAGATCCAGATCCTTTATATGCATATGTATGTATATGGGAGAGACATATCTTATGTTTGATGAAATATGACAGATCCATTCCTACAAAAAATACCCATTAATGTATAACATGCTGAAATTTCACAAACAAAATGAATAAATCCATACAGCCAGATCAAGAAACAGGATATTGCCAGCCAAGAGCCTTCATCCCTTTCATTCCGTATCTGTCTGTAAAAGGTCAACTAGTGTACCCACTTTGAATAGAATAGGTTGACTTTGTCTACATTTGTAGTTTGCTTAAATGGAATCATATGATATACTAGAGGCCCGGTGCACAAGATTCATGCACTGGTGGGGGCGTGGCTTGTGGGGATCTGCCTGCTACAAGAGCATCGCTCATCCCGGTCAGCCCAGTGGCTGTCGACCACCCTCTGAGAGGCTTCTTCCTGGTCCAGCATCTTTCTTGGAGCCAGAGCACTTGCCGGGCCCAGGGACAATAGAATTGAGAGGCGGCAGTTCTGCAGTAGCTATGGACCCGCCACCCAGCCTCTGGGGTCAGCTCTGTGAGCCCGGCAGTGGCAGCATTGTGTGGCCTGCGGGCATCCGGAGGAGGCAGCAGGGAGCGAGGAGGAGGAACCTGGGGTGAGGAGGTGAAGATCACAGCTCAGGTTCCTGCCCATCGGCCTGGGGTTCACAGCGGGAGCAGCCACTCAACCTGGTCAGCCGAGTGGTGCTCCCACTGTGGTAGCACACTGACCACCAGGGGGCAGCTCCTGCTTTGAGCGTCTGCCCCTGGTGGTTAGTGCATGTCACAGTGACTGGTTGACCGGTTGTTCTGGTCGTTCCGCCATTCGGTCGCTGGGCTTTTATTATATAGGATTCTTGAGTCTGCCGCTTTAGCTCAGTGTTGTCTGTGGAGTTCATCCATTTGGATGGACACATTTTTGATGCAACCTTCTGTCTGCCTCATCTGCTTTCTTTCTCCTACCAGTGGGCATGCATTCTTGCCCTATTGGGTGTTCCCCTTTCAGATATTATTATTCCACTGTGTCGGGAGACATCCTGAGATGGACAGCTATTTGTACCCTTCACCATGAGTTGTCCAGGAAAGCAATTTTTCTGTGAAAAACTAATTTTCTCAGTATGCTTATAAACAAATCCACACTGAAAGAGTGATTTAACTAGTGTTGTATGATCATCCTTCAATGATTTTCATGGCACACCATAACTTTTTCAGCACCATATTCCTTCTACAATGTGGAAGTATCTAATCCCATGTAGAGAAAGGGGAGAAAGCCTAAAGGGAGAACATTCTGGTCTTTATATGTTCTTTGGACTCATTTAATCTGTTTCATTCTTCCCATTCTTTCCTTAGTTTGTAATGTATTTTCCCCCCATACAGAGTGTGTTCTCTGAACACAAAGGAATCAAACTAGATGTCAGTAAAAAAACACACCCACAAAAAAACCCAAACCCCCCCACAAAAAAACACACAACAAAACAGGAAAATCTCCCAAACATTTGGGAACAATACACTTCTAAATAATCCAGGGATTATTATTTTAGACAATCATTATGAGAATGGTTTACTCCTTGGCTCTAGATATAGAGAGGCAACTAAGGTAGTGCCAGCCCTCGAGGTGCCTAGGTTAGCATTGGAAACTATTGCTTCCAACCAGTTGTTCCCAACAGCTGCAGCAGTGGGTTGTGGGAACACAGAGGAGGAAATGATCCTGTTTCTGTTTGGACAGGATTTAAAGGGAAACGATACTGCACAAAGGACAGACATTAAATCCAGAGAGAAGCTCTGCTAAGCTGAACGTCACACAGCTTTCAGGTGACTTTCCTCTTTGCCTTGTCACGGCCTCCCTTGATGACCTTGATCAAGTTTTGCTTGTTGCATCCCCTTTTCTAGCATCTAATTGGAGATAATCATTGCTTCTGTAACCCCATAATCCCATGATTTCACTGCCATAGAGCGTACCTTTTGTGAAAAGTAAAGTGTTACTTTTCTTTGAGAATCAAGCCCACTGAAGGGACAATGAATACCTTTCTCCCCTATATGTCCTGGCAATTTAAAAGTGAAGAACAATAAAATTTAGGTCTCTTATAATAAATATATAGCAGTAAAATGACAAGTAGTCAGTCATTGTTCTAAGAATAAATTTCAAATAGTGGAGTCAGTAGCAATCCTTAATAGTAATAAAGTCTGGTAAAAAGCATTCTAAGAGGGAAGAGCTCACTTCCTGCCTGGAGAGTCTGTGGCCTGACAAGGCCTGTTTCTCCTGTTAAAAGAGAAAAGTCCCAACTGTGGGTTGGAAACTGCTCTTTTTTTTTTTTATTGCTTAAAGTATTACAAAGGGTATTTATTACATATGTATCCATTTTATCCCCCCACCCTAGACAGTCCCCTAGCCTCCCCTAACACCCAGTGTCTTATGTCCATTGGTTATGCTTATATGCATGCATACAAGTCCTTTAGTTGATCTCTTACCCCCCTACCTCCTGCCCCCCAACCCTCCCCGGCCTTCCCGCTGCAGTTTGACAATCTGTTTGAGGCAGCTCTGCCTCTGTATCTATTATTGTTCAAAAGTTTATAATGGTCTCTATTGTCCATGAATGAGTGAGATCATGTGGTATTTTTCCTTTATTGACTGGCTTATTTCACTTAGCATAATGCTCTCCAGTTCCATCCATGACGTTGCAAATGGTAAGAGTTCCTTCCTTTTTACAGCAGCATAGTATTCCATCATGTAGATGTACCACAGTTTTCTAATCCATTCATCTACTGATGGGCACTTAGGCTGGGAAACTGCTCTTGAACCTCTCGTTTATCAAACCCTTGCAGGAGGATGGAAATAACCGTGGTTTGTAACTAAATCTGCCTACTGGGCAAGTCAGTGCCAGGAGATGCCAGAGGTGTCCTGCTCCATGCCAGGAAGGTAACAGGTGACAGTCCAAGTATGGGGGCCTTAGGTTGGATTCCTTAGAAACAGAGCCCAAGGAAGGGTCCATGTGCAAGTGCTTCTAGAGGATGTCAGTAAGGTAGTGGGGGAGGAAGGAGGGGAGGAAACCAAGCAAAGTCTTATAGAGAATAGTTCTTAGACTGATCCGGCGGGGGGATTCTGGAGTGTAAGCTATGTCCCAGGAAGTTATGCCCCAAGGAAATCCCAATGAAAGGGAGATTAGGTTTATGTATTCTTGCACCCAGTAGGCCTCCTAGGTAAGGGGAAGGTAAGTTCTTAGTCACTCTGGCTTTCCTTGGTGTGGACAAATGGGGCACAAAAATCTGAGAACCGTCTCCTTGAAGTGGGTGTTAGCTGCTGGAAGCAAAAGCGCACTGAAGGGGGTGCATGCGCACAAAAATGGATCCAGATGGAGCAACATCATTGTGTGCTAAAAGAGTGGTGCCCAAAGGGGGTGACATGGCATTGTGACTAATAACTGGTGTAAGGGAATGGGGAGTGCAGGAGAAGGCAACGTGATGACATTCGGTTGGCAATGAAACATGGAAATGGTGCTACCCATGCGGTTCCAGACAGGATCCAGTCCATACTGGGACTGCTGAGGGTAAGTCAAAGTGTCTCACTCGGGCACCATGAGTGTCTGCCATGATGTCAAAGCCGGATACAATGTCCAGATCTAGGCTAGCAGCTCCCTGAGGTGAAACTAAGTCACCAGAAGATGGAACCGGGCTTTGAGATTTCTTCCCAGGTCCAGCTTGTCCCTGAGCCTGGTCAGACGGAGCTTGCAGCCCTGAAAGTGGGACGAGGAGGAGGTGCTGGAATATTCATTAGTCACAGGTAGTAACATTTCTAGGTTAGGAAACAGGCAAGATGCTCAGAAGAGGTTGTGGTTGAACTAGATGTTTCTCTGTTACCTATATGCAAAATGTCTTCATGGTCAGATTTTTATACTCTCTGTTCCAAATTCAGTGTCATTATCATCCTTTCCTTTCCTTTTATTTTGGTTTCTATTTATTTTTATTTTGTATCCACTGCTAATATGCAATTTTGCTGGTCTAAACATTCTTATAATTGATTTTACCACACTATAGAAATAAGGTTAAATCTGTCTTAACTTTAGCAAATTTATTTAACATATATTTTTGAATACTTCTATGTATAAAAAGTTTCCTGCTAAGGACTAATTGGGGACTCAGAAATTACTCATATATAGCCATTCTCCTTAGGGAGAGTAGTTCTGTAGCTCTATCTAGAACAGAGAGCCAGGGTGTCTCCTGGGAATACAGTATATACATTACTTTAATAAAAGTCCGCCTTAAAATAGTCTTGCTAGCTAAAATACAGAACATAAATATTGTCCAGGGTACACTTATACTATTTTTTAAATAATCCTGTATTTTGCTAAATCCGACAACACTACCTGGAAAGTTTGATCAAGTCTGATTCCAGGAAGTAGGGCTCATCCACGCTCACAGTCAGGGGAGAGAGAGGCCAGGGACATGTACAGACCCGCTAGACTCAGGTGGTGACTCTGCCAGTAACCACCCGTAGGTCCCTGAGCCAGGAATTCAATAAATTCTCTAAGCTGCTTTTTCATCTGTACAATGGGGACAAAACAACCTCCTTCTCAAAGCGATTATTAGATAGATGTGCAGGGGATAGTAATCTCTAAAAAAGAGACTAATACACATGCATTCTTCACTGAAATAACATTCTCTCAAATGAGAAGATCAGGGGGAGAAACACCAGGCAGAATGTTTAAGGTTCCTTGGATTGCAATTCAAGAGAACATACCATTTGCCAAGGGTGGGTGAGTCTGTTTTACATTTCACAGGTGACAAACTGCAGAGCTCTGGCAGGGTGAGTGTGTGCGTGTCTACAAGTAATATGATTCATGAGGACCAAGTCACATTTTGGACTGGTGAGAGGCAGTAGACAGCCAGATCCCCTCATAACTAGAATAATTTGTTCCCACAGTTCTTATTTATTTCATACTCTGCCTTGCCGCCCCCAGCAGCTTTGATTTCTGGGCTCTTCTATCTTTGATTGGTCTTTGGCAATGAGTGTCATACATCTGTCCTTTTTGGATGAGGAGCCAGAACCTGGTTCTCCACCGAAGCGTCCCCATACCCACCTGTCACATCCATCACCTGTTTTTTCGTACCCAGCCCGGTTTACCTGTGTACTTGCCCAGGGCAGAGAAATTGTTAATCAGCATATTTGCTTCTAACTTTGTGATGTACAAATAGATTCCTAGTTTAATATACAAATTATACAGTGTTATAATGAATGGGTGTATTTCATCACATGTTGTCATATAAATGCAACGAAATGCACCCTTTCATTATAGCAGACTGTGTGATTATTCTTTTAGCAAGGTTTCTGCTGTCCTAGTTCAATCACCTTCCTTACAGCTGTCAAAAAAACACCTCACTGCGTCTCAGATGGCCCTTTGTGTACGTTCAGAGAAACCACTCACTTTGTCTTCCACTGAGAAGTGGAATTAATAATAACAAGGAGTGCTAGATAGACAACAGTATGGTGATTACTAGAGAGAAAGGGGGGAGGTAAGAGAGGGTATTTGCTTTCCCCCCACTACTAACCATTCAAATAACCATCAGGAAACCTCTGTGGCCACTTTCACTTTTTTTGACTTTATATAAATCACTTAACTTTCTGGGATTCAATTTCTTCACCTATAAAATGATGGTACAAGACTAAGAACATCTTTAAGATTCTTCAGGTTTTAAAATTCTGGTCCTCTTTATTTTCTTTGAATTTTTAACCTACAAAGCCTTTTTTCTAACTATGTCATTATCTTCTAGTTATATCTACTAGACTTGAAAGAATTGCTTTGGAGAATTCTGACCTCTTAATTGGTTTTTAAAGGAACATCCAAATCATTAAAGATACTTAAAGACTTGCAACAGCACTAATAGTACGAAACTACATCAGACTTCTATTGATAGGATGTTTAAAGATCTAACGTTAAGTAATGAGGTGAAAGTGCCCTAGTCTACTTTCCAGCACTTCTGTGTTTTAATGTTAAATGATATGTTTATTGCTTGCTCTCTTGTTCTATTAATCAGAATATTGGAACAGCTGGTATCATAGCAACAGGGCCCATTTGACTTCCTGTGTAACCATGTAAGCTTGTGATCATTCTCTGTGTTATGTGGATTCATTCTTTTCCAGGCTGGGGTATTAAGTATTGGGGGTTTATAGCACATTATAGCTCATAAAATCTTCCCATCTTTCTTAGGAACATGCATATATAAAGAGGTGGTGAATTTAACAGATAAGACAGAGGACAAAAGTAAGTCTCAACCTTATTCTCAGAGTTTGCATTGCTTATTTCAATTTCCCTTCAAACTAACTTTATAAAGTTATAAATTGTTATGCTCATTTTACTGATCAAAATATGAGGCTTATGATGAGAGGCTAGACATCTTGCCAGAATTGTGTGATTGGAAGAGCTAAGATTTAAATTCCAAACTTACATTTTTTTTAATCTATTGTAATACCTCTTCTAGAAGTAAATATAAAATATAGTAGTAATCAAAATCTTGATGAGTTAAAGAAATCACAAATTAGAGAGAGACTTAAGTCAGTTATTTTCTTTCTTTCTTTTAAAATATATTCTATTGACTTTTCACAGAGAGGAAGGGAGAGGGATAGAGAGCCAGAAACATCAATGAGAGAGAAACATTGATCAGCTGCCTCTTGCATACCCCCGACTGGGGATGTGCCCGCAACCAAGGCACATGCCCTTGGCCAGAATCAAACCCGAGACCCTTCAGTCCGCAGGCCAACGCTCTATCCACTGAGCCAAACCGGTCAGGGCAGTCAGTTATTTTCTTAAACCAAGTTTCCTCTTTGGAGCCTCTTCTGACACGTTGGGAGAAAAACACCATGGTAAGTAACTAACTAGCTAAGATGTGTTTACTTAGAGTCAGCAGCTTTACTTTAATTAATTTATTAAAAATGTACTGACAGTACCATTCTATGTGTTTGGTACTCTCAAAGAGTTACTATTTAGATACTTTTAGAAAATTATTTTTGCATGTTGTTTAGCTATTTGCATGGAAATTATTTACTCACTTTTGAGGAGATCATTTGTAATTGGAATGAGGAACCAAGTCAAAATCAGGATTGAGAAGAGAATAGAGAGGAGAAGAAAGGCAAAACTCAGGCTCTCAGGGCACAGTGACTCTTGTTTGTACCTTTTTTTTTTTTAAATAAACTGATTACTGCCCTAACCAGTTTGGCTCAGTGGATAGAGCATCGGCCTGTAGACTGAAAGGTCCCAGGTTCATTCCGGTCAAGGGCATGTACCTTGGTTGCGGGCACATCCCCAGTAGGAGGTGTGCAGGAAGCGACTGATCGATGTTTTTCTCTCATCAGTGTTTCTACCTCTCTATCCCTCTCCCTTCCTCTCTGTAAAAAATCAATAAAACATATAAAAACAAACAAACAAACAAACAAACAAACAAAAAAACAGATTACTGGCAGCTGGCAGATAGGGAAGTCTGGGCACTCCCTCCTTGAGCAGACTGATTAGTAGAACTATAAAAAAAATAATTTCAGTTGCTTGTTGCAACATTTTAGCTGAGGAGCACACCTGGGCAGTCTTCCTATGAGTGACGTCACCTGGAGCCGCTCCAGTGGCGCCTCCCCCTGGGTTAGGGCTGCTCTGCCCCCTTCCCCTCAGTTATTCTCAGTACTGCCCTTTCTCTATGCAAGTGATGGGGAGCTAGATGATTTTCCACTGATGGGAATTTGAGATTAGTGTTAAAAGGCAGGTAGAATGGGAAGACTGGAGTGACAGGAGAGGTTTGGCCAGTGTTGACTTTCTGCTTGAAATACTTCAAAAACTTCCCATGTTCTTTAGGGGAAAGTCTGAACTCTTTAATTTGCCTATATACTTTTTTTTTTAACGATACGAGTGCAATGTACTTCTTTTTCCATATGCCTTGCCATAAAAACCTCTTATATGTTACTTTTCTAGCCATACTTACCAAATATTATTTTGTGTCTCAGCATTTCTAAATTCTCTTCCTTCAACCCTGAGCTATCTTTCCCTGAAAATATTCCTCCTTTCTCTGTATACTCGACCCCACTTGCAATCAACTGTACAACTATTTTATCATCTAGCTTTTCTTAATATTGCTTAGCAAAACCCCAAAGACACAGGCTGTGACCTTGAGTATGACACAACGGGGAGACTAGATGTATTTTGGCTGGGGAAAAGCCAAAGATATCTGACTTTACAAAGATGTCTTGAGGGAAGTGAAGAAAAAATGTTTCTCTGCAACACCATTTGTGTGAAACTTTTAAAGTATTCCTGCCCAAACACTATGGGCATACTTATGAGAGTTGATGAGATCCTAAGTCAGCCAAGCTGGCAGTTGTGACAGGCAGATGATCCTTTTGGCCTTCTGTGAACAAGTCCTACAGTTCATTTGGAGAGATTAAAAATGGCAGTTATGGCTGCCATTATCACTCAGAAGGACATTAATGGAAAAGGAAGATAAGAGCTTGAGATGACAATGTATACTAAATGCAGTCTCATTTCCAATGGACTGTGCCCCTCTATCCTGGTTCTTGTACCACTAGATAGTACCTATTTAATCAGTTTCAGCTTCTTTATTGATTAATGGGATTAATAATACTTCCCAGATCGGGATACCATGAGGATTAATTTAGGTAATATTAATATAACATGTACATACATAGTCTTTGGCCTATAAATTATCAAAAATTATATTTATATCTCTTGCTACCATACTTTTACAGGACTTTGTGTTGTTCCAGCATCTAAGTAAGGGAGGTATGTAATGCATGGTTACCAGAAGCATAAAGATCTATCATCCTTTACTTACTGTCCTTTGACATACATATCAAAAGGCAAGTGGTACTTGATCTAGGAAACTTTTTCTGATCTTTCTGGAGAAGAGAAGACAACTGGGATCTGTCAGTAGCTACTTCCAGAATTTATTTAAAGAATTGGACTTGAGTTCTTCAAGGGGTAGACTATAGTGGAGACCCAGATTGTCTTTCAGGACTGAAGGACTTACTCTCCCAGGTCCTGGAAGTTCTTCCCACAGATATGCCATACATATGCTGTTGCCCTTCTTTGGGAAATACCTAGACTGAAAAGAGCTGATTTAGCCAAGATTATTCACCTCTTTAGGGCCAACTCATACCTAATGACTGGTTTAGCAAGTCTATAAAGACCCCAACTTGCAACACTGAGAAGAGTTAACCTATTTTCAGGATTCCTTGTAATCTCAGCCAAGAACTTTGTTGAAACTACATCATAGCTTAACAACTTCTGCTTAATTCCACCTCCTTCCTTTCCCTTCCACATATATTGTTTTCATGAGTTTCCCACATAAAATTCCTGGGTGTTAATCTTCATCATTTAGGGAATCCAACCTGCAACACAAACTTAGTCTAATGACTGGACCCTTATATTACTTCTCTGAGTCTTTGTTCTTAGTTGGTGCCATGTCTTGGCCTTTTGATTTTCTCAACAAGTTGGGAATCTGTATCTTCCAGGTCATCCCCAATGATGAATACCTTGTTTGTTGCTTGATCACAGCTATTTGAACTTGACTTTCACATCAGTCAAACTTCATGTCCTCCCACCGTGCTCTTCCATACTTGAAGATTATCCCTCATCCTCTTTAGCTATTACTGGTCCTCCCTAATCAGCCCTCTCCAGACCTCTCCAGGTCTCTTACTTCTGGAATCTCCTTTTATAGTTCAGCCTGTTTCATTTATCTTCTGTTACCACTTTGATATTAGAGTCGGAGGCTTCAGTGTAAGTGGAGTGAAGACTGACTGTTATTTTACAGATCATATAGATTCTGGTGCCTAGGATGACGCTAGGGAATTGTTACCACATAAAAATGAAGATGAGGCTCCCTAAGCCAACGGTTCTCAACCTGTGGGTCGCGACCCCTTTGGGGGTCGAACGACCCTTTCACAGGGGTCACCTAAGACCATTGGAAAACACATATAATTACATATTGTTTTTGTGATTAATCACTATGCTTTAATTATGGTCATTTTGTAACAATGAAATTGGGGGTCACCACAACATGAGGAACTGTATTAAAGGGTCGCTGCATTAAGAAGGAATTAGCCATCTGCAGGAATCTCCACAGAATTAGCCTTTAATACATGGTGATTTGCAGACAGACAGTTAAGGAATCAGGAAACAACCCTCTAAGTTGTAATCATCATAAAACAAGCTATAATTTTAGAAACCCATGGAAAGGTGTTATATGCTAGCAGTGACAACCAGGAAACTGGTGGTCTGAATGGAATGGCAGTAATGAAGAGTCAGTCAGGAGAAAGGCTCTTTAGGCAGGATTTGGTCCCTGCAGAAAATCGCATGGCTGACAGATCCAGCCAGAAGAAGCTCATTATCAATGCTTAACCTACTTTTTAATGCCAGCATTTCTCCCTCAGTCTTCTTTGTGATCATACCCTGAAGAAGAAGTGCCCTGCTCAGGTCACCACGCTCACATTCCAGGCAGACAAATAGGAGACATTGTGAATATATTATAACTCTATGGACTGAAAGGTGACTTCAGAAGGCAAATTAAATTTGCCAATACTAAGAAGTTAATTTTCTCTGTTTGGACATCATAAAGAAAAGTGCAATCTTTATGCATTATCTGAAGCATTTAGAAAGTTTCTGGTGCATAGTAGGAATTGAACAATTATGCTTGCATTTGGATCTCTTCCAAAATCTATGCTGTCTTTAAGATACCCACTTTAAACATAATAATATAAGGAAGTTAAAAGTAAGAGGAAGGAAAAGATATACCATACATATGCTAATGATAACAAAGGTGGAATAGCTATATAAATATCAGACAATGTCAACTTCAGGGCTTAGAAAAATTACAGAAACAAAGGCATATTGCATAATGACAAAAGGGTCAGTTCACCAGGAAGAGGTAACATTTCTAATGTGTATGCCCTTTATAAGAGTACTTCACAATACATGAGGCAAAAGATGATTGAACTAGAAGAAAAAATGTACAAATAAGAGTCACAATTAGAGTTGGAGATGTCCACCCTATTTTCTAAATAATCAATAGATCAAGTAGAGAGAAAATAAGCTAGGAGGTAAAAGGCACAGCATTAACAATCTTGGTTCTACTTGAGATTTATAGAACACTCCACCCGAAAAGAACAGAATAAACATTCTTTTCAAGTTCAAATGGAACACTTAACAAGAGTTACATAATGTCTTGCAACATACAACAAATCTTTAAAAAAATTAAAGAATTGAAATCTTATAAATTTTGTTCTCTAACTTTAATGGAATAAATCATTAAATAACAAAGTTAAATGAAGAACTCCTAATATTTGGAAATTAATTGGCATATTTCTAAATAATCCCAAGTATCAAAGAAGAAATTCTCTAGGAACAGAAAATATTTTGATGAAACAAAAACGAAAATACCAAATAACAAAATTGGTGAGAGAGCTAATGCAGTACTTGAGAGGGAAATCAATAGCATTAAAATGTTCCAGTTAGTAGGATTACCATAAAAAAGTACCACAAACCAAGTGGCTTAAACAGCAGAAATTTATTGTTTCACTGCTCTAAAGGCTACAAGTATAAAATCATGGTGTTGACAAGGTTGGTTCTTTCTGAGAGCTGCATGAGAAGGATCTGTTTCAGGCTTTTCTTCTTGGCTTGTAGATGGTCATCTTTGTGTTCCTATGGCATTTTTCCTGTGTGCATGTATGTGTTCAAATTTCCCCTTTTACAAGGACACCATCATATTGGATTAGGGATCCACCCTCTCCCAGAAAGACTTCATCCTAACGTAACTAATTACAATTACAAAGACCTTATTTCCAAATAAGATCACATTTTAAGATTCTGAGGGTTAGAACTTCAATATATGAATTTGGGGGGGGGGGCATAACCATGACAGCTTATATTATAAAAGAAGATCTCAAATCAACAACCTAAATTTCTACCTTAAGAAATTAGAAAAAGAAAAACAAAAGGGAAGGAAGGCTCAGATGATTTCACTGTCAGAAGGAAAGGCCAACTCTACAAGATTGGTAAGGAGGGTCCCCTAAGGGTAGGAATTTAATAATTGGTTCACCCTCATGGTTTTCCCAGCCAGGCTCTACATACTGGAATTACAGGAGAAGGTGGTCCTTGGTGGGGGGAATGGAAGGATCTGCTCATCCAGAGAACTAAGTCCCTGTCGAGACCACTCTGAATACCAAGGACCTTAGAATTTCTCCATTAAGTGACCTCTTTCTGAGTGGGCCTCTTTCTGAGTGTGCCCCTATACTCCAGAGTTGCTTTCAGAAAATGTAGACTAAGCTTGGACAGGCTTAAAGAATTCCTGGAAGATCCACGCAAGTTGCAGGAAGACTTTTGCAGACAGAGGGAAGGAGGGAGTGAGGGGAGTAGGTGAAGGTAAGGAAGGCATCTGTTGGCAGCCAGAGGCTGGGGGCTGTCTCTCCTTTTCACAAAAACATGTTCTAGTGGGAATTTCAAGGAGTTTAAGAATTTTAAATTTGAACATGAATATCATAAAGGCATATATTTTTTTAAGGTAAGAAGATTAAAATGCAGTTTGTTCAGGCATTTGTTAATTGATATATAACTGTTAAAAACCTAGACATACGGTAAATTCGGTCCATTTGTACTCATTCTGGTGTAAGCACCACAGTGGGGTGGGGGTCTTTGTTTACTACTAGGTTCTGAGAACCTAGAACAATGCTTGGCACAGAGAGGGCGCTCAGTAATTTTGAATTAATGAATGATAGGTAAATGAATGAGTTCAGTCCTTACAATCTATCCCTGGAAAGATAGATTCTAGATAGAAACTGGTAATGGTAATTTGTTGACACCATCATGGATAGAGGATGATTTAAGAAGAAAAATCCTTTAGAACAATGGTTCTCAACCTGTGGGTCGCGACCCCTTTGGTAGTCGAATGACCCTTTCACAGGGGTTGCCTATGACCATCCTGCATATCAGATATTTACATTATGATTTATAACAGTAGCAACATTACAGTTATGAAGTAGCAACGAAAATAATTTTATGGTTGGGTCACAACATGAGGAACTGTATTTAAAGGGCCAGAAGGTTGAGAACCACTGTTTTAGAAGATGACAAGCAATATGATGACCTGTGTATATAGAACTCAAGTCTGTGAGCACTTCTCTGGTGATTATCATGATCCCCAGTGAGATGTCACATGGTGTGTTTCAAGAAAACCTGTCTTAGTCATTTTATTGGGAATCATTAAATCTTCACTGTGGCCGCCAACCATGAGATGATGCTCCAGTGACTAGAGATGGCTTCCCTGCCCTCCAGGGCTTTACTCAGTATCTGTCATGTTTGCCAAGGAGAGTTGATTCTCAGAAAAAAAAAAACCCACTTTGGTTCAACATGACATCTGAACTTTTAAGAATTTCAGATTTGATAACTGATGAAGATATTCTTAGAAGAAAATAAAATTGAGAACAGAGTGTGAGAAATTGTTAATAGAATGTGTTTGCCCCATACCAATAAAAATTCTCCACTTAACCATTTGAATTTAATTGAGAGAGCATTTAAAACACTTTTCAAACTATTTATGTTCATGTAACACAAAGTCATGGTTATTATTCAACTACAAGATGAATTATTTTGAGCCATTTCTTATATCAAGGGGAAAATACAGCAAACAAGCATTTCAATTATTTAAAAGAACATTGGAGCAATTAAACTTTTCTGACAAATACCACAAGAATAAAACCAAAGGACAGAAAGTAATATATTAACTCTTTGCCATTCAAATGGCTCATAGAGCCTCCAGCAATCATATGCTACAAATAGGATGTTTATATCACATGCAAATTTAGTGCCTCCAGAAGCATTAACAGCCAACTTTCTCACAGCTCATTGGCTTATGGTCTTTAATGGTTAACCCACAAGGGAGCAATTGCTTCACCAATACCTCATTTGTCTTCTCTATAACTTTTTCCATACCAGTAGTTCTGTTAATTCTATTATTAAATGAATGGCAATACCCACAATTTCTTTTAAACTGCTAAATGGACAGCAGTAAGATAATGAAATCTATTTATAAATAAGTAAATGTCTAATTGTTCACATTGCTTTTGAGTTGAAATCTTTTTCTAAAATAAGATAAGCAAACATAAGATAATGAATCTGACATGAAAATAATATTTAACTTATATATTTACTCTAAGGTAGACAGCACCGAGCTATAGAATTGTAATTTGATTGATGAAAGCCTTTGCTTCCATTAGACATGTAAAAAGGGAAATTGGCTTTCAACTCCATTACTGTAACCATTCTACCATCAACATGGAAATATGAAGAATACAATTTACCAAGCACTAAGTACACTAGTACACTGGTAGACAAGTATGATTATACTAACGATCACTGAAGAAACAGCAGAAAAATTATTATAAAATTGGCTTTTAATATCCTATCTAATAAAAGAGAAACATGGTAATTAGCCATACCTCCACTACCCTTCCCATTGGCTAATCAGGGTGATATGCAAATTAACTGCCAGCCAAGATGGCGGCCAGCAGCCAGGCAGCTTGAAGCGAACATGAGGCTTGCTTGCTTCAGTGATGGAGGACTCCAACGTTCCCCGCCTGCCGCTGCCGGCCTCTGAGCTTCCAGTTTGAAACATTGTTACAAATATAGAAGCTAAACAAAACCCCAGAAACCTGCTTTCAGCCAGCTGGGATCTCAGAGCTGGAGTTGAAACAGTGTTTCAATTATAGACCCCAAACAAACCAGATACCTGCTTTCAGCAGCCGAGGCCTAAAAGCTGGAGCCAAGCCTCAAACTAAAGCTGGCCCAGAATAAAAAAAAAGAAAAAGAAAAAAAGGAGCAGTTGGGAGCTTCAGTCACCCACCAGCCTGAAAACAGCCCTCAGCCCCTCATCCAGACTGGCTAGGCACCCCAGTGGGGACCCCCACCCTGAAGGGTGTGTGACCAGCTGCAAACAGCCATCAGCCCCTCACCCAGGCTGGCCAGGCACCCCAGTGGGGACCCCCACCCTGATCCAGAACACCCTTCAGGGCAAACCAGCCGGCACCCACCTGTGCACCAGGTCTCTATCCTATATAGTAAAAGGGTAATATGCCTTCCAGCACAGGGATCAGTGGAGCTGCGAGGCCTCCTGGCACCAGGATCAGTGTGACGGGGGCAGCACCCAACCCCCTGATTATCCTGTGGCTCTGTGTGTGACAGGGTGCGGCACCCCAACCCCCTGATCCACCCTGCTCTGTGTGTGACGGGGTAGAGCCATAACCTCCCCATCGGCCCTGCCCTGAGTGTGACAGGGTGTGGTGCCCCAACCCCCTGATCCACCCTGCTCTGTGTGTGACGGGGTGATGCCCCAACTCCCCTATCGGCCCTACTCTGTGAGTGACAGGGGGGAGCTCCCCAACCCCCTGATCGGCCCTGCTCTGTGCATGACAGGGGGTAGCTCCCCAACCCCCTGATCGGCCCTGCTCTGTGCGTGACAGGGGGGAGCTCCCCAACCCCCTGATTGTCTCTGCTCTGTATGTGACAGGGTACGGAGCCCCAACCCCCCGATGGGCCCTGCTCTTTGAGTGACAGGGGGGAGCTCCCCAACCCCCTGATTGGCCCTGCTCTGTGTGTGACAGGGGGTGGCGCCACAACCTCCCCATCGACCCTGCCTTGAGTGTGATAGGGGACGGTGCCCCCCCCCCCCAATCGGCCCTACCCTGAGTGTGACTGAGGGTGGCATCGCAACCTCCCGACCCGCCCTGCTCTGTGCATGACAGGGGGTGGCGCCCCAACTCCCCAATCGGCCCTGCTCTGAGCCCGACCAGGGGCTACACCTAGGGATTGGGCCTGCCCTCTGCCACCCGGGAGCAGGCCTAAGCCAGCAGGTTGTTATCTCCTGAGGGGTCCCAGACTGCGAGAGGGCACAGGCCGGGCTGAGGGACCTCCCTCCCCCCCGAGTGCACAAATTTTTGTGCACCGGGCCTCTAGTTTAAATATAATCAGTAGCATTATTAATGAATGACTTAATAATTTTTCTAATTTAATTGTTATCCAGAGCTTGGTCTTTAGTTTACTGTATGCTGTGTATGTGTGTGTGTGTGTGTGTGTGTGTGTGTATGTGTGTATGTAATGCATTCATTACTATATCCTTAAGAGACAGAGATACTAGACACATCTTTAATTTTTTTCTTCAAATGTGATTAAAGAGATTATCTTTTAAAAAATATATATTTTTATTGATTTCGGAGAGGAAGGAAGAGGGAGAAAGAGATAGAAACATAATGATGAGAGAGAATCATTGATTGGCTGCTTCCTGCACACCCCCTACTGGGGATCAAGCCCACAACCCAGGCATGTGCTCTTGACTGGAATTGAACTTGGGACCCTTCAGTCCACAGGCCGATGCTCTATTCACTGAGCCAAACCAGCTAGGGTGAGATTTTTTTTTTAATGTTCTGCTTTTTTAACTTATCTCTAAATATGGCTATTGCACTTTTAATTTATGCTAGTATCATTTTTATCTAGACTATTTCTTTTTCTTTAGAGTCTTCATTTTTATTATACCCTCTTGCAATGTAATGGAAGCAATATTTTTCATTTTATCACTTGGTGATATTAACTAATTCTTCTTATGTTTTTTTCTACTCATAGCATTATTTTTTTCCCATTTTCCTTTCTGTTGTTTGGATTTTATCTCTGGTCTTTATAGTAAACGTTTTCTCAAATGCCTGGTCAACTCTGGTTCTTAGCAGCATACATTAAACTGATATATGAAAACTCACTGTGTGCGTTTTGGGGGGATGGCCATAGCGGTGGAGCAGTAACACTTGTCAACTGATGCACTTCATGTAAAGTGATCAGGCAGAGACATGGCCATTTATTTCTGAGACAACCCAAGGTCAATGGCTGCAGGTCTTTGAGACTTTTCTTATCTTTGTCTGGCTAGTTTCCCCCGAAAGGAATACTTTAATCTTTTGTTTGTGAATGCTACATAAAGTTCTATTCCTGGGTTTGAATAGGAAAAGGAAACTGGGGCCTCACTTTTCAACAGGCAAATTGTCACTAAACTCTTGCTTTCATTATTGGAATGTCATCTCTAGCCTTCCTTGTGCTTCATATTCTCAAGGCACAACCCTTATTCACTTAAGATCTTGAGAGAGTAAACATTCAGGCTTCTTCCAAAGTGGGAAAGGACAAGTCACGTGGATTTGTAGGGCAAATGAAGAAATCCAGATTCCTCACTGCTCTTGATCATGTTTTCAACTACGTTTACTGTTTATTACTCCATCTGACTTCCCTGACTTCATAAGTTCCTGGTGCAATAAATCTGTGTGCATTTTAGGGTAGGGTGAAGCTGTGGCAGAAGTCATATTGCTTCTATTGTTTTCATACCCCAGCTGCCACTGCCACCAGCTCAAGACATATTTAGTCTTCTCTGTTCTGTCAATTAAGGTATTTCTTATTTATCCTCCATTCTCCTTTCTCTCTCTCTCTCTCTCTCTCTTTCTCTCTCTCTCTCTCTCTCTCTCTCTTTTTCTCTCTCTCTGTCTCTTACACTCTCTCTCTCTCTCGCTGTCTCCTGGACTCTTTCCCTCCCTCCCATGGTTTTGTGAATTTGTTATTTTGATGGGATATACAAACCATAAAAATAAACTCTCTATATAAAAGCCTAATGTGCAAATTGTCCCTGTGGGAGTTTGACTGGGAGACTGATCACTTGCTATGACATGCATTGACCAACAGGGGGTGGCGTGGAAGGAAGGGAGGCCCTGGCTGGCAGCCGGAAAGCCCCGGTTGGCCCTGATTGCCGGCCAGGCCTAGGAACCCTATCCATGCGAATTTTGTGCACCGGGGCTATAGTAATAGTAATAAAAATAGTAATGTTAGTAATGTGCCACTTTCTAAAATCTTCCATTGAAGGGAGTGACCAGGAGTCAGGAAAAGACCACAACAACAAAGTGTCTTAGTCTACTCAGGCTTCTATAGGAAAATACTACAAAGTGGGTGACTTATAAACAACATAAATTTATTTCTCACAGTCCCAGAGCATGGAATTCCAAGACTAGGGTGCTAACACAGTTGGGTTTTGGTTAGGGCTCTCTTTTGGGTTTCAGACTGCAAATTTGTTTGCTCTGTAACCCGGTAGAAGGGGCTAGCCAGTTCTGTGCAATCTTTTGTGTAAAGGCACTAATCCCACTCTTAAGGGCTCCATACTCCCAGTTTAAGCACCGCCCAAAGGCCCCACCTCCTAATACCATCACATCAGGCATTAGGGTTTCAACATCTGAATTTTGGGGAAGCACAAATACTCAGAACAAAGCAAAAGGGCAGTGGATTGTATGGTCTGGTGCCATGTGCATTGAAAGAGATTTCACTGTGGGTCTTGGGTAAAAGGGAAGATAAATAATTAAGCAATAAACATTAATGCAAGTACCTAACCCTCCACTAAGCCTATGGCAGTTGGGTTGGGAGAGAGAAAAATAGTCACCACTTGAAGGGTTCCCAAAGAAACAATCCTCTTAGAGTGGGTCAGGTGTCAGTGAGTTTTAGGTGAAGAAAAACGAAAAGAAGAGGTCGAGAAAGTAGAGAATTATATTGATACCAGTTGGAGTATTCTAGAGATCACGATGGAAAGGTTTGAGAGCTTGGAAAGGAGTGGAACTTTGTGGTAGGTTATGAATGTACAGAATCCTTTGAGGAAAATGTCCTGGTGTTCATGGATTAAGTGGATGGCTTGGACATCCAGTGAGGACTGAGATCATGATGGGTGTAAGAATTAAAGGGTTGTCCTGGTGGCTCAGGGAAAGGTGAATAATCATTTCTAACTACAGCAGGCCTGGTCTCTTGTGTCAGTGCAATGGATGGAACAGGTGATGCGCCTACAAAGACTAAGCCAACAGCAGCAGGGCCCTGGGGAAGGGGAGGAGTCCCTTATTTTCAGCAATCTGGGCTCCAGGGCCCTCCTTGATAGACGGAAGTAAGTGGTGTGATTTTCCCAAGCTCATCACACACTCTGAGGCCTCTAGCCACTCTATGGTGACCTGGATCTGCCATTAATGATCTGTGTAACCCCTGGGCACATGGCTGGGCCTCGTTTCCCTCACCTACAAAAGCAGGACACTGGCCTACTTCAGTGCTTCGCAAACTTTTCCACCAGACATCTCCTAGAGATGTGGGGGTGGCCTGAATACACTTAACATTTATCACATTTTAGCTTAACATTCAATGTGAAGTTTAAATGGGATATAGATTAGTCCATGTGGTGTGATTATTTCTTGACATATTAATTGGGTTTTACTTTTTCTGCTGTAGAGAACCATGCCAAATTAGAGCTATGTCTGTAATGTTTCCTGTATTTTCCCCACTTCTGTTTCAGGGAGGTTGCCAGATCCTTAATTTTCCTATCTCAGGGTTGTTGTTTTTTCAGAGTATAAGAGAGAAGTTGATGAATATTAATCATTCTACCTATTTGTGAAAGTCTAAACCAGGGGTGGGCAAACTTTTTGACTCGAGGGCCACAATCGGTTCTTAAACTGGACCGGAGGGCCGGAACAAAAGCATGGATGGAGTGTTTGTGTGAACTAATATAAATTCAAAGTAAACATCATTACATAAAAGGGTACGGTCTTTTTTTTTCTTAGTTTTATTCATTTCAAATAGGCCGGATCCGGCCCACGGGCCGTAGTTTGCCCACTGCTGGTCTAAACTCATAAGCAGTTTCCCCGCAGTGTGAGATTGGGTAATGCAAAGGGAAAGAGCCTGGGTCATCAGAGAGGGGGCATTTCTTCCCAACCTGAGAGGAGAATGGAGTTTGGGTCTATGCACAAAGCAGACAGGGGGGCCCCAGTCCCAGCTGCACCTGGAGGAGTGACACTAGTCTCAATGACACTAAGTGGCTTGGGCTGACACACAGGAAGCCTTGAAGGAAACCTAAAGGCTATCTGTGCCTGGAGTTGGAGAAACAATGTTCAATGTCAATGTCAAGTGGCTGGCTATTTGCGCAGAGTGGCTAACAAGGGGCTGCTGCCACTGTTAGCGTGTGACTATTCTAAACAATAACAGGATGACTCCTCTCACCCTGTTCTTTGTCTTTGTGTCACTGATCTTCAGGGAAATCAAACAGCTGAGGGTTTCATGTCCAGCACCTAACCCCAGTTCTTTTCTCTGACAGTTGGCTCTTCCAGCAAAAAGTGTGAGTGAAAATGTGAGCCAGGCAGAACTTTGGAAGCTCTGGGTTTGACCCAGAGAGGTTTCTTTCCCTCTTATTTCACACTTGGTGCCCCCCCTCCCCCCCGCAGAACGCACTGAGGGTGGGGGGTATCTGTGCTCCCTGTGAGTACAAGGAGTGCACAGAAAAAGGGGGTGCAACCCTCTCCCCATCGCAGCATCTGTTCAGAACCGCACACTGAACCTTCCCTCCCTTCGGTCTTCCAGCTTACAAACTCTGTTCTCTGATTTTTTTTATCCACCTGATGATCTCTTCAGACTGGCATTAAACACTTTCCAGATATAAACTTGAAGATGCTTCAGGCATGATGTTTCTCCTCTTGACTGTAACCTCAGACTGTCCTGGGTAAATACCACATCCCGCTTGCCTGCGCTTCAGGGCTTTTGTCTTTTATTTCTGTTCTTTACACTGTGTGTGAGGATCTCCTTTGCTTCTATAGTGGAAATGCCTTCTAAGGGCAGCGGGGAAGTAAGCTTCTGATAGTCATGGCCTCATGCTCCCAAAGCCTTCTATCCCTTCCCAACGGTGCCAGGTCAGGGCCTTACATTGGCACAGGTAGGGCCATGTGACCCATTCTAACCATAGAGGCTGAGGAAACCAGGCACTATAATAGGCCAGTCTTCGACTGAGGAGGTAGTGAAGACTGTTCCCAGAAGAATAAGTTGGCTTTGCCATGGTTTAGTACGAACATTGTGTTTTTATAGTAGTGGACAAAGAAATACCACACTTTCATTATCCTTAGTTTTTAATTGTTTATTTTTCCAGCTTTATTGATATATAATTGACATGTAGCATTGTGTCTGTTTACGGTGTACAACATGTTGATTTGATACACTTATATATTGCAAAATGATCACCAACATAGCATTAGCTAACACCTCCATCGCATCATACAATCACCATTTCTTTTTTGTAGGGAGAGCATTTAAGATCTATTGTCTTAGCAACTTTCAAGTATATAGTACAGTATTATTATTATTATCCTATCTAATAAAAGAGAAAAATAGTAATTGGCGTACGACGATACCCTTTTCATTGGCTAATCAGGGCTATATGCAAATTAACTGCCAACTATGATTGGCAGTTAACTGCCAACAAGATGGCGGTTAATTTGCATATGTAGGCACAATGCAGGGAGGTGAAAGGGAAAGCAGGAAGAAGCCCCCTGCCACTGACAGTGATCGGAAACCCAGGGGGGAGCTAAGAGTTGGGGGGCAGGGCAAAGGCGGCCCTGGGGCCGCCTTTGCCCTGCCCCCCAGCCATGATTGGAGAATCAGGTGCCTTTTCCGCCCTGGCCAGTGAGAGCAGGAAGTAGGGGTGGATCCAGCGATGGGAGCTGGGCACAGTCGAAGCTGGCAGTTCCGGGAGCTAGGGGTCCCTTGCCTGGGCCTAAAGCGGAGCCCACGATCGCGGGGCCGCTGCAGCTGCGGGTCCCCGCTCCCCGAGCCGGACGCCTCAGCCAGAGGCGTTAGGCCTGGGCAGGGGCGGAGCCTGCAACCACGGGGAGCTGGGGGTCCCCTGCCCAGGCCTGACACCTCTGCCGGAGGCCTCAGGCCTGGTCAAGGGGCCGATCCGGTGATTGGTGATCGGAGGGTAATGAGGGTCAACTGCTCTGGCCGAGGCATCAGGCCTGGGTGGGGGGCGGAGCCGGGGATTGGGGGGATATGATGGTTCCCTTGCCCAGGCCTGAAGCCTGGGTCAGAGGCATCAGGCTTGGGCGGGGGGTGGAGCAAGCGATCAGAGGGAGATGGGGGTCCCCTGCCCAGGCATGATTCCTGGGCCAGAGGCCTCAGGCCTGGGCGGGGGCCAGAGCCAGTGATCGGGGGGAAGATGGGGGTCCCCTGTCCAAGCCTGACACCTCTGGCGGAGGCGTCAGGCCTGGGCAAGGGGCCGATCAGGCGATCGGAGGGTGATGGGGGTCTATGCCTCTGGCGGAGGCGTCAGGCCTGGGCAAGGGGCCGATCAGGCGATCGGAGGGTGATGGGGGTCTACGCCTGAGAGCTCCCAGTATGTGAGAGGGGGCAGGCTGGGCTGAGGGACACTCCCCTCCCCACACACACCCAGTGCACGAATTTCGTGCACCAGGCCCCTAGTTAACTATAATAAACATGCTGTACATTAGTTCCCCAGGATTTCTTTGTCTTATAACTGAGTATTTATACTCTTTGATCAACATCTCCCCATTTCCCCCACCTCTCAGCTCCTCATAACCACCATTCTACTATCTGTTTCTATGAGTTTGGCTTTCTTAAATTCCACATAAAAGTGAGATCATATAGTATGTGTCTTTGTCTGACTTATTTTACTTAGCATAACGCCCTCAAGGTCCACCCATGTTTTTTTTTCAAATGGCAGGATTTCCTTCTTTCTAATGGCTGGATATCATCCTTAATTTTTAGGACATCTGCTGTGTGTTTCTGAGTGTTTCTCATAACTTGGCAGACCTGTACCCTCGCTATGCAAGCCAACACAGACAGATGAGAAAACAGCCCTCATGTGGCCGTATGTTGATCACAGCTTCTGTCAGCTTATCTGGCCTGCCCATCTTAAATTCAACTTCTGGGCTTGTTCCTCACACATTTCCTCATTCCTGCCCTCCCTCACTGTTTGGTCCTGATGTTTTCTCATCCTTTTGTCATTCTGGCCCTGGCTCATTTCTTCAACTATGAGTAACATGTGCTGATTTGCAATTTGGGGCCGATTTATGTAAATACCTTGAAAAGTCCATCCAGTGCCCTTGGACATGCACTCCAGCACAGGCCTGCCCACTGCTGGGACTGGGACTGTGATCTGCAGGTCAATTCTCTGCCTTCTACATAGAGCTCATGGTCTCTGTATAAAGTAATATCAGAGGTTCCCAAATCTTAGAATTAAGTGACCCTCTAAAAATTAATATGATAAAACCAAAGATAATCAATAGAACAAGTCACTTCTGGAAATATCCAGACATCTTAAAAAAAAGTGTGTGTGTGTGTGTGTGTGTATGTATGTACGTGTACATGTACATGTACATGGGGATAGTGTATGAAGGTGGATATTTGCAGATTTGGGGACTCCCAATCTCTACTGTGGCAACTTGGATATAACTTTGGGAAGCAGGGACTGGATTATGATTGTAATAATATAAAAACTTCATCAAATATATTAGAAGTTGTATGACAAAACCCCCCGGTATTGGAAAGTGACTGGTCCACATGGTAGATACTACAGAGCAGGACTTCCTGTTTAAATCAGCATGTGTGAGGGAGTCACAGAACTGGGAGGACGGGACTGTTTAGATCTCAGGAATGGTCCAGGGATGCTGCATGTTGCTCATCATGAATTGAATACAATCCCTCAAGACTGTCCACCTCCCCAAGCTCCATATTGATGTTCGATGGGGCACTAAAGAATATGCTCACACATGATATAATCAAAAGGAGTGGCCCTGCTCACGGGCACAGGAAGTCTGATCCAATGTTCCTGCTGCTGGGCTCCCAGGAAACTTCCTTTAAAACAGTGCAGCTTAACAATCCCATTACAGCCACCCGTAGGGGTTCGCCACTCCTCCCATTGGTATTTCGTTGGTCATTTAGCAACTGTTCTTGGAGGAAATACTCTGCTTTCAAATCTAAAGTGTAGTATGTTACAGCTTTTGATTTAGGAGATTAAGCGTGACTATTGCACACAATGATCTAACCTTAATTAAACCCATGAATTCCAGGATGCAGCCCAGTGAGTAGCACCCAGTGCACCTCTGAGAGAGTCTATCTATGCTGGTGGAATTCAGAAGCTAGAGAACAGGTCAGTGAGACTTTGTGATAATTAATCTGAAACTTCTTTGAAACACACACACACACACACACACACACACACACACACACACACACACATGCTCACATCTTCTCACGCATATGTAAACCATGCATATCTACCTACTCCAGAGTAGTGCCTGTCATATAATAATGCCGTTTAACTTTTCATCAAAAAAGATTATAGTTTTTATATTTCTTGGAATTATTCAGTTAGTACTATTTTTTATAGTACTCCCATAAAGCATTTGTTGTTTTAGAAAATTTTCTGTATATGCCATTGTGTGTAGCCTTTTCCTTTTCTCCTTATAAATTACTTCTCATAAGGTTATTTTATAGGATATATCATCGTTTGTCTTTGTTTCATGACTTTTGCTTTTGATAGAGAAAAAATTCTCTCATTTTGAAGACTCAACTAACTTTGCTTCACCTTTCCCTTGACTCCAATAGCTAAGCCAATCTTATTCAGGCCTCAAACAACATTCTCTTTTCTAGAAGTCCCCGAGTTCATATCTAACATTGGGTCACTTATAATAGAGGCCACTGTCATAGAACAAACACAAAGCCTGTGCTGATGAACGTTTCCTTTAGAGCTAATCTCTGCGCATTTCTCTCCACAGACACTTTCTCAGCCATACTGGCTGCTCTTCTAGGGCTCATTCTGAACAGATCTCTGGGGTCTTTGCATCTCCTGTTCCCTCTGCCTCTGCACGAGGCTGAGTCTTTCTCATCCTGCTATTCTCAGCTCACATCTCACATCTTCGGAGATGTCAGCTGTCCAGCTTCTACCTGAAGGAGCCACATCTACATGCTTTCTGCCCCATCTCTTTCATCAATAATACCCTAAGGTCTAGAATGATTGAAAACCTAAAAGCAAAATAAAAATAAAAATGTACTCATAGCAGAGTATCAACAGAAGGAATATTTTATCACATAAAAAATTCAAACACCTAATAAAAACCCCTGTATGACTATACATGTAAAGAGAAGAGATGAAGAATAAACTTTTCTAGGTTTTGAAAGAAAACACTTGAATAATGTCTTTTTTATGTGAGTTTTTGGTATTAATTTTCCAAATTAATAAGATAGCAGAAAATAACTCATCTATACTAATAAAAGGGCAATATGCTAATTAGATCAAATGTCTTCTGGACATCCTTCCAGGCAAAGCCACAGTGGCAGAGGCTGAGGCAGAGGCGGTTAGGGGTGATCAGGCCGGCAGGGGAGAGAGGTTAGGGGTGATCAGGCTGGCAGGGGAGAGCAGTTAGGGGCAATCAGGCTGGCAGGGGAGAGCAGTTAGGGATGATCAGGCCGGCAGGGGAGAGCAGTTAGGGGAGATCAGGCTGGCAGGGGAGAGCGGTTAGAAACAAGCAGGTGAGCGGTTAGGAGCCAGCAGTCCCAGATTGCTAAAGGGATGTCCGACTGCCAGTTTGGGCCCGATCCCGCAGGATGTCCGACTCCTCCTGGATTTGACAGGGTGCAGGCCGGGATGAGGAACCCTGCGCCCTCGTGCGCTGGTGCACAAATTTTGTGCACTGGGCCTCTAGTCCTATCTAATAAAAGAGAAACATGGTAATTGGCGTACGACCGCTACCCTTCCCATTGGCTAATCAGGGCGATATGCAAATTAACTGCCAGCCAAGATGGCCGCCGGCAGCCAGGCAGCTGGAAGCTAACATGAGGCTTGCTTGCTTCAGTGACAGAGGACTCCAACGTTCCCCGCATGCTTTGCCGGCATCTGAGCTTGCAGTTTGAAACATTGTAGCAAATATAGAAGCTAAACAAAACCCCAGAAACCTGCTTTCAGCCAGCCGGGATCTCAGAGCTGGAGTTATACATTGTTTCGAACATAGAACCCAAACAAACCAGACACCTGCTTTCAGCAGCAGAGGCCTCAGAGCTGGAGCCAGAGCTAGAGCTGGCTCAGAATAAAAAAAAAAAAAAAACAAAGAAAAAAAGGAGCAGTTGGGAGCTTCAGACATACGCCAGCCTGAAAACAGCCCTCAGCCCCTCACCCAGACTGGCCAGGCACCCCAGTAGGGACCCCCACCCTGAAGGGTGTGTGACCAGCTGCAAACAGCCATCATCCCTCACCCAGGCTGGCCAGGCACCCCAGTGGGGACCCCCACCCTGATCCAGGACACCCTTCAGGGCAAACCAGCCAGCCCCACCCATGCACCAGGCCTCTATCCTATATAGTAAAAGGGTAATATGCCTCCCGGCACCGGGATCAGCATGACAGGGGGCAGCGCCCAAACCCCCTGATCGGCCCTGCTCTGTGTGTGACAGGGTGCGGCGCCCCAACCCCCCTCCCACGGGCCCTGCTCTGTGTGTGACGGGGTAGAACCATAACCTCCCCATCGGCCCTGCTCTGAGTGTGAGAGTGGCGGCACCCCAACCCCCTGATCGGCCCTGCTCTGTGGGTGATAGAGGGCGGTGCCCCAACCCCTGATCCGCCCTGTTCTGTGTGTGACAGGGTGCGGTGCCCCAACTCCCCTATCGGCCCTACTCTGTGAGTGACAGAGGGGAGCTTCTCAATCCCCCTGATGGGCCCTGCTCTGTGCGTGACAGGGGGGAGCTCCCCAACCCCCCTGATGGGCCCTGCTCTGTGCGTGACAGGGGGCAGCGCCCCAACCCCCTGATCGACCCTGCTCTGTGCATGACAGGGGGCAGCGCCCCAACCCCCTGATTGGCCCTGCTCTGTGCATGACAGGGGGTGGCGCCGCAACCTCCCCATCGACCCTGCCTTGAGTGTGACAGGGGGCGGTGCCCCAACCCCCCAATTGGCCCTACCCTGAGCGTGACTGAGGGTGGCATTGCAACCTCCCAATCCGCCCTGCTCTGTGCATGACAGGGGGCGGCACCCCAACTCCCCAATCGGCCCTGCTCTGAGCCCAACCTAGGGCTGCACCTAGGGATTGGGCCTGCCCTCTGCCACCTGGGAGCAGGCCTAAGCCAGCAGGTCGTTATCTCCTGAGGGGTCCCAGACTGCGAGAGGGCACAGGCCGGGCTGAGGGACCCCTCTCCCCACATCCCCCCCTAGTGCACAAATTTTTGTGCACCAGGCCTCTAGTAGAAAAATAAACAGAAGTCATAAAGGCAACAGAAAAATAAAGGCAATGCATAAGGCAAGAATATATTCGAACACATTAAAAAATAAAAAGATAGTTAAATCAATATGGATTAATTAAAATGAAAATAAATCACTAATCAGATTCAGGAAAAATTAAGCAATTTAATAAATGGAAGTGGATGTGAAGAAATAGGCACCATGAAAATTTTCAAGGGCAATTTGAAGTATCTTTCAAAACTTGATATGGTAATTTCAAAGGTAGAATTATTTTAACCTATAAATATATTGGAGTAGATATACTAAAGACTTAAAGAGAGTTAATATTAATATATTGAGTACTTACAATGTTTCAGACTCTGTTTTGAGCCCTAAAAAGCCTATTTAATTCAGCTAAAAACTTGATGAGGGAGGCTCTATTCCTCCATAATTTTGTACATTAGGAAACTAAGGCAGCAGAAGGGAAATGTCTTGTCCCATGTCTGATGTATGGCCATATATTACCCATCTATCCGTATGACTCCTCACCTCTCTCCCCTTCTCTAGAATCTGGGCTGGCCTTGTGACTTGTTTTGACCAAGATCAGATCCATAATTTGTGGGGCCCAGTACAAAATGAAAATATGGGGGCTCTTTGTTCAAGTATTATTAAAAGTTTCAAGGTGGCAATAGTAGATCATTAAACCAAGTACAGAGCCTTTTTCTAAGCATGCACAGCTGCATAGATCATATGCCCATGAAGTTAGCTCTGGCTTTGGCCAATAGAATGCATTGGAAGTGAAAGTGTACTTGTTCCAGGCTAGCCTTAAAAAAAAGCAGCAGTTTGCACTGATTGTATAATTGGCTCTTATATGGAATTTATATATATATATAAAGACATTTTGTGAAATGTGTATATTTAAATTAAATCAATTTAACTATCATTTTATTTAACTGCACTTAAACCTGAGAGAAAAAAAGAAAAGGCAGGGGAAACTAGAAAGCATATTAGGAGAGATTCTCCCTGTATAAATGGCTCTCAGGAAAAGAGCCATAAGGAAAAGATTTATATCTGAGCAACAGCCTTTCTAATCCTCTAGTGGAGTTACTGATAATGAGATAAGGAGGGCTAACAGAATTCAATCCAAGGTCATGCTCTAGGTCTCTGGAATGTGCTAATTATGCTACTCAGCTAATCATGTAATCATACTTCAAATTATGTGGTATGAAAGATTTATGGCATTAGAAATAAATGGAATTTAACAATTTTATTATGATGATTAATTATAGATGAGTCAAAATTGTGTAAAGGATTTATGTAACCAATTCAAGCTAGAGTTTAAGTGGCTTGGTTCAAAATGACAAACTATCATACTGGAAAATTTGAGTCCGAGATAGGAGTGGAGACTTTTGTAGAAGATTTACACAAAGTTGGACAAATAGGTCAAGAGACAAATAGAATCTGCTGGTTCAATTATGCGAATTCTATGTCTTGAAGATCCACCAGGTGCAAACTACTGTGCTTGGAAAGGAGCAAACTGGACATTGAAATGGGGTATAGTTGAATTCCTTCACTTGACCTTTTTATAGGTTGGCATAGGGGGAATGCTGCTAAAATTATAGTCTAATAAATCTAGGGCAAGAAATGTATACTCATGAAGTGTCCTCTTGGTGATTGAAAAAGAGAATATGCCACCCAGCTGGGTGTGACTCAGTGTTGAGCATCAACCCAGGAACCATTAGGTTACCGGTTCGGTTCCCGTTCAGGGCACATACCCATGTTGCTGGCTCCATCCCCAGTAGATGGGGTACAGGAGATAACCGATCGATGATTCTCTCTCATCATTGATGTTTCTCTCTCTCTCTCCCTCTCCCTTCCTCTCTGAAACCAATAAAAATATATTTAAAAGAAAGAAAAAGAGAATATGCCCACAAAGGAATATTTAAGAACACGTTTGAGAATTTCTGGAAGAGAAAACCATTTGCATGGGCTTTAGAAATTCACTCTGCTCATTTGCTACTGACTTACCATAACTGGGTTTCAGTGACATTAGGTATACTAGTATCTAAAATTTGGATGTCTAAAAAGACATAATGTAATCCCAAATCAGCAGATCCAGAAAGATATACAGAAAGCTCTGGCTTCTGAATAATAAATGACAAACCTAATTGTGGCCAAGCTCTAATTACTTCAGTTATCTGAACGATGGTATAATTTCAGAGCCAGAAGAGCCTATGCTTACCTCATTCATTCTTGGGAAAAAAAGGCTAAGACCCAAAGTGGCTTAGAGAGATGTGCGAGGTCCTCTGGCAAATGGTGGGTATATTGAGAGTTAAACACTGATTCCTGGTTTTCTCACATTGGAAAATCTGTCAGCTAAAGGAAATGAAGGCAAAGGCCTAAGAACAACAATAAAAGCAAAAACAAGAACAATGTTTGATTCAGAATTAGCCTCAGTAAAATTTACTAGAATACCCTGAGAATATATACACTCTTAGATACTTGGTTTTTAGGGGAAAAAGTATGAATATCATAATGGGCCGTTCAGTATGTTGAATATGTCAGAAACTCCCAGCGACCTCATTTTAATATTGCATGCGGATCACCTGACATTTCCAAGTATGACCTCCTCACTGGATTTTCTGCTTCACTTCCCCTCCTGCCCCAGCCATACATTTTCCATATGACACCAGGGTAAACTTTTCACTGAAGAAATCAGATACCACTCTGCTTCAAATCCTCTAGTTGCTTTACATTTTGTTCAGAAGTTGATTCAAAACTTCTTGCCAGGATCTAGAAGTTCCTACATAATCTGGATCCATCAAATTTTCTGTCCTCTGCTCATTACACTCTTCCACACTGGACCTCTTGCTGCTGCTGCAATATGCTAACCATGTCCCCACCCCTAGATGATTTTACATGGTCAAATATTTTATAGCACTTAGCCCAAATATGACTTTCTCTAGAAGAATTCCACCAATCATGATTTCTAAAGGGGCTCTTCCTCTTAGCTAAATACCTTCTTGTATTTTTATAATAGAACTCAACCACCATCTAAAATGAAAGTGTTTCTTTGTTTACTATATATTGTATTTATCTCTGCTAGAATGTAAGACCCACAAGGGTGAGGTCCTGTTTGGTTTTTTTTTTTTCTGTTGTATCTTTAGCCCCTGAATAAGTGACTGACACAGAGGAGTGACTTAATCATACATGCTGAATGAATATGAGACAGAAAATGGACTCATGAGTTCTCCCTGGTCCCAGGTCCCCAACTATGTGTGTGCTGACAAAATTGCGCTTGGCACCATCCAACCTTGAGCTGAGTGTTCTGTACTTTTTCTCACCCTTAATTTGTATTTCCCCGAGGAAGTTATCTGACTGCAGTATCTGAGCACCATTGTATAATGAGTATTGCTACGACAAAAGTTTGTACCAATGACCTTACGAATAACTATGCTCTCTCATCTGCAGTTCATATTTAGCTGCCTTCACTCCTTGCAAGTCCCTGGCAAAACAATTAATTTAAAAGTAAAATGAGTGAATAAATGCATATAAATTGGTTTTTGTAAAAAAAAAAAAAAAAAAAAAAAAGTGGCTCGGTGGCCACTAGGGGGCTTCTTTCCTCAGAAGATGGCTGTCAGGCTTCAAGGCTCCTGGGATTCTCAGGGGCCTGCAGAGGTACAGTTAGTGGAGCACAAAAGCAAATGCAGTGGGAGCGGTCTGCCAGGTAGTGGCCAGGGTCTGAGCATGCTCCAGGATTATCCTTAAAAATCACAGGTGGATGTCAGCTTTATTTATATGCTACCTCAGAGACTTCCTGACTGAATCGACATGCTAATTTTGGCCCTGTATCAATGGCATTCCCTCAGCAAGCGCCCTACCTCTAGCTACCTCACTGTCAGGACCATGACATGTGTCCATTTCATTGTCCACCCCATGAAGGCTTGATGAGGGGTTGTCCAATCTTATATGAGAGCATCCTATGAATATGTGTGTTGGAAAGTGGGGTGTGTGTGTGTGTGTGTGTGTGTGTGTGTGTGTGTGTGTGAGAGAGAGAGAGAGAGAGAGAGAGAGAGAGAGAGAGAGAGAGAGAGAGAGAGAGAGAGAAGAATGAGAGGGAGAGGATGAAATCATGAACATAATTTCTTTATTGGCAGTGAAATGCACATTCATTGAAGATGTTCCTGAATATTACATGCTAAATGATAACTTTTGCTGTTTACTTCCCTTTGCCTCGGGACAGTACTCTCCTTCAGGGATGAGACTTGCTGAAGTGAGCTGTGTGCCAGGGCCAGGGCCGGAAGCCTTTATGGATGGGTTCGGATCAGGCTTTTGTGTACTCAAGTATTCTGTTCTGGGAGTCTTTCCCCTCCTCGGGGTCCCTATATTGTTCTAGTCCAGCCGTGGGCAAACTACGGCCCGCAGGCCGGATCCTGCCCGATTGAAATGAATAAAACTAAAAAAAAGAGACTGTACCCTTTTATGTAATGATGTTTACTTTGAATTTATATTAGTTCACACAAACACTCCATCCATGCTTTTGTTCCGGCCCTCCGGTCCAGTTTAAGAACCCATTGTGGCCCTCGAGTCAAAAAGTTTGCCCACCCCTGTAATCTAGTCTGTGGTTCTTGATGTCTGTCTATACTACTCTCCCTGCGATCAGACTGGCTCAGAAGCTCCCCCTGCCCCCCAGCATTCCTCTGGGCTTTGATTGTGCTACTATCCACCTGAAGTGCTTCCCAGTATGGAACTCACTTCCTTCTCTTAGGGCGGGGCTGTCTGACCCAGACCCTCAAGGCTTGTGCTTCCCCGGAACCTGAATGGTACCTCTCCATAGTCTGAGTGTGCAGGGTTAGGTGATTCAGGAGTCAGAGTGCCTGGGTTCAAAGCCTGGCCCACCTGTGTGACCCGGTTCCAGTTATTTGTCCTTTCTGGATTCCCAAACCTGTAAATGGAGCTTACAATTAAATGTATATTGAGTTATTAAGTGAAATCATGCACGTAAAGCCCTCTACATAATGTCTAGCCCATAGCAAATGATTCAAGTAAATTAACCAAACGAAGGGAAGTCTGAGTTTGAATTAAACTTGAATTTGTAAACTTCATTGGCTAGCCTATAAATATATAAGCCATTACAGGCTGGCCCAGATTATTATGAATAATATAATGGGCTACTCAGCATGCTGAGTGCAGGGGGAACTCCCAGTGACCCCAATTTAATGCTGTTCTTGCTGATTGCTTGACATTTCCAAGAATAGCGTTAATTAACCTTAGCCTTGTCGGCGACTTTAACACTGCTCTGCAAATTCTTTGTAGAGTTCCTTGCATGTATCACATTTGTCCTCGCCAGTGTTGAGATAGTGCACCACTGTCTGATAGCTCACTAACTGGGAAACATCTGTATGTGCACATGTACTAGTATGTGTAGGAAATACATATGTTCACTTATATTGGGCAGGAGCAGCAAGGCTCTCTTCTATGAAACTAAATGGCTCTTCTCTGGGGAGTAGCAAAACTCATCATCAGGAACGTTCTTAAGCCAAACTGCAGATCAATGTAATATGTGTTAAATTGGGACAGTTTCCCGATATGTTTGGCTTTTATGGATCTCTCTCTCTCTCTCTCTCTCTCTCTCTCTCTCTCTCTCTCACACACACACACACACGTGCTGTTTTTTTAGTATTTATGTATATATAGGGATTTTTTCATTTATGCTAATGCACCTTTGCAAATAAATACAGGAAAAAGATTCAGAAAGTTTCAATTAAACTGCTATTTCTGCAACATATAAACTGTGGGGACTTATACACTGAGCCTCAGTTTATATAAAATAGGGGTCATTATTGATGACTCACAAAGACTTGCTGAGTACTTATTTTGTGTCAAGAATTATGCTCTGGTCATCATGCGTATTAAGAACACGAGATAAATATGTACGAGTGTATTTGATCAACTGAAAAGTACATTTGTGAATATTAAATACTATAATCTTTATTATTAGCATGCATAAATAGTTATATACATAAATAAATTAAATTAGACTTATTTTCTGAAGAAAAGTGAGGTTACGTGGTCCAACTTAAGGTACTCACAACAAGGAAAAGCACAAACCAAGAAGTACTGCCTGTTGAACATGTGCTGTGGCCCAGGCACTGTGCCGTGTCTTTTCCTGTGTGACTCCCAGTTTCTGAGCGTGGTCTCTGGAGGTAGACTGGGTTTTAACACACTTCATTACACTTGAGCCTCTGCTGGAACAGTCCATTGAGGAAAGCCTGAGTTCTCTTAGACTAGGTGGTCTGCCCCACTTATGAAAAACTCTTTCCCTTTTAAAGGCAGAATTCCATCTCTCTGTAACTCAATTGCCCTAATTCTGAGCGAACATCATTTGTTTGACTTGCCCATGCGAGCCTTCGATGGCTCCTCTCCCATGTTTCTACTGTGCACCTCCATTTCCTGAAGCTGTTCCCTATGTGACCTGATTTCTATTCTGGAAAGTCTCCTTTGGGTGACCTCTCTCTTTTTCTCAGTGTCCCACTTAAGGCAACCAAGTCTACTGAGGGTTTATGGATTCATTCTATATGTGGCCAGGGATGCTGTATTGCAGGTACCTTCTTTCTGCTATATAGACTGAGACTTGTCCCATGTACCAAAATAGGAAGGCACCCATCTTAATCCTTGATTCTTCAAGTTCTGTGTGACAATACAATGACTTTTGTGGTTGTAACCCTTCTTTTACTGATTTTGGGGAGAGAGGAGTAGAAATCCCTATAGGGTTATGCCTTAGCCTCAAAAATCCTCCTTTTGTTGTTATTATTTTTTCTTTGCTGAGAGAAGAGTATTTGTTACTGTCATTTTCAAATTCAATTTCATAAGCCAGTTCAATAAACAGTTATTTTTCTAGGACAAAAGGGCTAAAAATATTCTTCAGTTCATCTCATGAAATTTTTTTGATTTTAATGTACTCCGACAGTAGGAATCAAGAGAACAAAAGCTATTATACATTTCATCATCTGAGTTTTGCTCTTGGTTAACAGCCATTCTTGACTAAATATCTGCCACCTGGTGGTTCTTATGGGAACTGTTAAGTATTTAGCCGAGCCACTATAGGGTTCAAATATGCCTCATTCATTCATTCAACAGATATACTAAAAATCCACACACTTGTGTGGAATAGACTGACACTTAAAGAATTCTTTTGGAATAAATAGTTTCTGTAATGAATTTGGCTATGTTTAAACATCTTCATGGTCAGTGAATACAGTGTACTTGGGCTAAAGATCCTCAAACTAGATCTCAAGCCATATTAAATGACTTTTTAAGAACTGTTTTATATATAAGTATTTTTTAAAAAAATATATTTTTATTTATTTCAGAGGAGAAGGGAGAGAGAGATAGAAACATCAATGATGAGAGAGAATCATTGATCGGCTGCCTCCTGCACATTCCACATTGGGGACCGAGGCCACACCTGGGCATCTTCCCAGACTGGGAATTGAATTCCAGTTCATAGGTCAATGCTCAACCACTGAGCCATGCCAGCCATGCTATATCTAAGTACTTTTGGTCATAAAGTTCCCTCTTCCCAGGATAGTTCTTTCCTACCCATCACTCATAAGTCATCCTGGCAACACACCTCTCCTCATTGGTGTTTTCTCTGTACTGGAATTATTTTCCTTTATAAAATTTTCTTCCTCTACTAGACTATAAGCTTCTTTCAGATAGTACATTGTTTACTGAGCTCCTAAGGTAGTTTCAGGTGATTGGTATGCCATCAGTAATGCTCAATTGAATATCAAACCTATATTTAAAGTATAGATTTTGGTAAGTTTTCAAATGTGGATATACCCATGAAACCATCAGCTTCCCCAGAATCTCCTCATGCCCCCTTGTAACTGACCTCTTTCTCCTGAAGCTGCCACTCTCACTCTGTCCCCAGGCAACCACTGCTCTGTTTTCTGTCACTATAGTTAGTTTGCATTTTCTAGAATTTTATATAAATACAATTATAAAATACTAGAGGCCCAGTGCACAAAAATTTGTGCACTCAGGGGGGGGGGTGTCCCTCAGCCCGGCCTGTGCCCTCTTGCAGTCTGGGACCCCTCAGGAGATAACGACCTGCTGGCTTAGGCCTGCTCCCAGGTGGCAGAGGGCAGGCCCAATCCCTAGGTGCAGCCCCTGGTTGGGCTCAGAGCAGGGCCGATTGGGGAATTGGGGCGCCGCCCCCTGTCATGCACAGAGCAGGGCAGATTGGGAGGTTGCGATGCCACCCTCAGTCATGCTCAGGGTAGGGCCGATTGGGGGGTTGGGGCACCGCCCCCTGTCACACTCAAGGCATGGTCCATGGAGAGGTTGCGGCACCACCCACTGTCATGCACAGAGCAGGGCGAATCAGGGGGTTGGGGAGCTCCCCCCTGACATGCACAGAGTAGGGTCAATCAGGGGGGGTTGGGGAGCTCCCCCCTGTCATGCACAGAGCAGGGCAGATCAGGGGGTTGGGGCGCCGCCCTCTATCACCCACAGAGCAGGGCCGATCAGGGGGTTGGGGCGCCACCACTCTCACACTCAGGGCAGGGCCGATGGGGAGGTTATGGCTCTACCCCATCACACACAGAGCAGGGCCCGTGGGGTCAGGGGGTTGGGACGCCGCCCTCTATCACCCACAGAGCAGGGCCGATCAGGGGGTTGGGGCGCCGCCCTCTATCACCCACAGAGCAGGGCCGATCAGGGGGTTGGGGCGCCGCCCTCTATCACCCACAGAGCAGGGCCGATCAGGGGGTTGGGGCGCCACCACTCTCACACTCAGGGCAGGGCCGATGGGGAGGTTATGGCTCTACCCCATCACACACAGAGCAGGGCCTGTGGGGTGGGGGGGTTGGGGCGCTGCACCCTGTTACACACAGAGCCGCAGGACGATCAGGAGGTTGGGGAGCTCCCCCCTATCAGGCACAGAGCAGGGCTGATCAGGGGGTTGGGGCGCCTTCCCCTGTCAGGAACAGAGCAGGGCCAATAGGGAGGTTGTGGCCCCGCCCCCTGTCACACACAGAGCCCCAGGGCGATCAGGGGGTTTGGGCGCTGCCCCTGTCATGCTGATCCCGGTGCCAGGAGACCTCGCAGCTCCGCTGATCCCGTTGCTGGGAGGCATATTACCCTTTTACTATCTAGAATAGAGGCCTGGTGCATGGGTGGGGGCTGGCTGGTTTGCCCTGAAGGGTGTCCTGGATCAGGGTGGGGGTCCCCACTGGGGTGCCTGGCCAGCCTGGATGAGGGGATGATGGCTGTTTGCAGCTGGTCACACACCCTTCAGCGTGGGGGTCCCCACTGGGGTGCCTGGCCAGTCTGGGTGAGGGGCTGAGGGCTGTTTTCAGGCTGGGACTGAAGCTCCCAACTGCTCCTTTTTTTCTTTTTTCTTTTTTTTTATTCTGAGCCAGCTTTAGCTCTGAGGCTCCAGCTCTTAGGCCTCCGCTCCTGAAAGCAGGTATCTGGTTGGTTTAGGTTCTACAATCGAAACTCTGTATCAACTCCAGGTCTGAGATCCCGGCTAGCTGAAAGCTGGTTTCTGGGGTTTTGTTTAGCTTCTATTTTTTTAACTATGTTTCAAACTGCCAGCTCAAAGGCCAGCAAGGCAGGCGGGGAACGTTGCAGTCCTCCATCACTGAAGCAAGCAAGTCTCATGTTAGTTTCAAGCTGCCTGGCTGCCGGCTGCCATCTTGGCTGGCAGTTAATTTGCATATCTCCCTGATTAGCCAATGGGAAGGGTAGCGGTCGTACGCCAATTACCATGTTTCTCTTTTATTAGATAGGATGTTTACCCTTTGGTCTTATTTTTTCATTCAAAATAATTCTGAGATTCATACAACTTGTTGCATATATTAATAGTTCAGATTTAAAAATATATATTTTGTTGATTTTTTACACAGAGGAAGAGAGAGGGCTAGCGAGTTAGAAACATCTATGAGAAAGAAACATCGATCAGCTGCCTCCTGCACACTGCCTACTGGGGATGTGCCTGCAACCAAGGTACATGCCCTTGACCAGAATCAATCCTGGGACCTTTCAGTCCGCAGGCCAATGCTCTATCCACTGAGCCAAACTGGTTAGGGCTAATCGTTCCTTTTTAAAATTGCATACTATTCCATTATATGTTATCATTTGTTTATTCACTGGCTAATAGATAGTTGAATTGTTTCCAGTTTGTGGGTTGTTACAAATAAAGTTTCTGTGAACATTTGTAAACAAGTCTTTGTGTGGATATATGCTTTTACTTCTCTTGGATAAAATACCCAGGAGAGGATAGTATGAATCACACAAGAGTTGCTTGTTTAATATTTAAAGAAACTCTGAAACTGCATTCCAAAGTGGTTACACAAGGAGTTTAGTTCCTTTAGTTCTCATGAACACTTGATATGATGTCTTTAATTTTAACTACTCTACTTGCTATGTAATGACTTATTGTGGCTTTAATTCACACTTTTTTCTAATGTTTAATGGTGATTATATTTCGATGCACTTATTTGTTATCTGTGTATCTTCTGTGGCAAAGGTTCTGTTCAAACTTATGGCCCATTTAAAATTAGTGGTTAGTTTTAGTTTTACATTTTTGTGTTGTTTGTTTGTTTTCTTATTGCTGAATTTTGAGACTTCTTGATATATTCTGGATACAAATCCTTTATGAGATACGTGATTTGTAATATATTTTTCTAGGGCATGGCTTACCTTTTTTTCTCTTGCTCTGGGTCTTTGGAGTTCTCTCTCTCTCTCTCTCTCTCTCTCTCTCTCTCTCTCTCTCTCTCTCCCTCCCCCATTCAGTCCTCTGTCCTGCAAACTATACCCACTTTGTTAACCTCAGCCTCTCAGCCCGAAGTCCATCCTGCTCAGCCGTGGGTCCCCCTCTGCACGGCCAAGAAAGTCTCTCAAAGCAGTAAGTAGGGTTGATCTCAATTGTTTTCCATTTCTCAGGGCTCATTGTCCTTCTTTGACTCATGTTCCGTGTCTGGAAAACTATCGCTTCATAATTTTTTTTCCATTTTTTGGTAATTTCTGGCAAGAGAATAAACCTGGACCTTGCTATTTTACTTTGGACGGAATCAGAAGCCTTGAGTGTGTCACCATTTGCTCCTGGGAATGGATTCTAGAGGCTGTGTTTCTACTCCTCATCGTCTGTAATGCCTCTCTGCTCTCTTTCCTTGACTGCTGGCTTTCCCCGCTTACCATTACATGGGGATTATTTTTAAAAGCCATTTAATCTGTAAAGTGTACCTACACTGGCAATTGAAACTGAAAAGTTATTCATTTCTTGTGCTATACAGCAAAGTTGGCTGTAATACCACTAACCATCTCCAGACTACATATAAGAGAGAAGAGGGGAGAGGAGGGTTTGGTAGGGAAGGGAGAAGGTGAGGAGGGGAGAAGAGGGCAGGAGACTGCAGTGATCCATCTGAAGTGTGGGCACGGGTGTTTTATCTGACCAGAGGAGGATCGGGTGGAGCACCAAAATGTAGTTAGGTTCTATACTATACACCTTGGAAAATTTGGTAGTCCTGAAAAACACTGTAATTGCTTTTAAAGGAAGCAACATTATATGACTTGGACTGCTTAAAGGATCTTTTTAGTCAAATGCATGTTCTAAGGATGTGTATTAAGTATAGCTGCAAAATTTGAATGCATTTTAGTTTGTGACCCAAAATTCTTAGCATTCAGCATTTCTTATCCACACCCTGTTTTCTTCTCATAGGGTTCTGCCTCAAAGAAGATGAATCTTTGGATAGTCTTTGGGGATAGAAGAGGTAAAGTCATTAAATTATCTTTCCTTTCACCTTTTATTTATCACGTATCTAATTTTATAACATCCTGACATTAGCTACTACTCTTTTAACACCATTCTTCTCTATGATTATAAATGTGCTTTAGTCAAGGAAAAGTTGGGGGTGACTTGACTACTCCTATTACAGGAGGCTTCCACTTTGCTTGGATAAGTTTTTTCCACTTTGGGGTAACGCACCACAGTACGCAGTGGGATGGATGAAGGATACCCGTTTCTTTTGTAAAGTGAAACAAAGGCAGGTTCTCAGGCAGATGGGGTTTAAGAAGAAGATGTGGATGTTGAGGAACTAGAAAGTAGTGTTTAAAATATTTCTGCTGCTATAACCCTGAGGATGATTTCATGGACTCACATTGGTATCCAAGCGTAAAGAAAACGGCTCTCTCCAAGGCAAAGACAGAGCGATGGAAATCGGCATAGTGCGTGCGAGGGGCAGTGCATACTTGCTTGTCTTCGGTCCGTGTTTGTGAGATGCAAAGTGTGGAGCTCTGAGTTACAAGTTGGGAAATTGGTCTCTGAGCCTCACTAGCAGTTGGATCTTGAACCAGACACTCTGCATTCCCACTCTGAAATAAGGGTACTTGCGTCTCTTCCAGCTTTAATGCTCAGTGGCTTGAGGCTGATTGGTGCAGTTCAAGATTAGGAGGCAGCATCTGGGTAGGTCAGCGGAAACCCTGGGAGGTCAGAGAAAGAATTCCAGGTGCTGATGGAATCATTGTCAGTGATCTAGAACGGTGAGAATGCACCCAACCATGAGGCTCAAAAGCAATAGAGGGGATCTGGCAATTAAAGCTCAGGTTCAGTTATGCAGACTCTGGTTCTGTTCACTAATGTGAATAATTGGGAGGAGATAATGATCACTAATATCTCTATTTTGGGGTCCATATTACTTAATATTTATTGAACATTTATTTAAAAAATGACTCAATAAGTTTCATTTTACACATTAGCAAACAGAGAGGAGTTAAGTATGTTGCCCAAGGCCACTCTGTAAAACTAAAGGGAAGAACCAGGACTCAGATCCGGGGTGTGTCTTACCCTAAACTCCATGGTTTTTATGGCTGAGCAATGACAACTATTGCTTCAAGCATTTTGCATTGTGAGCATGGGTTCATGAATTTGAACCGGCCCTTGCTTTGTATTAAATTATTTTAAATGACCTTTAAGCTTTAGAACCTATGCTTTAGTTTTAACCCAGTGGCATTATAAATAAGGTGTGGGCTCAGTGCCTCTTATAAACTCTACGAAGAAAATAAAAGGAAATAACTATGGAATCGCATACACACAAAACATACACTCGAGGAAGGTTGGAAAAAAATACAAGGATGGTTATGTACCAAGTCATTATCAGTGTTTTTGTGCTCTGTAAGAGGCAAATACAAACAGCTTGTATTTGACAATCTTGCACCTAACTACAAGCATTTGAGAACAGATTTCTTATTTTACTGTTTCCATGACAACACATGACCTTTTGCATGTTTTCAAAGGAAGGAAAGGTGAAAATTACTCTCAGTGTTAAATTGAATTTTTCTCTTTCTCCTCACCTATTTTATTCATAGACACTAGAAGGTACAGCAATTTCACGTTCCTTTCAAAATTTCAGTGCCATTTTTCTACATTAGATACAGAATAAATGAATTCTATTTCAATTCCTTTTTCTAAGGCTAGTATTTCCAGAAAGAAAAAAAGTTTCCTTAAGGTTTCTGTAGTCAACAAGCAAAATTCATTACAACAGGCGTAGCTCCACAAAATTGTATTTTTTGTAACTTTTAAATTTGTAATATGTCAGTATTTTGGACTCTCGCCATTGCTAAATGTGGGTGTAGTCCTCTATTTGCTTTATGCAGAGTTTTTTTTTTTTTTTTCTGTCTCATAGTAAACAATTAAATGAGGAGTCAATAAATAGTTGGGAAGGAATGGATAAATGCATACGGAATTATTTTGAAGAAATTTTTATTTGGGGAAAATAAAGGATTCTTTTAGAGTAAAATATTTTGATGGTTTAAGAGTAATTCACTCTGGGATTAAAAATCTTGGTAGCCATTGAATATTGATCGTTGTGTTAGTTGGGGTTCTCCAAGGAAACAAAAAGCAATGATGACTATTTACAGAGAGAAAGATTTATTTTAAAGAATAGGCTCATGTGATTGTGAGGTTGGTGAGTCCAAGATCTGCAGGGTTGGCCAGCAGGATGGAGACCCAGGGAAGAGTTGCCATCTCAGCTCAAAGGCAGTCTGCTGGTGGATGTCCTTCATGCTCAAGGGAGGCCAGTCTGTTTTATTAAGGCCTTTCACTGATTGGATGAGGTCCACACACTTTATGGAAGGTAATCTGCTTTACTTAAAAGTCTACAGATTTAAATGTTAATCTTATAAAAAAAATCATCTTCGCAGAATAGTGTTTGACCAAATATCTGGGCACCATGACTCAGCCAAGTCGACACATAAAGGCAATCATTACAGTAGAGTTGTGCCAGGTGCTGTGCTAGGGGCTGGTGTTTTCAAGATGATTTTAAGGAACCAACCCAATATGGTAAAACAGTTTGGTCTCTACTTGCAATTATGTGTCCAGGCATATTTATTTGTTGAATGCGTTCGATGGGCCAGGCAAGGTTCTTGGTCTGTGGGGATTAGCCTAATGGGTGAATTATTACATTCTGGAGAACCATTGTGAGTTATTTCATATTTATAGAGGTTGACCCTTTGCTCAGCATCAAGTAACTTATTGACAATGGAGAAATGTTGCTTAGAAAACAATGCTTTATATTGGTATGGGATTTTAATGTATCCAGAGCGCTTTAATATCCATTATTTGATTTGAGTATCACAACAGTCTTGGACATAGCAGGGAGCACATTTCATTCCCATTTGACAAAAGAGAAGCCTCAGGCTTTACCCTACTGAGGAAGTTGTAACATCCCAGTCTCTCACTTCTTGACTCCTGAACGAAATTTTTGAAGTGGTTATCATTTCCCTGGGGCCATGACAATTATGAAGGAAGAAGCTAAGACTTAGCTATATTTCCATCAAACTGTTGAGTGTGTATTCTGTCAGCTTCTATATGGTATTTTCACTGTGTGTGTGTGTGTGTGTGTGTGTGTGTGTATTATGGGTATAATATACATAGAGGGACACTCTATTTATTATGCTCAAAATCAAACCCATGCCGGGCCAGTGTTGCTCAGTGGTTGAGCATGGATCTATGAACCAGGAGGTCCCAGTTCAGTTCCTGGTCAGGGCACATGTCTGGGTTGTGGGATTGATCCCCAGTAGGGGGCTGCAGGAGACAGCCGATCAATAATTCTCTTCCATCATCGATGTTTCTATCTCTCCTCTCCCTTCCTCTTTGAAATCAGTAAAAAATATTTTTTTAAAAAAACACCCCAAACAAACAAACCCAGAGACCTTGGAACTATCATCCCGTCCAGCCCATTCACAGCGGGCTGCCCTAATAGCTGTTGTCACGGGATTACTTCCCAGCTGGGTGGCTTCCAAAAGTATATTTACTAAGAACAAAGATTTTCCTCCTGCTTCTCAGATCCATAATAGTATTTCACAGCATAGAAACCAATGGAATGAGCAACTTTAAGAAATTTAAAGTGGGTGGGAAGAAAACTGAGACGGCTGACGAAAGAGAAACAGAAGGGAACTTCTATTTGGAGTTTGGGTTCTCTCCAGGTACCACTTCTAGGCTTTCTAGTGCGCACGTGCCCAGCACCTTCTCTGCACCCTGCAACTACCTCTTCCTAATGGAGAAGGTGGTCGGGGGGCTGATGTAGCCCGATTCACTCTCCGGAAGTAGCACAGCTTCATGCAGAGGCAGTGCGATGTGTTGGAAAGAGCGGGGCTGCTAATGTTGGGTAGATGGCCATTTATTTTCTGGGTGATTATTGGGAAGTCACTCAAGCATGGAACCTCTACTTTTATGCCTGTGAAATAGGATGATAATAATTAGCTCCCAGTAGTCTTGTCAAGATCAAATGGGATGTAATTGTATGTGCCTATAGCAATTAATAATTAAAATGAATAAAATTATACAAAATGTTAAAGAATCTAAAAAGGGAAGAAAATGATTCTGGCACAAAATAATTCTGGCTTTATTTATCGAGGGAGTCTGTTGACCACCCCTCCATCACACTGCCTCACTGACCTGCCTCAGTCCTGACCTCTGCCCATCAGCGCTGCTAAAGGAGTATACCCATTAACACAAGGCAAAGATAGGGGTTCCCCAACTATAATTGCTAACAACTACTTAGCTTGTGTCTAGTGTTTATCACAATGGAAATGCTGAGCACAGGGAACTCTCACAGATCTGACAAAAATAAAAAAACTGTTGCTTTTAAAGGACTCCAGTTTCCCTGTGAAGTTACAAATTTGAAGATCGAGTTTTGAAGTTCTAGATATGCTTTATACCTTCAGAAGAGTTTTATAACCCTTTGGTCATAGTTGTGCTGCAAAGGGCTGTTATTATGGCAGCAAAGAAATGTTAGCTTCTACTTTGCTTTCATATTACCAAGCTCTTCCTGTTTCATAGACATTTAGTTTTTCTCCCTTCACCGGGAACTATCCACTTTCAAGTGGTAGGAATATTTTGCTTATTCATTTGTATTACAATTTCAAATACAGCAAATTTGCAAGATAGTATATAGAAATCATGTACACCCTTCACACAGCTTTAGAAATTATTTACATTCTCTCTCTCTCTTTTTCTCTCTCATCAGTTTTCTGAAAACTGAGATTGAGTTGTAAACATGACCCTGCTTTACCCCTAAATATGGCAGTGTGCATTCCCTAATCACAAGGGCATTCTCTTATATAACTTATTAGAAGCCCAGTGCATGAAATTCGTGCACAGGAAGGGGTGTCCATCAACTTGGCCTGACCCTCTCCAATCTGGGACACCCCTCTCACAATCCTGGAACTGCTGGCTCCTAACTGCTCGCCTGCCTGCCTGCCTGATTGCCCCTAACAGCTTCTGCTTGCCAGCCTGATTGCCCCCTAACCACTCCCCTGCTGGCCTGATTGATGCCTAACTGCTCCCCTGCAGGCCCAGTTGCCCCCAACTGCCCTCCCCTGCAGGCCCAATCATCCCCAACTGCCTTTCCCTGCCAGCCTGTTCGCCCCCAACTGCCCTCCCCTGGTGGCCATTTTGTGGTGGCCATCTTGTGACGATGTCACGCGATGCCACCAAGGTTTTATTATATAGGATATGTATTCTTTTATACAGTACAATGATCAAAATAAGGAAATTTAACATCGATACAATATTAGTATCTAATCTATAGTTTATAGTCACATTTTTATCAATTGTACTACCTTTTGTAGCTATTTTTTTTTCTGGATCAAGACCCAATTCAGGATCATAACGTTTCATACTAAAGTCTTTTTCATCCTCCTTAACCTGGAACAGTTAGTTATTCAGCCTTTACTTGTCTTTTTTGACCTAAGATGCCTTTGACTGCCCTTTAGTCTGAGTTTGCCTGATATTTCCTCATGATTGGATTCAGGTTATGTCTTTTAGGCAGAAATATCCCAGCAGTGATATTCTCACTTCTCAGTGAATCAACATTTATGGGGAGTTACTTTGTCTTTGACAGTATATAAATATTTTGTCATCAAATGTTCACCTGCTAGATTTATGTCCATGATTTTCTAACTCCATCATTTCATCATTTTCTTTTACTGAAAAGAAAGATTGTCCTTTTTTCCATATGTATATATCCATATGAACTCATAGATTATTATCTTATTCAATGGGTTGTAATCCATTACTATTTTTATTTATTTTGATGCTAAAATTTTTCCAAATTTAGCTAGTAGGAAACCCTTCAATCTAACTCCCCATATTTTTTTTGTATGTTTCCATTATTATTATTATTTTTAGCATGCACTGGCTCATCAATATGTCTCAGGTTCCTTATTTACGCTTCCTGCTCCAACCTTGGCACTAGGTATACTCATTGCTAATAATGTAACATCACTTCTAGATCCACTCAGCAACAGAGCTAGCAAATAACTGTATCAATGATAAACGTTTGTCTTCATGCTGATTACATTAATCTCAAATCAACACCACCATGGGATATACTCCAGTCTGACCCTTTTTCTTTACTGTAACTCCCTTCACTACCACTGAGAAAACTGGTTTTTATCCTCCCAAATATGTTTACTCATTTGCTCCAGCCTGAATACAGAGAAGGTAGCAAAGGCAGAAAAATGAGACCTTTAACATTTTCTGCTCATGACTGCCACTCTAGCAAAGTGTTGAAGGAAACCAGTATCTAAATCTTTCCCATAGTGTTTCTTTTCCTCAAAGAGAGAGCATAGGAGGTGTGAATTGTTGTGACTCTCAATTTGACAGTTCCTGTTATCATCTTCACCACCACTTAACCACCCTTACTAGTAGAGCCACAAGTAGACATCACTTTTATCACATTTCCAGTCCAGAGCTACATACTTGAATGATCCAAAGAGAAACTCCATCCTTAGATGCAATGGTAAAACCTTTTAAAATATTTTGATGGGATTTATCCATTGACTGGCCAACAGTCGGGTGCCATACATTTCAATAAAAAATTTCTTAGGTACCAGAACATATCCCAAGAAGAAATGTGTGATACCAGAATCTATTTTCCCTATCAAATCTGTGTTATATCCAGGGGACCAACCCAATAAGATATCCTCTTTTCCAATAAGGTGTGCTAACTAAGATTGATGATCCCAGAGGCTGTGTTACAATTGGTGGGGTAGTTATCCAGTGTAAAATGCTGAAGCTAGAAGTAGAATTTGAAGCATAATAAAACAATAGAAAGAAGGTTAAAAATATGCTGAGGTTCTTGGTGTTCAATACATATTTATTGGGTAAATTTAACAAAATAGGGTTTCAGGACAGAAGATAGAGATATTGTTATACAGAAAAGGAGGCAAAGGATTTTCCAGATAGATGGAGTGAATAACAAAAAGATCCCAAAACATGAAATGGTACAAGAATATAAAGTGCCATGATGGAGAGTGAGAAAGACAGGCAAAAATTCCATGTATAAAGTTTTTCTTTGGATAACATGTTTCTGAGGAAGCATTAAAGGCTGTCATTCAAATTTGCATTTGAGAATGATTCCTCTTTCTGCCAGAAGGAGGTTGGATTTGAAGGATTAGAGCCTGAGGATAGGTAGACCAGTAAAAATTTCCTGTAGCAAACTCACGACAGACCTTATATCTCAGTTTCAGGAATTCAGTCGTCATGCCTGACTTACCTATGTGTTTTCAGAGCATCGCAGTTCTTGAATCTTTCACTGCTGGGGTCCAACCCCAGCGGGTCCAGGGGTCCCCAAAGGTGTGGACGGAGTCGGCGAAGAAGGAATGACATGGAGACAGCGTTCAGTTGATCAGCAGCCTTGCCAGGATCTCTAGCCACAATCTCTAGCCAAGTTCTGTGTCCATGTTCTCTTGCTAGGTTCTCCAGCCAGGTTCTGTCACCAGGTTCTAGTCAGGTTCTCTTGCCAATTTCTGTAGTCAGGTTCAGTCCAGGATCTTTTGCCATGTTCTCTCCAGCGAAGTTCTTCTGTCTGTAGGTTCTGTGTAGGTTCTGTCTTCTTGGTTCTCTTCCAAGTTCTGTGTCCTGCTGTCTAGTTACATCTGTATTTATACCAGTTGATTCAATCCTATCAATCTCTATTACAAAGGTTAGGGCGTTTCTTATCTCCATTCCAGGGAGTAAAGATTATGTAGCTTAAGCATGATTGTTCGTAGTTAAAGTGATTAATTACCCACCTGGCACTTAGTTAAGAGGTTTTATTCCCTCCCTAACTTCAGGGGAAAATCCCTACCTGGGGAAACAACCTTTCTCAGAGACCTTGGTTAAAACATATAGTGCCAAGAAGGTGAGCAAACATATTAAGAACAGTATGCCATAAATGCCAGGTACCTTGAAACAGCAAGGATGGACCGGCTCCCGGCATTTCACCCCCAAGGATGGAGTAATTTGGGGTACTAAGTCCTGGTTCCATTGATGTGCCACTCTCTTCATACATCTGTGGATGGGAGCCACCTCTCTGTCTTTGCAGGTGGCTTCCTTATTCTCTGCCAGATAATCTGTTGTGGGCACACTCTAGAGTTAGACCTGGATCCTTGTGGAGTCCACTGATTGGCTAGTCACTCTTCTGCTCCCCATCACTTCGTTTTCTGATTGCCTTGTTCTATGTACACAGCTGGCCTCATGTCCTCAGCATTGGCTTTGTCTCTTTTTTCAACTCAAGTTCAGATTCTGGCCCCTTCCATTCAGTTCAGTTTGAGGTAATGTTTTACAAGATCCAACAAAGTCCATAATTTAAAGAACTCTCATTTTTAAAACGTGATCAACAATTTTGCACCTAAGTTCATCATAGGGATTCTTCGTGGTTCTAATGAAATAACTAGAGGTTAAATTATTTTTTAAATCTATAAAGCTTTATACAATTTTAAGGTCCTATTGTTAAAAATTTTTTAAATCAGATGCAATAATAGTAAGTTAAGTGGTACTTCGTATGTTGACTAAAACTATGTGTCTGAAATAGAATAAAGTGAAGCAGTTATAGAAAATTACTATTTTTCCCTCTGAAGGAGAAAAATAACATACTTGAATTAGATTGGCTTCTGAAAATTGACTTAGCAATTTTTACTTCTATTATGCTCCCATTTTCTCACAAAGCGAACTTCCATTATTTTGTTATTATGAGTAAAGACGGCAAAGTAAGAACAAAATTTATCCAAATGCCTTTAAATCTTAGAATTTTTCTACTCTCATACTTCTCCCTGTATATGTTACAACCTACTCACACTTCAGACCTGAAAATTAGTATTTTCAGTGACCTATGCGATGCTTTGTATGGTCACTACTCCAAATTTTGTCGCCGGGTAAATGTGAAAATAATTATTTGCTCAGGTGTGCCATATCAACACACTTCCTAAAATAAGCTTTGAAATTTGGTTTTTGGAAGCTGGAATTGGTTGCATAAAACTTCAAGAAAGGTGATATAAAAATATAAAAAGAAGTTTCGCCTTTGGTTGATAAAACAGTAGGATATCTCCCAGGAAACATTTTTCGAATCTTTGGTTTGTCTCACTAAGTAACTGAAATCAATAAAACTACATTTCTAAAGGATTTATATTCTATGATGTCCAGGTAACACAACTACAGGTTTTTGGTGAATTCAATTAAAAAATCCCCAAATCAACCCTTCTGGCAAAAAGCTTATTGAGGAAAGAAAGGAGGGTAGATTATAACCAATATAGACTTTGCTGGAAAAAAGAGAGAATAGAAATAAGAATTTCACCTGAGTTAGGATAATAGTTGGCAAATTTTCATTTAATCTGAATAGAAAAATCAACATAAATTTACATGCTTCATGTAATCAGCAAAGATAGGGAACTTAAACTGTAAACAGGAATATTAAAAGCAAAGACACAGCCAGAGATGTCTGGCTCAGACCTGTCATTATTCAAAGTAAATATTATTCTTTTGAAAATAGTTCTATTTTTTCTCTTTTTTGGGGGAGGGTGGGGGAGGTATATTTTGGAATGAGGGAGGAAAGATAACAGAAATGTCTATAATTTCATAATTATAACTATTTGGAACTTTTTCACCAGAAAGCTGAGTTAAGACCAAGTTATTCTGGTTATATTTTACTGAGTGAGAGATAGAGGCATAAAGTAAAAAATCTTACTTCTAAGAAGTGTGTTTTTATGTAATGCTTGACTTTACTATTTGTGAAATACTTTTGTTCTCTTGTAACATCTAAGAGATTTACTAAGGACCCCTATATATTTTCTTACAAGTTTACTTGGGTATTGTTGATTTGATTTTAAAATATTGTACTTATGCCCTAACCAGTTTGGCTCAGTGAATAGAGTATCGGCCCGCCTACTGAAGGGTCCCACGTTCGATTCAGGTCAATGGCATGTACCTTGGTTGCAGGCACATCCCCAGGAGGAGGTGTGCAGGAGGCAGCTGATTTATGTTTCTCTCTCATCGATGTTTCTAACTCTCTATCCCTCTCCCTTCTTCTCTGTGAAAAATCAATAAAATATATTAAAAAAAAATACTGTACTTACTGCTAGATAAGAACCAGTCACTGAGGTGATACAATAAACCACTTTTATATATTGAGATTTTGTATTTGGATATCCTGAATTGTTCCTCTTGTGATTCAGATTTAACTAGACTTTAAGTAAGATACTTCACTTAGTTATTATCTTGCTTACTTCCTGTCAGAACAGAAAACTATGCATAATGTCCCTGCATGCATCTAGAATAACTGAGGCAAAGGTCTCTAGAGTTCATTTATCTTGTTGAATTCAGTTATCTGTTAATCATTGAAAATCCATATAATAGGTAGAAGATAGAAGATCTGCAAAAAGAGAACTTTTTTCTTCTACAAATAAGATTCCATCCTAAATCACCATTGAGGATAGCTACAGATCCTGAAATGAATAAATATGCTAACAGTGACCCATGTGCCCTTGCTTTTTTAGCAGTTTTACTTTAATAGATGCTACAAAGGAATTTAAATGGGAATAGTTTCTTATACTCTTAAAATAGCTAGCAGTCACAGAAAAAAGATTCCTAGATAGCTGTCTGCAAGCAAGGAAGAGAAATCTCTCCGGAACCCAGCCATGCTGGCACCCTGATCTTGAACTTCTAGCCTCCAGAACCGTGAGGAGTAAATGCCTGTTGTTTAAGCCACACAGTCTGTGGCATCTTATTATGGGAGTCCAAGCCAACACACCACTTTAGATGTAAAAGGGGACAATAAAAAAGGGAACAGCTGTAATACTTTAAAAAATAAAGATAAAATTAAAAAAATTAAAATTTAAAAGGAAAAAATAAAATAATTTATATTATATTATAAAAAAAGGAAAGGGTAAGAAGGAGAGGGAAATGGGGGGGCAAGAGAGGATATATATATATATATATATATATATATATATATATATATATATGCAAGACACTTAATATTTTCTTTCTACTAAATCATCAGCAACAAGGTAAGGGTTTTTGATTCAAAAGGATATTTCCTTTGGGGTTAACAGATAGTAGAATTTTTTAGATGTTTTAAAACATGTGAATATTATTCATTATTGGTTACACTCTATTCCAAATATTACTTAAAAAAATTATCATTAAATTTTATAATTTTAAAAAGTTTTAACTAAGTTAATCATAGACTAGATTTTATTTTTAACATTTATTTAAATGTAACATATACTATAGAATTCACATTATAAAGTATATAATTCAATCATTTTTTATACACTCAGTGTTGTGCAGCCATCAAGTGTAGAATATTTTAATCATTTTAAAAGGAAACCTTGTATGTATTGGCATCATTCTCCAGCTACACACACCCTAGACAACCATTAACTATTTTCTGTCTCTATAGATTTATCTATTCTGGTCATCTATATATATAAAAGCCTACGTGACGGTTTGACCATTCGACTGTTCGACCGTTCAACCGTTCTACCGGTAGCTACGATGCGCACTGATCACCAGGGGGCAGACTCTCCAACCGGTAGGTTAGCTTGCTGCTGGGGTCTGGCCAATGGGGACTGGGCGACACGGGCTGGACACGCCCTGGAGCCCTCCCACAGTCCCTCCCCGGCCCCAACCATGCACCAATGGGGTCTCTCAGCCTGGCCTGTGCCCTCTCGCAATCTGGAACCCCTTGCGGGATGTCCTCAGACCAGGTTGAGGGACCCCACCAGTGCACGAATCTGTGCACCGGGCCTCTTGTTTCATATAAATGGAATCATATAATATGTGGTCTTTTGTGACTGATTTCTTTCACTTAGCATTGTTTTTGACACTCATCAATGTTGTAACATCTCAGTACTTTATTCCTTTGTATTCCTGAATAACATTCCATTTTATGGATATACCACTAAGATTTCTCATTATTGTCATTTGCATCTCACTTACATTTTTTTCCTGCAGAAATCTTAGATTGTTGGTGTAAACTCAGAGAACACACCATGCATTTGGTAAGAAATCCCAGAGCCTCGGGAAAAACTAGAATGGCAGCCAATGGAAACGTATAGCGATGGCAAATGTCACATTGCTCTTTCCAGGAAAACCATTCCTCATTATCCCTCCGGCAGGATATTTAAAGACCTCTGCTTTTAGGACATGGGTGATGAGCAGGTGCCATAATCATGGTCAGGGAAGGAGAATGGCGGGATTCCATTTAGACTTCTTCCCAAAGTAGCAGGCCTTGCTTTCAATGTCCTACTTCCATGGGAATCTCAGTTGCCAACATTTTACAGAAGATGAACTCACATTTAGAGTCCAAAAGATACTTGTCAGAAATGTATTTAAACCCATTACTACATCTGTAAGTGCTATATTTGTATGAGTCTGTGTCCATCTCAGCCCTTTTAATAGATTAGTCTGTATTACTGGACATTTGATGATGACATAGTCACAGTATTAGACACAGAGTGCCATTTCTGCAATTGAAAAAAATAAGATCTCTATTTATATGTAAGCACCTTTTCCCTCTGAAGTTAAAAAGTACAGCCTGTCCTGTAGTAAAAAAGTGCTCATCCCTGGCAATGATCATAGATTTTAAAACAAGCCTTGCAGAAGGACATAAGGCAGGATTATATTGGAAGAAATATTGTGGGATCCTATAATATACATAAAAATGTGTGAAGATACATATTATTTCTGTCTGTTTTGTGCCAAAGGCACTACATTTTGAAGAAAAGCAAATTATTCACATTCTTATTAACTGAATACTTAAATGACATCTATGTTTATCACAATTTTCTTTTCTTTCTACAATATTTCACTTAGCACTCAATTTAAATGGATGTACAAACTAGAGAATTTAGCACTATTCAGAGTGATAGTCAAAATGCTTTTCTTCTCAGAGTTGACAAACTAAGAAAAGTAATGCAATTAAATGTTAATTAATCAAGCTAGTCATTAATTCCAAGACCTTGTGAGAAGGAGTAATGGTTTAAATTTTTTTTAAAAAAAGATTAAGGCTTGACTGAATCCTTTTTTTCTTGATAACCTGTGCTAATTTCTGTCCTGACGAGGTTGAATTTACCTTGCCCTGTTGGCTCAGTCAGTTCGGGCTGTTATAGCTGAGTACCGTGGGCCAGGCGGTTAAGTACAGCAGAAATGTATCTCTCGCAGCGCTGGAGGGCTGGAAATCTGAAGTGTGCCACATGGTAGGGTTCTGGTAAGGGCCCTTTCCCAGGTTGAAAACTGCCTACTGCTCACTTTGTTCTCACATAGTAGAAGGGGTGAGGGAGCTCTCTATGGTCTCTCTCTTTCTTTTTTTAAAAATATGTCCTTATTGATTTTAGAGAGAGGAAGGAAGAGGGATAAAGAGATAGAAACATTGATGAGAGAGATACACGTATCAGCTGTCTCCTGCATGCTTCTCACTGGGGATTGAGCAGGAAACCCGGGCATGTGCCCTGACTGGTAATGGAACTGGTAACCTCTTGGTTCATGGGTCAACACCCAACCACTGAGCAACATCGGCCAGGCTGGGGTCTCTTTTATAAAGACAGGGATCCCACTCCTGAATTATCCGCCCTCAGGACCTAACCACCTCCCAAAGGCCTCACCTCCTAGTACCATCACATTAAGAATTAGGATTCGGCTTATGAATTTTGAAGGCACACCAGCATTCAGTCTGTAACTGCGGTTTTCTCTGCAGTACAAATAGCGCATCAAAGACTTTGCATAGCGCCGGGCACCAGGTAAAACCTAGTAATTTCCCATTACAACGGGCTCATCGCCACAAGGGTTAAATTGTCAAGACAGACTCATGTTCTTTAAATATCCAATTGTAAACTTTCAACTATAAAAAGAATAAAGCAAGAAAGCGGCATAAACACAACCCTTTTCTCTGAGGGGACCTTAAAGCCTCAGGCCTCAAACCCTCGAATATATCTTCCATAAAACGTTTCTTTCCCTGGTTCAAGATCTGGCTTCGCAGTAGCAGACAGCACTAACGATATGTGCGGAACATTGTTCTCTGGGGGCTCCGTCTGAGTGTAGGCTTGCTCAGTATTTATTCTCCCGCACTCACGCAGAGAGGAAATATCTGTGTGACTGCTTTCTTATTCTCCATCCAACAGTGGCCAGAGCTCTATAAGTTCCAAGTTTATTTATAACTAACAATCTGGATGCCAAGTACATACTACTAAAAACAGTGTTAAGTTATGTTCCACTGTTACCAAACCCAATTCTGGTGGGCGACTGTTTATTGGGAGATCTGTTTGATGTCAAACATTATAGATGCTGTAAACCTTTTCCTTCCCAGAAGGAATTATGATTGATTTTTTTTTAAAAAAGAAAGTCCTCTATAAATAGACTGATTCTTATTTTTCTCCTTTATTTTCTTCTCGCTATTTCTGCGGTATGTCTTTGCAAAAGTCTCAATCCCCCCCATTTTTCACCTGGCTGCTTTATAGAATACAGACATTTATTAACAGCTGTTTCTGTAAACCGTGGCTTATTTCAGGATCTGTGCTACTTGCGATCAGAGATAGGAATAGAGTCGCTCCCCTGCTGCTTGTAATGTTCTATGAATTCCTGTTTCTGCATAACAACATCCCCCGAATTCGCAGTGGCTTCCAAGTCTCGTTCTTGCTTTCTTGCTCACCTTGCCTGGGAGTTGAAGGCCAGCTAGGACAGCTAGGACTCGGAGGAGCTTGGTAGGGCTTGGTCAGTTTGCAAGACTATCTACACGGACTCATTTTGGAACTCAGGCTGAAGGAATAGCCGTTGTCTGAGGGAGGCAGTGCTCTTGGTGGAAGGTAAGAGGTGCCAGTCAAGCCACACTCTGCATTCAAACTTTCCGCTTGGATATGGCAAATGGCATATGACTAAGACCAAAGTCAAGTGTGCAAGGAAGCAAAGAGAATGAACAAATAATTATAAATTATACACATTAGAGTTTCCAATCCTTTGAGTCTCATATAACTTACATTTGCTCACTTCATTTTATGTGGAAATTTATCTTCCCATCCCTTCCTAAACGTTGAGCCCTACCTTTGCATATGTAATGCTCACTAATGTTCTTTGTGAGGCAAGGGGCTGGAAATGGCAGAGGTTTTGACTGATCTGTTTTCTTCTTGCAGAGAGGGAGTGGGTTGGCTTTGTACTTTGTTTGCACTTCTCTTAGGCGAGAAGAGCTACAGTCAGTTTCAGTAAAATACTTTCAGTTTGTAAGTGTCCAGAGTGGGGCCATTCAATTCCTGGTGTCCAGTGAGGTCTTTGTCCAGCCAACTCAGGGCCCAGCATATCTCTGAAATCCTTGGGAGTAATTGCTGCTCTTATGAAGTGTGGAATTTTAATAACATAATTAGAGGGTCTGTTATTTTAGGCAAGGATTTAATGTCTGCGGGCCCTTATTTTTTTTTCTTTAAATTCTTTATTAGTTAAGGTATTACAAATGTGTCCTCATCCCCCCATTAACCCCCATATGCTCTCATCCCCCTGTTGTCCATGTCCATTGGTTTGGCTTATATGCATGCATACAAGACAGTAGCAGAATTATTACAGCTTTAACTACCTCACAGACTGGTTATCAAGCATACAGTAAGCAGCACATCTTTAGAAAATGTAACATTTCTATTATCTCACTGTTTTGAAAGTATGCATCGTTTATTATTGTCCACTACAGAAATCATCCTGCATATCAATATAGTTGAACATTGTTATGGCTTCACTCCTTTGCAATATTTCCTTTAAATTCATCTGAAGCACATCTGCTTTTTAGACTGGATTGTATAGTATTGCATTAAAAATGGAAATCCTAAATTTATTACCAACTTTTAAAGGGCTGGGGTAATCTTTTACAGGTAATTGACAAGTTATTCATTATGGAGATTACCACTACCTTCTGCAAGTGCTGCCTGTTGGGTAAGTGAAATATTGGGAAAAACTCCTATTCCCCTAATGAAGAGTGGCAGAAAATATTCTGTAATTGGGTAAGGAGATATCCTGGGCCTCTTAATCAGGTTGCTTATGAATACACACAGATATCTGAAAATCATATGACTTATCTGGCTTTGACTTCCAAAGATCATGGATAGATATTTAGGTTGGCATGAAAGAGGGACACTATTTGACTGTTTTTTAAAACTCTGATAATAAAACTCATTAATCTACTCGTATATTTTATTTTTTTATCATTATGATTTTTATTTTTTTATTTTTTATGCTTATATGCATGCATACAAGTCCTTCGGTTGATCTCTTACCCCCCTCCCTCCTGCCCCCCAACCCTCCCCGACCTTCCCGCTGCAGTGTGACAATCTGTTTGAGGCAGCTCTGCCTCTGTATCTATTATTGTTTAAACGTTTATAATGGTCTCTATTATCCATGAATGAGTGAGATCATGTGGTATTTTTCCTTCATTGACTGGCTTATTTCACTTAGCATGATGCTCTCCAGTTCCATCCATGCTGTTGCAAATGGTAAGAGTTCCTTCTTTTTTACAGCAGCATAGTATTCCATAGTGTAGATGTACCACAGTTTTCTAATCCATTCATCTACTGATGGACACTTAGGCTGTTTCCAGATCTTAGCTATGGTGAATTGTGCTGCTATGAACACAGGGTTGCATATATCCTTTCTGATTGGTGTTTCTGGTTTCTTGGGATATATTCCTAGAAGTGGGATCACAGGGTCAAATGGGAGTTCCATTTTCAGTTTTTTGAGGAAACTCCATACTGTCTTCCATAGTGGCTGCACCAGTCTGCATTCCCACCAGCAGTGTCATATATTTTAAATATAATTCTTACATCAAAAGTAAGTAAGTAGAGAAGACATATTCTGGCTTTCTGAGGATAAAATAAAATAACATATGCAAAACCCAATGACATACATATTAAGTGTTTAATGAATGATGTCTATTTTATTCTTGGGAATAACTATAATAAATATCAAATTTCTCATGTCTGCTAAAATAGCCTTTCTTTTGAAAATCAGGCTAAAGAGTTTTGGATTTTATCCCACATATCACAAGAGCCAATCAAGCCTCTTTAGTGTCAGAGGCAGTTTATCTTACGATGGCTACAAGTATAAAAGAAGCAAGACCATAATTTTACAAAATGCACAGTAATGCATCGTGATAGAATTATTGGGATAAGGAGTTTTATGTTCCCAAGTCAAGTTAGACTATCACCCCAGTGAACATTCAATGTGTGAATACTTACTTCCCTATCCATGCAGACCATATGGTTGTTTGGTTACATTTTCATACCCTCTCAGGGCAGGCGTAGTATAAAATTGATCACTGTGACAATGTTGCTCTGTGGGTCTGGGAGCACTGTGGCATAGTACAGTTCAATAATGACAGCAGAAGGTCTCAATATGAAGTGGCATTCTAGACTGTGACAGTATTTTGTGATGTTTACACAGGTTCGGAATAAGTACAACTGTGAGTTGTATTTCATACCTCATATGGATAGTGTCATCTGATTTTTCTTTTTCTTGCCAGATTGATAACATTTCTGTCATTTTCATGGTTACTCTCTAGTATCATATTAAATTAGGAATGTTGCTAAGTAAGGGCCCTTTTGTATCTCCTTAAAATCATTTATCCCAAGTTCTACTTTATTTCTAACTTTACCGAACATTTAATCCCTTGTTGGTGATAGTTGAGTCCTGGAAGACATGAAGAGAGGAAGGCCGGTGTATTAGTTTGCTAGCACTGCCCTAACAAAATACCACAAACTGGGTGGCTTCAGTAGTAGACATTGTTGTCTCACAGATCTGATAACACCAAGATCATCAGAGTCAGTGTGGTCTTCAGGCTGTGAGCCAGAATCCTGTCCATGCCTATGGCCTAGCTTCTGGTGGTTTTGGCATTTCAGGACTTGTACAATTACTGCCCAGTCTTTGTCTTCATCTTCACATGGCGTTCTCCCTATGTGCATATCTGTCTCCAAATTTCCCCTTTTCATAAGGACACTAGTCATACTGGATGAGAGCCCACCCTAATGACCTTATTTTAATTTGATTGCCTCTGTAGAAACCCTATCTCCAATGAAAGTCACATTCTGGAGCACTGAGGTTAGGTCTTATAAATTTTGGGAGGGGACGTTCACAATTCAAGCCATAACAGCAGTCAGCATAGTTCAGATGTTCAAAGCATGGCTTGCAATGGTAGACTAGCAAGAAAGAGCCGATAGACCTTCTCTTTGTTTGGGTGTACTGGGAGTGGGGATGGGAAGAGCTCATTAAGCAATTAGAATTCAAGTATTTTAAAGAGAAATTCAGATTGAGATTGTTGGGAGGCAGTGTGCCATTTATTAAATAACAGTAATAGCGAATCTCACTCCAACAGTGCCAGGAAGATGCTAACACAATGTAGGTACCTAAATGATATGTCATCCCCTATTGACTCTTGGTTTTTGCCAGTCCTTAATTAATTAATTAATTTTGAAAATAATATATTTTATTGATTTCAGAGAGGAAGGGAGAGTGAGAGAGAAACATCAATGATGAGAGATAAAAATTGATCAGCTGCCTCTTGCAAGCCCCCTACTGGGGACCGAGCCTGCAATCTGGGCATGTGCCCTGACTGGGAATCAAACTGTGACCTCCTTGTTCATAGGTCGACACTCAACTACTAAGCAACACCAGCTGGGCCTTAATTTATTTTTTACTTCTCTCTCTCTCTCTCAATTTTCTTACTTTTTTATCTTCTTATTTTTCTATCTCTCGTGATGATCTAAAATCACTATGTCATTGTGGCCAACATCTTATGCATGTTGACTACTTCCCTTTAAATTATTTTAAGGAATAAAAAGCAAATGGATATCGGAGATAAATAACATTTCTGGAGAAAGTCTGGGGTACACTAAATACAACAAATATACACTTTAAAAAGGAAAACAAAACATTTCGACAGTCTAAGCCCCTTCTGCCCACACTGCATCTGTTTTCACAGTCCCCCTCAGTAGGTGGGTGTAAGTGAGAAGCAGGAGGAAAGGGAAGAAGGGGAAATGACATCTGTGTTTGTGTCTCCCTAGGTGTTGGCTGTGAGTTGGTGACTCACTGATTCGTGCTTTCTTAGCAGGGACCATTCCACTTTTTGGGTAGCTTTCAGCTGTCCTGTGTGGTTAGTTAACAGTATAATCCCTCCCCTGTTTGTGCTAAGTATTACTTGAACATGCAATCCAATCAGAACTACTATTTTCTGGAAGCTTGTTAATTCAGATATTGGTTTGGTTGGTGAAAAACAGGTGCCAGCCAAGCCAGGAATTACAGCAGAACAAACAGTCCTTCCTCCTCACCATCCTATCCGGAGGGACAGTGCAGGCCCAGCAGAGCTCCCAACCTCATGGTGCGCTTTAGATTCTGCCCCTAGTAATAAAGCTACACACTGACACACATGACAGACAGGGGAACTGCCGCTGCCACCGTAGTCATCTGAGTGGTCATTTCACTTTTGTAGTTCAGGATGGACCTGGTCACTGGTGCACTTCTGCATAGGGGAGGTTCCCATTGGTGCACTTCTGCATAGGGGAGGTTCCCATTGGTGCACTTCTGCATAGGGGAGGTTCCATTGGTGCACTTCTGCATAGGGGAGGTTCCCATTGGTGCACTTCTGCATAGGGGAGGTTCCCATTGGTGCACTTCTGCATAGGGGAGGTTCCCATTGGTGCACTTCTGCATAGGGGAGGTTCCATTGGTGCACTTCTGCATAGGGGAGGTTCCATTGGTGCACTTCTGCATAGGGGAGGTTCCCATTGGTGCACTTCTGCATAGGGGAGGTTCCCATTGGTGCACTTCTGCATAGGGGAGGTTCCCATTGGTGCACTTCTGCATAGGGGAGGTTCCATTGGTGCACTTCTGCATAGGGGAGGTTCCACTGGTGCACTTCTGCATAGGGGAGGTTCCACTGGTGCACTTCTGCATAGGGGCGGTTTTCTCTGCCAGTATGGAGGTCTCACATGTGATGGCATTGCTATGGGATAAATGGGATATAAGATATACTCAAGGGGGACAATGCAGTGGAAAGAGAATCCTCCCTTTATAGATTCCTGGTATTGTTAGGAGGAGGAGGAGGAGAGAGAGAGAGAGAGAGAGAGAGAGAGAGAGAGAGAGAGAGAGAGAGAGAGATTTTGATAAGATTGGGGTAAATGCCTCATAAAAACCCTTATAAATGACTCAGTTGCATCATCCCATTGGTCACTTAGCTCAAGAGCACTGACTGATCTTTTCCCAGAGAGATGGCTGCCTTGGGGAGTCTGAAACAAGTATGGTCAGGTTAGGGAGTCAGCAGTGTGTAATCCTGGGATAAGCGAGGCCTAAGAAATCTCTATGCTCACAGAGTAGAGCATGAAGCCAGAAGCAGATATGTTGGTGTGAGCCACACAAGAGCAGGTGCAAACCCTCTGGAGTAGATACAGCCTTTATAGAAGAAAGACTCTTCTAGCCACTTAGTCTAGGGCTAGGAACAGTTTCTGGGTGAGGAAACCAGAGATTCTGCAGAACCTGTGATGTGTTTCTTGTGCTCCAATATAACTATATCTGTTAAATTCCATGCATTATTCCAAAGTGAGGGCTTTCATGAACTGAAGTCTCAGATTATAACTATACACCCTCAGTATTTTTCTATGTAGATTTCTGAAATAGGCAGTTCTACTTGACAATTAAAATCAAACATTTTGTGCCCACAGGAGGCAAAACAATGTAAGCTGCTCATTAGATATGTTTACATTAAAGAGATTTATTCTGACTCTGTGTTTCACCCTCTACATTTGCATAATGTCAGTGTCCTCCTCACTGGCTGTGCATGCGCCTGGGTGGTCTATCAAGCACACGTGGCCATAGGCAAATCTGCAGGAGACAGCTAAGGCATTAGTATTAATATTTGGAAAAGCAGCAAAAAACAACAAAAACCCGTTCCACATAAAGAAGGGGTCTATATGCAGTCTTGTGCTAAATACTTTACAAAGCCTTTCCCCCTCTCACATGGACAAACTGTTAAGGTATACCATTATTATTCTTATCACTCCTCCTGTTACTAATGATAAAGTGACTTTCTGGTACTTTCATATTTACCCGGTGGTCATCTCAAATATTGTTGCTCACATGGTTGAACAGAATCTCAAAATCTAGTTGTTTCAGAAACAGTGACTTTCAAAATTTTTTGATCATGATTCATGGTAAGATATCATTTTTACGCCGAAACCGATTTGGCTCAGTGGATAGAGCATCGGCCTGCAGACTGAAAGGTCCCAGGTTCAATTCCGGTCAAGGGCATGTACTTGGGTTGCGGGCACATCCCCAGTAGGAGATGTGCAGGAGGCAGCTGATCGATGTTTCTCTCATCATCGATGTTTCTAACTCTCTATCTCTCTCCCTTCCTCTCTGTAAAAAAATCAATAAAATATATTTTTTTAAAAAAAGATATCATTTTTACTTTGTAATTCCGGGTACATATATAACATATATAATCTTAGATGTATATGTTTTGGAACAGGAAGTTTTGGAAGCAATACCTAATGTATTTGACATCTGGGTATTTTATTCTGTTCTCTTCTACTGCACTACTCCATTACATTCTATTCCTTTCCACTCTATTCTTTCATTAAAATTTCTTTTTAAATCACTAAGTTAGATGGTGACTTGAAATTTTAATATCATTAACCTTTTTTCTCCAACCAGAATTTTTCCCACTTCTCCACACATATTAAGCTATACTAAGCAGAGGAATAAAAGGAAGATCATGTGTTTAAACCGTGACACAAATAAAAATTCAAGCCTGACAAATAATACTTCCTCTGGACTTATAAATGTGTTGGCAAACTGAATGTTTCATTTTTTCACATTCCAGTGGATTTTAGATTCCTCTTTGGGCTGTAATGAGCAGACAGTAATAAACTTCACTCTATAGTAAGTATGAATGAATGGTCATTACCTTGCAAGCTGGGTAGGAGCATACTTTAAGCTACTCTTTGAAGATATAATATTTAATGTTAAGGACTATCATTCTGATTGATGCACATCAGTTGAGGATGGTGACGGGCGTGAGAGCTCAAGTACATGGTCAAAGTCATTATCTTAATGATTTGAGTTAGTCTGTCATATTGGTCCCTTGTGTGTCTCTGCCTCAGATCTGTTTTCCAGAATGTATTTATATTAGTAAAAAGAGAAGTATAGTACACCAAGCCAAGGCATATGAACAATTAATTTCAAATTGAAACTTAATATTGGACAATGACTGGGCAATGGGTCTTGATGTTAACACTCACTCCAATTCTGAGGAGAATTACTTAGTGGGAGGAAGGGCCATATTAATAAATAATGTGGTGAAAGGTATAAAAGAGATTGCATATTGAGCTCTCTTCTTAATCCTTCTGTATAACCAGTGGATTATGAGGTTCTATTCATTTTGCATTTGATATTTCTCTCAAAATCATTCTGCTAATCATAATGCTTCCAATCTTATCTGGGAAGAAAATAGAGTTGTAACTACTAGAAATCTGTCCCTATACTTAGAAAACAGTTGTTTTGATAGAAATTGTCCTAAATTTATTCTTAACTTACATGCGTTAAGGCTTGCTCTTTGTGCTATAAAATTCTATGTGTTTTGTCAAATGCATAGCATCTTGTAACCACCATGGCAATATCATACAGGATATTTTTAATGCCCTAAAAATCCTCTATGCTTCACTTACTCATTTCTGCCTCCCTCTGAATTCCTGGAAACCACTTACCATTTTACTGTCTCTATAGTTTTGGCTCTTCCAGAATGCCATGTATTTGGAATCATAGAGTTGGTAGAATTTTCAACGGTCTTCTTTCAGTTAGCAGCATGCATTTGTGTCTTTTTGTGGTCTGAAAGCTTACTTCTTTTTATTGAGACATAATATGCATAGATGTATCATAGTTTGTATAGCCATTAATTTATTGAATCTATTGAAGAACATCTTGGTTGCTTCCAGTTTTTGGTGAGTATGAATAATGCTGCTATCAACATTCATGTGTAAATGGTTGTGTAAACATGAGTTTTCAAATCAATTGTGTAAATACCTAAGAGCATAATTGCTGGATCAGATGGTAAAACTATATTTAGCTTTATTAAGAGCTAGGAAATTATCTCCCAGTGTTGCTGTTCAATTTTGCATTTGCAATATCAATGAATTAGAATTTCTGTTGCTCCACATCCTCACCAGCATGTGCTATTGTCAGTATGTGGGTTTTAGTCATTTTAATATGTGTGTTGTAGTATCTCATTGTTATTTTAATTTGCAATTCTCTAATGATAAATGATGATAAGCATATTTTTATATGCTATTTGCCATCTGTATATCTTCTTTGGTGATGTATTTGTTTATATATTTTGTTCATTTTAAAATTTTATTGTTTGTTTTCTTATTGCTATAATTTAAGATCTCTGTATATGTTGAATGCAAGTCCATTTTCAGATGTGTTTTGCAAATATTTTCTTCTAGTCTGTGGCTTGTCTTTAAAACTATCTTGCACAGAGCAAAGGGATTTCATTTTAATAAAATCCAACTTATTATGTTTTTTCTTTCTTTTGATGTTATGTCTAAAAATTCACTGCCAAACCCAAGGTCACCTCAAGTTTCTCTTGTGTTTTCTTCTAAACACTGTATACTTTTGCATTTTACATTTAGGCCTAAGATCCATTTTGAGTTGGTTTTTATAGTAAAGTCTCTGTCTAGGTCCTCGTCCTTGTCCTCGTCTTCGTCCTCTTCTTCCTCCTCCTCCTTCTTCTTCTCCTTCTTATAGATAGATAAATGTCCAGTTGTTTCAGCACCATTTATTGAAAAGGATATTCTTTGTCATCGATTGGACTTTGCTTCTTTATATCAAAGATCATTTGACTATTTCTGGTATCTCTATTCTCCTCCATTGTTTCGTGTGTCTGTTCTTTTGCCAATACCATACTGTCTTGATGTGTAATAAGTCTTGAACTTAGGCAGTATCAGTCCTCTATGTTCTTCTTCAGTATTGTTTTGACTTTAAAATTCTGGATTTTTGCCTTTCTATATAAACTCTTGAATCAGTTCGTTGATATCCACAAAGTAGGTAGTATTTTGATTGGGATTATGTTTAATTTATAGATCATGTTGGAAAAATTAATAACATTGAGCTTCCAATATTTCTTCATTTATATGTTTTTTTCATTAGAGTTTTAGATTTTATTCTTATTTTTAGTTTTATACTTATATAGATCCTGTAATTATTTTGTTAGATTGATACCTGGTAGGGTTATTCCTGGTAAAACCCACGAAAGTATATACATGGGTAAGTGGTAAGGTGTGGGGGGAAAAGGTAACATTCTATAATCTTAGTTGTGTTACCTGGTCTGTATCTCTGAGCCTTGACCTTCACAGTGTTTCTCAGCTTCCCTCCCCACCCCACTCCACCACTTAGGTGAGATAGAAAGGCTAGAGGGACTGGCATTGGGTAATTTCCCTTCTTTTACATCAGATAAGATTTATAAAGTCATTTCCCTTGGAGTTTTAATGAATGCCTTTGTTATGAAAAATGCTTCTGGGCATATTTAATAATGGTTACTTTTGTCTTCTCCTGCCAGAAAAACAAGGGGTTTTCTTGGCTCTTCATTACTGGAACCTGGTAGAGTTCCTGTAGGTAAAACCCATGAACTTGTGGGACCATGTAAGACTAGTCTGTAGGACTTTTTTGCCTTCATATTAGTTTACCCTCCATCTCTAGCAATTTGTCAGAGTCATTGGTTTAATGTTCCTACAAGTTTATGATACACTGGCTCCTGCTTCTACCAGGCTCATACTAGATTTTGTCTGCCTCCCCAAATTTCGGGTTGGTGGTGTGCCCTATGACCTCAATTCTTCAATGATTCTAAGAGTCATTAATATTCAGTTTTCTCTGCTTTTTTGAATTGTAAGGGTGGGTATTCTTTACATGTCACAGATGAAAGCCGAAGAGTCATTTATTTTTAAGAAGCTGTTTAATGTCAATTCAGTTTGTCTACTGAATATTGCTTTGCAGATTTTCTATATTGCATAATGTTAATTCTGATAAAAATTTTCAATGAATTTGGCATGTCATATAAGTTGTGAAATTTGATGGTGTAAGGTTCTTCATAATATCCCCTACTGCTTTTGTAATTTATGTTTGTAGTATTCCACAGGTTGGTGATTTCTCTTCTTGATATTTGTTTCCTTAAACACTGGTTTACCAGTGTAAGCAATCTTTTTAAAGCATTTTGTTCCTCTGTGTTGTTCAATCATTTTATCCACCTTTCCCCTTAAGCATTTGATCATATTTTAATGATTATTTGAAAGTCCCAATGTACTAATTATAACCTCTTTGTCATCTTAGCTCTCTATTTACTATATATTCTCCTTTTGGTTAGGGGTCACATTATTCAGTTCTTCATAAGGATGGCTATATGAAATATTTATTAATTGTATGTTTGACATTTTCAATACATTGTTGATAGTCTGATTTTGTTCTTTTCCTTTAAAGAATACTGAGTTTCAGTCTGGAAGACAATTACTTTTCTGGTGGCTTAACTTGCTCTTGTGAAGGCTTGGTTTTAGGTTTTATTGGAGTAAATCTAGAGTATTCCTTTTCCTTATTCTTGGGCCAGAATAGCTCTACTCTTAATACATTGTATGCGGGAAACGTATTTATACGTTTTACGTATTTATATGTTCTACCAGTGTAGTAGAGCGCGGGACACGTATTAATACGTTTTTTATAGACTAGCGGTAGAATGCGGGTAACGTATAAATACGTAAGCTAAAGTTATCTTAATTTTACTGAACATTGCCATTTGCGCAAAAAATCAGCAAAAATGGCCCGCGCCACCTGTTAGCGCGCGATAAAAACTACCCGCAAACAATGTGTTAAAGTACAGACATTGTGAGGTTTTACTGAATGCCCAGAGTATTCAATTAGATCTCGCCAGTGTACCTGGTTGTGATTCCAAAGTATATGACCTGTGTGTCTTTTGGAATCTCTGTTTACTTCAAAATACCTCCCACTACTCAAGACCCTGAGAAGACCTATCCTTACCCTCACAGAATCCTGCTTTAGACACATATACCCTATCTAATAAAAGGGTAATATGCAAATTAATCGTCACCCCGTCACAAAGATGGTGGCACCCATAGCCACAAGATGGATGCGCCTAGTCCTCTCAGCCCTGCCGGAGTCCACGAGTCCTGGGGAGGGGGGGTGGCTGCTGAGAGCAGGAAGCGTGAGCGGCCTGGCGGAATGCTTGTAAGTGTTCCACCCTGGCCACAGAGGGCCTCTGGGCAGCAGGCACGGAGCAGTGGTGGGGAGGAGGGTCGTTTGTGTCATCGCCCTGGTGACAAGGCAAGTGTTCTGCGCCCAGCTACAGATGGACTTCTGGCCAGGCCGGGGAACAGAACATTTGTGTCATTGCCCCGGCGACAAGGCAAGCATTCCCGGCCACGGATGGGCCTCTGGGCTGCAGAGAGCCTCTGGGTAGTGGGCGCGGAGCGGCCAGGCCCTGCAGAGAGCTACTGGTGCATGGATTTGTGTGCAGGGCTACTAGTATTTAAATATTTGATCAACACCACAAGGGTACTCCTATGAGATTTATGAGGCTCTTTCTCTGTGTACCTCTTTCCTAGCTTGTATATTATCTTAGACATTCCAGCCACAGCTTCAGCTCCTGAGTACGATCGCTGTATCCTCTACTAGGAAGGCTGCTGTTCTGTGTTTGGAAGTCATTTCCCTGTGCTGAGATTTGAAAAGCTCCTCAAGAAAGAGCACGAGGGGGAACATGGAACTCATCTCCTGTGTTCCCTTTCTCTCATGGAGCAGAGTCCTGTGCTTTTGGCTCTCCAATGGCTTCAGACGGTTGCATCATACATTTTGCATATTTAACATTGTTTACACTGTGAAGGGGACATGGAAGCCAATAATTCAACATGACCAGAACCAGAATAAGAAGTTAATATTTTCTTTTTAAAGAAAATGTTTAAATGAGTTTAATCCTAATCTAATGTCTTACTTAAAAATGCTATAGATTTTACTTTTGCCACTCAGATATTTATTTTCATGTATAGTATGAGCTAGCATACGATTTTACCTTTTATCATATGAGTAATTAATTATCTCTGTACCATGAATTCAATATCCTTCTTTCAGCCATCCTTTTCAGTTCTTTATATAGCTACTATCCATCTAGGCCAGAAGAATGCAGATTCAGGCTTTCCAAATATAGATGTTCAGAAAGAAATACTGTAGTTAAAAAAATATTAAGTGCCAGTGATATACTAATTTTGAAGCTTTAAAAAGAAGAAGAAGAACTAAAAATGAATGAAAAATGAGAATGTTTATTTCCTGCAATTTAATAAACTTGGAGGCATGATCCAAAAAATGTCATGCTTAGCATTTCATTTCCTCTGGGCTTTTAAAATGATGGTTAATTGCAGATGGTGACCTTCTGGATAAGACACTGTTTACAAGTGTTAAATTTTAAGTAGGAGGCTTTTATGGTTTTCTATGATGTGTCTCTAGGGAGTAGTGTATGAAATTCAGGCAAAGATTTATAAATCAGGAAAAAGCCAGATACTTCTGTGTTACCTGATTGTTCACCTACCCACTCCCAAGGTTGCAACTAGATTAGAAATTCAGTTTATTTCAGAATAAAATTTTTACTCTCAATTAATAGTGTCCGATGTCATGATTTTATTTTTAGAGGCAATGGATAGGAATACAATACTTTGGTCTACTAGTGAATATTAGGTTTCTTTGAACTGGTTTTGATAGAAGAATACTGATTTTAAAACTAAAAGACACCATCAACAAAATGAAAAGGGAACCCACTGCATGGGAGAACATATTTGCCAATGATACATCTGATAAGGGGTTAATGTGATATTATCAAGATAGTGGAAAAAGTGCAGTTTGCTATGGATTATCTGAAAAAAGGGGAATATAAATATGTATGTATATTTTTCTATATAAAATGTGAAAAGATAAAACATAAAACTGAAAAAAAATATAAAGGATTCCTTTCGGAAGGAAATAGGTTGAATTAAATAGGGACGAGAAACTAAACTTCTTTGCAAATAACTCACTTTCTAGTTTAAACATTGGAACTGTGTAAAATGTTTGCATCATTATGAACAAAATTAAGTTAAAAAATCAATCCTTACATATTATCAGTAAACTAAAACTAATAAACCTCTGATTTTAGTTGATAAAATAGCCACAGAGAGAAATTTTAAAACCTAGTAATTTGCCTCAACATGTCTAAAGGGATATAGGATATACCAGTGGTTGGCAAACTCATTAGTCAACAGAGCCAAATATCAACAGTGCAATGATTGAAATTTCTTTTGAGAGCCAAATCTTTTAAACTTAAACTATATAGGTAGGTACATTGTTATTAACTTAAGTAGGGTACTCCTAAGCTGGCCTTTGCTAAAAACGTCCTCAATCTGATTGAGGTACGTTCGTTGAGGTCGACCCCTTCCAACTCTCCCATCCACACTCGTCTTGTATACTTGTTTCGTCTATCTCCTTTCGTTCATCCTCTCTATATGTCCACCCCCAACTTCTTCTAATGCCACTTCTTCAAAACAGGCTCGCCCAGGCCGAAAACTGACTTCTGCTCATGGGCCACGAAGTTTCAATCGCACTGTACGTGCGCACCCGCACGTGGTATTTTGTGGAAGAGCCACACTCAAGGGGCCAGAGAAGTCGTTTTAAGAAAGAGGAGGGGCCCTCAGAAGAATAGATCAGAGACACGATACTTTGTGACAGTGTCTGTTTAGGTGTGGTGGTGACTTCTAGTCTCCAGTGGTGACTGTCAGCCTCCCTGGTTACTCCCAGGGAAGGAATTTATGACAGTTGAGTTCTTTTGGGAAGCTCTGCTTTTAGACAGTTCAAGAAAACCGCTTATTCTGAAGTGCCTTGAATAAAAATTAATTTTTTTATGGCACAGTGGAATATTCTGAACCCCTTCAATCCGAAGAAAATAAAACTGCAAATAAATTGTTTTTAGCAAGCAATTGCTAGTGTCGAGGTTGGATTGTTTATTTTGAGTCTGCTATGCATGTGTTACTGAAAAATAAAGAATAATGAAAGTTGTTTTATTATAAATGATGATTGACATTCCTGAGGAAAAGATAGTTGTGCATCTATGATTTTCAATTAAAAATGCCATCACTCTGAATTTGAAAGTATTGGTATGAAAAATTTTAATACAAATAGTACCAATTTACCAGGAAGGTGTTATATGACATCATAGTGGTGCAATAAGCAAAATCCTGACCTTGGTTCATTTTGTAGGATATCAAGCTCATTTCTTCAATACATACATTGAAAGCAAAAACAGAAACAGGAAAAAAAAGAAGGAAGAGAAAACTGTAGGTTCAAAAAGACATTGGAAACATACCAAACATACCAAACATGCACACCCTGAACCAGGCCGGCATACTGTTCTAATGAATTCATTCGACAGTTAAGGACATTTAAACACAAGCCGGGTGTTTGATTATATTGAGAGCCCTTTGTACCATAGCTCTTATGATTTGAGAACTGAGAGCCAAAAGACAACCTTATTGGATCTTCTTCACAACAAGGTGGGTCTGGGTCTTATAGTTTTTAGACTTAATCTCTGTGCAATTTTAGTTTTCACCTTAAAGCTTCTGGTCTCCATCTCCTTGTGTGCATCTGCCTTGTCGCTGGATGATTGTTAAATTGTGTTATTGTGATGGCCCTTTGATGGTAGCATTGCTTCAAAAGTAACAAGACCTTTGACTTAGGAAAAGGCAGCACCCCCCATGCCCTCCCCCTTTTTTTTGTTGTTTATGTGAAGGTTTTATTTTTTTCTTACAACTCGCTATGGAAATCTAGATCAGCAATCTTTAGAGGAGGAGGAAGGAACCTCTTTCCAGGAACAGTTTTTAAGTAAAAAGAAATATAACATAAGTTGTTGTAAAATAATATAAAAAGCAGTTAAGGGAGAATTTGCTACTGACAAGAATTGAGAATTACACAGTAGATGCAGCTGAATAATGCTAATGTATTCTCCCTGTCTGCGGAGGCTTCTATAAATAGCACTCAGAGGCACAAGGCACAGCCTTCCTGATTAGCTTCTCCCTCTTGACTCAGTTCATCAATTGGTGCCATCAGACTCTCTGCAAAGTCATTGCTCCTGATTAAGAGAAATGAGCTGGGTCTGTCTCAGAGGGCTCACTGAGCTGACAATAGGTGGGGGCAGTCGACTCTGCCAGGGTTTGGAGCAGGGGTGGGCAAACTTTTTGACTCGAGGGCCACAATGGGTTCTTAAACTAGACCGGAGGGCCGGAACAAAAGCATGGATGGAGTGTTTGTGTGAACTAATATAAATTCAAAGTAAACATCATTACATAAAAGGGTACGGTTTTTGTTTTTGTTTTTAGTTTTATTCATTTCAAACGGGCTGGATCCGGCCCGCAGGCCGTAGTTTGCCCACGGCTGGTCTGGAGTGTGTGCAGAGCAGCTGGGGTGCTCCTTGTGAGATGACTAGAGGCCCACATTCCCCAATGTGTCATAGAGCCACAGCTGTCATTTGATGCCTGAACTGGAAGCTTCGGAAAAGGAAGTTGTCATCCTGAAGCCACTCTACTCTCTGGTTGTGTGTGTGTGTGTGTGTGTGTGTGTGTGTGTGTGTGTGTGTTCCCATGCCTGTGCACAGATTCTGTGTGTATGAATAGCTGAGACTTGCTCAGGTTCCTAAATCAGATGGTAAGCTCCTACTCCAGGCTTCTGCTCAGCCTCCCATATTCCTCTAGTGCACCTGCAAAGGTACAGCCGGAAGCAGTGTGAGCCATGCCAGGGAAAGGTGAGGTGGTCACTCATTAAAAGCCTCCAACCAGAGTAGGGAGGTGGGAGGAAAAAATCTAGTGCCTGACTTTAAGATTTATGGACTGGATTATCCAGATAACGGGACAATAATATTTTATTTATTTATTTATTTATTTATTTATTTATTTATTTATTTATTTATTATTATTTTTTTTTTTTAGCTTACACATAAGATAACTGATTGGCTTATGCACCTGGGGGAGAAATTAGGGTGGCTGGTGACTGGAATGGAGAGTGGTACTCACTAGGGCTTGGGGCTGGTAATGGGGCTCCGGTGGCCCCCCAGGAAGGCTGTCTGAAACTCATTTCTGTTTCTTGTTGCTCTCTTTGAGCTGATGTGGGCCTCATTCCTTCCCCTGGTATGTAGCCATCAACAGCCTCAGTTCAGAATTCCAGGAAAATGAGAACTTCTGTCTCCTTGGGTTTCTGTATCTGTCCCAGGGAAGGCAGCTGTTTGGCCTTCTTGAGTCACATGCCCTTCCGCTGATTGGCAGCAGTTATTGTCATGGGGAGGGAGCACTGGGAATGGCCAGGGGGCAGTGCCCTGTCATATCCCTGACATTCTGGCCATCAGAGCCCAAATAAATGTCTCCATTGCTCTGGGAACAGCATGCAGTCAGTGATTTGGTTTGTCTCACCTACACTGCATCCCTGCTGCCCCATCAGGGCCAGAGAACAGTGGTTGCTCCAAAGTTGCCAAATGAATCGACAATAATATTTTAAATTGGTGCTGGTCTTTGACATGGGCCAAGAGCTATTTCAACTCTCTACTTCGTTTTTAATTTAGGCAGAGCCAACAATTCAAAGAAATAACAGGAATGAAATAAGACAGGGGATGGATGCTGGTACATTACAGAAGAGAGGGCCCATCCTCCCTGCTTTGCAGTGATTCAGTAGGGAATTTAATTATGCTTCATTTGGTATATTTTAAGATATTATTTTTTTTAAACTGGAAGCCTTTGAGCTTAAATTTCATAAGAAAAATCTGTTATTCAATGTAATTTCAATTTGTTGATACTTAATGTTTTAATAAGAGGAGGAAAAACGGAGAAGTAGAGGAAAACGAAGAAGAGAAGAAAATGCAGGGACTGCAGCTTCTCGGTTCTGCATTCCCTAGGAATATTTAAAACAGAAATTTCTAGTTTTAGTTATTTGCCTTTTCCTTATAGAATTTTTTGAAAGCTATAACTGGTCTGTGCCCGCACTTCCCATTGTGGGCACGGTTTCTGCATATGGGATTGAATTATTAATACGAATTTCACACTTATAATGAGCACCCGCTGTCTTCTTTGGGTCAGTACATTTTTATCATTTTTTAAAGAACATTAATCGTATATGCCAAGTGACTATCTAGTTTGATATATTGCTTTTTAAAAAATTTTGAACTAACTGTAGACTTCCAGAAAAGTTGCATGAATAGTAGAGTTCCCCTATATCCCTTACCCAGCTTTCCCTAATGTTAACATCTGGCATAACCAGAGTACAATGATTAAAACCAGAAAATTAACTTTTATATAACACTATTAACAGAGCTTATTCAAATAAACAAAACTTCTAGAAATAATTATACGAATCTCAAATTTTTAAAATGATGTAAATTGCTACAGATTGGTCACAGCAGGTAAGATATTTGTAAATTAGAAGGGAGATAATAATTTATGTAGATTGTGTCATGGACAAAGCAAATGGAGGGTAAGAGATAAGAATTCCATGAGCATGTCTAACAGGCATTTTATTGGAGTCCAATGTAGGTGAAAAAGAGAAATGAGAAGGCAACATTTATAGGAAGAATAGCTGAAAATTTTTCAGAAGTGTTGAGAGACAACAAAGCCCAAATATAATTTTAAAAATCCATACATTGTTATTAAAATGGTAAAACTAAACATAAACAAAAGAAAACTAATAAGAATATATTGACATGACAGCGGGCAGATAAATGAGAAACACCATGTTCAGAGGAAGGACTGGCTGACTGATTTCTGAATAGCAGCTACAAAAATCATAAGACAAAGGAAGGCTATCTCAAAAATGCTGAAATAAAATAACTGAAATCAAAATTTCTATACTCAGAGAAAATATACTGCACAAAGAGAAGTCAAACATGAACATCTGCAATAAACAAAGATTGGTGGAATCTGTCACTAGTAGATTCTCACGAAGAAAATTCTAAAGCAGTTTAAATAGAAGGTAAGTGAATACAAATTTAAGTTCTGAAAAGCCAGAAGGAATTAAAAGAAGAGAAAGTGGCAAAAATGTGGGAAAATGTAAATGAACATCAAATATGTAAAATAACAATACTAATGTTTAGTGGGGATCATAAGTAAAAAATATAGTAGACTAAAATTTCCAGAAAAAAAGTAACATGAGTTGGAGGCATGTAAATTCTGTTTACGTTTTAATGTCCTTTTATTTTCTGATAGGATGATAAAGGTTTTGATTCTCCTTAGAAATGGAACTCCCTACTACATGAAAATCAATTCCAGGTTAATGGAAGACATCTATGTGAAAGGGCTTTACAAAATAATACAGAAGAAAATCTTTGTGGCATTGAGATATAGTAGGGTTTTTAAAAACAAGACGCTGAAAGTTCTAATCATGAATGAAAAATGATAAATTTAGTAACCTCTACATAACCTATTCATTGAACATCCTTATAACCAGTGTTTTGAAATCTGCATCTAGTAAATTGCTTGTCTCCATTTTGCTTCGTTCTTTATCTGGAGTTTCATTCTGTTCATTCATTTGGGACATGTTTTGTTTTGTTTTGTCTCCTCATTTTGGCAGCCTCCCTCTGTTGGCAGCTGCTCCATCTTCCGGTCTTGATAGAGTGGTCTTATGCAGTAGGTGTCCTATAGAGCTCAGGGTGCAGCCTCCCTGTTCACCAGAGCTGGGCACACCAAGTGCAACCCTCTCACCCTTGTGTGGGCTGTGTACACCCTTCTGTTGTAGTTGAGTCTTGATTGCTATTGGCATATCAGTGGGAGTGATTTACCCCCAGGCCATTTTGCTGCAAGGACTGGCTGAGACCATTAACTACCATGGAGGATCAGCTGTGCAGGGCTTACTTAGTGGGACTCTGGTGCCTGCTTAGTCTGTCCCTTGAGTGTGCTGCTTGTGAAGGTGGTTGGGTGGTACTTTGACATGGTCTGAAATTTTGCATTGGGTGTGCTGGCTTGGGGCCTCCTTGGAGGTGAAGGCTAAGGTCAACCACTGCCTATGTTCTTCCTGGGGCCACCTAGCATTAGCTACAAAGTAATGTGCAGAGAGCTGGTAATTGTGCTGGACATGGAGGTGCCCAGGAGAAACCAAGCTGTGAACCATGGCCAACTGCTGCTAGTACTGGGCCTGAGCCAGTTAGCTAGAGGTATAAGGCATGCTAAGGCCCAATGCTGCTTGTTTGAGAGATTTTAGGAAAATCTGAAGCATGAGCCAAGACAGACCATTCATATGGAAAAGTCACTGGAAACAGCTTGGGTGGGGCCTCAGGCTGGGTAGGACAGGGGCAAATAGTGTGACCCAGGTTGACAGAGACTCAGATCTGGTGCCTGCCTGCTGGATCTGTGGGAAGGAACAATGGCATCTGCCAGCATGCCTGTCTGTGAGAAAGCTGCCCCTCCAGCCCTCATCCTGATGCCAGACAATTCAATTCCTCCATGTCCCTGGTGCCTTTTGAGCTGCTGCCCCAACGCTGGAGCTCAGAGACATGAGTTTATGTAAGTCTGTGTGTGGGCACTTTAAAAGGAATACCTGGGACTCCAGCAGCACCTTCCCTTCCCCCGCTACTCCCCCCCACACACATCTCAGCCACAATCTTGCTGGTTTTTACAGCTATAAATCATGGGGGCTTTTTTTATGGGCAATGGAACCTGAGCTGGGAGGCCTGGTGTGGGGCTGGGGACCCTTGATCTCCTTGTTTGTCCAATTTCCAGCACTCCTGAGGGTGGTATGTCATGGGTGGGAAAGGTGGGGAGGCTTATGGTGGAGTACAGAGGATCACCATCAGCACCCCATATCAGAACTTTGTGTATGCGCTCTGATGGTGTGGGAGGTGGCAGTGGATGTACATGGTAGAAAAATTCTTCCTATGTGATTGAGGTATTTGTCTCTAAGGAGCAGAGTGATCCATTATCCACCTTAGAGTTGTTGCTACTAGTATAATGCCTATTACACTACCATTGCCTTTCTTGAATTAAATCCCTACTATATATGCTTTCTTGGTGCATCATTCACAATTTCTGTTTTTTTAAATATTCACAGACTTTTATAAGGTATGTCTTGTTTTAAGTCTTTAATACATTCTTGCCATTTTCTGCAATATACAGTGTTTTTAATTCTTTAATTTAAACTTGTCTCAAAATTAACATGAATTTTCTCTTTACTCTCTAACTTCAGAGCTAGAATAATTTAATCACAGCCCTCTCATTACTGGAAGTTTGCTTCTATGCATTTGTTTTGAGAGCATCCATATAAAGAAACACATTGAACATGATGCCAGCAATGGAAAGATACAATTTATTGAAAAAAGAAAAGTGCATCTTTTCATTTTGATAAATATATATTATCTATCTAACATATCCATTGTCATACATATGGAGTCATAGGGTAGGTACTCAAATAATATGCTAGCATATAAATGGTGCCTACTTTCCTCTGATTATTGTCATCTACATTTCTTTTTCCCTACCTATGTTTTGTAAGTGGAGCAATGTAGTAAAATTTCATTTTTAACTGATGACTGACTCATTATCTTTGCTATAGCATTTCTGAAAGTCTGCTGGCACAGAACTGATAAACACAAATATGGCAAAAGCAATGACTGGCTGTTAATGTAAGTTTGGACTGTTGAGGGAAAATGCTATTTGGTATTAAATTATCTTTCCATGGAAATGTAGGGAAGATACTTCAAGAGTCATCTTTGCTTATAATTTAGGGTTGGCATGAATCAGAACACTAAGAAAACAATATTGTAGCATCTTTCCCTCCCTTCATTTGTGGGTTTCTACTCTTTCATCCCTCATTCCATTCCTTGTAAGATAGGAGATCTCAAGAATCAAGATATAAAGCAGTGTGCATAGTGTGCATAAAGATTATAATTTTTTAATATTTTTCATTGGATCAGAGTGTCAGAAAAACAAACAAGAGGGTAGAAGAAGCTCCCTCAACTTCACAAAGCAAAACAGTTGTATGTTATGTGCTTTGTGAACCAATTTGATCTTTAGGTCTAGATATATGCTATACCTTCTGAAGCAATAGGCAGGGAATTGAGCCAGTGATGGAGAATGTCTCATCTATGTTGCAAATATTAAGCCTGAAACAGTTCTCATTTAAGTATTAATTTTTAAAACATTTGACATGTATCTAAAAAATACTTCAAAACAATGGATATGACTCATGATTATAATGACACAAGACATTCTAGTTAAAATGACTAACTAAAATTTTAGAGACTTGTTATTTTATTTTTCAACTAGAAGCCCGTTGCACGAAGATTCACACAATAGGCCCTCCTTCCTCTGGCTGCTGGCACCGGTTTTCCTCTGGCACCCGGGACCCAGGCCTTTGGTCCGGCCACAGCGAGGCTTGGCTTCTCTGCTACTGCCGTAGCAAAGCCAAGCCTCTTCAGTTTTCAGTCTTCAGTCTTTGCTCCGAGCCTGCATATGCAAATTAACCGCCATCTTTGTTGGGTTAATTTGCATAGTCGCTCTGATTGGCTGGTGGGCATAGCGGAGCGATACCAATTTGCATGTTTCTCTTTTATTAGTGTAAATTCTTTATTGTTTAATGTATTACATATAGTATTACATATGACTCCCTTTCCCCATTGACCTCTCCCCAGCCATCCCCACCCCCCAGCACAAACCTCCACCCCCCACTGTCTGCATTCATTTGTTATGTTTATATGCATGCATACAAGTCCTTTGGTTCATCTCTTACCCCCTGGAGACTCTTAAAATTCAGTATTATTATACTGAAATCAGTCTCTGACATTGGACTGATATCCAAGCTCGGTTGCTCTGAGCAAGTTTCCTGTACACTGTAGCTCAGATTCCTAATGTGTAAGATGTGGATAATTTAAATATCTCCATTTTACACTTATATGGCAATTATATAAGTTAATCAACATTAAGCCAGTATATAATCAGCATGCAGTAGTCAATGTTCTACAAGGAAAGATTAGTCTGTAATACAAATGGAGCTAAGTAATATAAAGAAAACCATTAAAAACAAAAAAAAAATGCAAGAGCTTTCTTTTAAACCTGATTCTGATGTAGAATTAAATGAACATCATTTAAAAGTGAATGAATGACATGCAAGTCAAAATTGGGAGATTTTTACAGAACACAGAAAAAAAAAGGACAAAGAGACTTACTCAACGACAGAAATTAACAGCTATGATAGAGAAAAGAAATCCAATCTATAGAAAACTACAGTTCCTGAACAAGAGATTTATATGCAAAGATCACAGACGTGTTCAAAAATAGAACTGAGAAAATTTCTCAATTGGATAAAAATGTGTTAAATGGTAAGGTAAAAATTAAAGTTGTAAGGAGAGGAAGATTAACAACATGTAAAAGTACCATTATGTTATAATACTATTTTTAGATGCAGTAGAATCCAAGGCAAAACATTGTAACTTTTTGGGTTATTGATGTGTTGAATAACCTTACATAAAATTATTTTTAGAAACATAAAGGGGGAATTTTAGATCATTTTTGACAGACGAGATAAAGTAGCAATATAGAGTTCAATAATATAAATTATGATTATATATACCTTAATTTATGTCACACACACACACACACACACACACTGCAGAAGCTAGTATAATCTGTAGTCAGTGACTTTTTGTCAAAGACTAAGTATTCTCATGGTGATAATTGATCAGAGAGAGAGGACTTGACAATTTACACTGGGAGTTTTCTGATTGGGTTGAGGTGATAACTTAAACACTCATAAATCTCAACAACAAAGCAGATTCCAGAGCTAATGGTGCATCATTCGTTTCTCTTCAACTTTTGAGAAAAGTTATATGTGTATTGTGGCAAGGATCATTCTAAATGAGTGCTTCTTAATCGAGTCAGTATTACCCTCCATGGGATATTTGGCAATGCTGGGAAACATTTTTAGCTGTCATGGAGGTAATGGGGGTTGGTTGCTACTAACATCTAGTCTTCTAGTAGGTAGGGACCAGCCAGCGATGCTGCTAAACAGGACACCTCCCCACAACAAAGAGTTATCTGGCCCCAAATTTCAATAGTGTCAAGGCTGTGGAACTCTGATCTAAACCGATGTACTTAAAAGCCCTGGCACAAACTGGAATCTAATAGAATCAAATAAAAAGGATTTTGTATGAGGTAGTGGTGCCGAGAGAAAGGGGCTCACAGTACATTTTCACTAACTTCAGGCACTTTCGAGAGCAGATATCAAGCAACCTGTTCATTAAAAATGAATTTCCTCTTTGAAAACTACTCAATATATTCTGTTTGCCTATTCTATCCAAGTGTGAAAGAACTTAAGAGGGTTTTGATGAAAGAGTACGAACCTTCAAAATTGAATTTCAGTCAGGTGGAGAGGAAAGTCTTAATAACATCCACTAACAGTTCCCACTGACGAACACACTTTTAGAAATCATTTGTTCATTCATAGGCTCAGTATTTATGCTTCTGATTTGTTGTATGCACAGCCACATCTTTGGATGATAGAAATAATGAAGCTGAGGCTTTTCCCCCTCAGCTAAGTGAGACTTGGGAGAAACAAGGATGCTAATGTTGGCCGGGTCACTAAGTTCACTGAACATCAGCAGAAATTGGGCTGTGATTTTCTGTTTCAACTGAGAGTCTCTGTTTTTGCTTGTCTTTCTAGATTTCAGGATTGTGCTTTGTCCTGTGACTCCAATTCTTTGATGGGTCTGAGAAAGTCAATTATTGCCAGTTTGTTCAGTTAAAAAAATATATAGTATACATAATTAATATATGATATATGATATATGATATATGATATATAATATATAACATATAACATGTAACATGTAACATGTAATATATATATATATATATATATATATATATATATATATATATATATATATATATTCATTTCAGAGAAAGAAGGAGAGAGAAGGAGAGAGAGATAGAAACATCAATGATGAGAGAGAATCATTGATCGGCTGCCTCCTGCATGCCCCCTACTGGGGATCAAGCCCGAAACGCCGGCATGTGACCTGACCTGGAATCAAACCGTGACCTCCTGGTTTGTAGGTCGATGCTCACCCACTGAGCCACACTGGCCCGGTGTTCAGTTTTTTCCCTAAGGATGGGAGTAATGATTTTTACATTCTTTACATGTTGGAGCTAAAACCAGAAGCTGTCTTTTACTTTTGAAGTATTTTTTATTTTTTTACTTGAGATGAACTCAAAGAGATATATTTATTTTTGGCTTCCTCATTGATTTGGTTCAAGGCAAACTATTTTTGCCTAATAGTTTCAATAAGTTGGAGGTTTTTTAAAAAATTTGAACTTCTGCCTTTTTTTCATCAATGCTATTTGTTCTATTTTAAAACATGAATTTTTAAATAATATTTTTATTTTAAAGAAAGAACATTAGAGAAGTTAATTTCTTTAAAAGACCAAAAAATAGCATTGTGCAGTGCTTCAATAACTAGAGAGGAGACATGGTCATCTAGTGAATTAGTTATTTATATTATGTGTGATGGAGACAATTTTAGAAGCTTCACTTGCCCACTTTTTGAGCACATAATGTATGATGGAACAGTCATTTTCTCTGAGAAAGATTAGTAGCCTGAAATACATTGAGCAATACATCCATCTCAATGTTCAGAATGTTCCCTGAATATAATTTTTGAGCTTGGAAAATGCTGGACAAGTCACTATTTTTGCAGTGTTTTCTATGCTTTTCTATTTTAGCGAATTTCCAATCATATATCATGTTAGACCTGGAAAGAATCTCTTGCTTAATTTCTCAAACCTAATCATCTTACAGAAGAGAAAACTGGAAGCTACACAAGCTACCTGACTGACCTTCCCCCTCGAATAGAATGAAAGATTGAGATCCAGATTTTCGGTCGCCCGGCTTGATAGCACTGCCACTCCATGCAAAACACTCTTGGGCGCTCACGAGTAAAAGACCTCTTTTTCCTACCACAAGTCAAAAATCATTGAATTTTCCTGTGAAACTGACAAAACCAACCGGATGTAGTGAAATGTCTCCATTTTTTTTTTTTTGAAATTTCATGAAAAAGTTAAATATTTTTGAGTGGGTTTTTAATGGTTGAAACAGTGAAAAACACTCTCTGACTGCTGGGATAACATCTCTTTGAACATAACTTTACAAAGTACATATAAATATTCTATTCAGGATTTATTAATTTTAATATCATCTTTAGAATAATGAATACCAATTACTGGGCCTAGCCTGGCATATTTTTAATTCAACAGAGACGGGCAAAATACATAGATTAAGCAAAATCTGGCTTAAATGGAGCACATTAATAGTTAGATGAACAATATTACTTCAACCACATTTATACTACTTCACAATTGGGCTGTTTATGGATTTGGGCTGTTAGGGGCTTGTGGTTGTCTCAAATTTTATACGGTTTAAATAATAGAGGATTAATTCATAATGAGCTAATCTTGTTCATCATTAAAATAAAGCTGGATTTTACTTTAAATGCATTTTGTCATGGCAAGTCATTTAGGGCATTATTTTCGAGTTCCTGGGTTTCTCAGTTATTTGAAGTCAGGACATAAGCAAGGGCCAAGAGCATCAAGCTAAGGCACCAGGATTAAAGATTGACTCAGTTTCAGAAATTGAAGGCAAAGAATCAGGAGCAAGGTAGGGACATTCAAATGCAGTTGTTTTATGATCCCAGGAGAGCTGTGTAATAACAGTGTCCACACAACCTGGTTCCACTGGGAAGGGCCATTCACCATAAGTCAGGGTAGAAGAGAAGATGTCTGGGGCTCTGAGTCTATGTTTCACATAGTTTGCCTCTGCCGTCAAGTTCACCAAACTTCATGATTATTTCCTGGGTGTAGAGGTATTTTACTGCCTACAAAATTTTTGCACATTCTTCACCCACCCACAAGTGGACTTAATTGTTGGTGTCTGGAATTCTCTCTTTAGAGATTGATTTATTTGGCTTTATGCAAATCCCATTATTAGTTATTCATACATTAACATGAATAATTTTAGTATCTTGAATAAGTAAGGCTGATTAAACTTTCCATTCATTGAAGAGAAATGCAGATCCTCTGGATATATTTTATTTTACTTTTCCTTCTAAGTAATGACTGGAGAGGGCTAACTCTTAGATAAGGTGTTTTTCAGAGCTCAATAGCTAGATTGTTGCGATGGTGAAGGGGGAGAATAAACAAAACAGAGATTCCACTGCCTAGGAAGATCTAATAATTTGTTAGAAAGATAATTTAGTGAATTCTAAATATTTTAATTTTATTCTAAACATTTAATTTATATATATATTTTTTAAACATATTTTATTGATTTTTTACAGAGAGGAAAGGAGAGGGATAGAGAGTTAGAAACATCGATGAGAGAGAAACATCGCGATCAGCTGCCTCCTGCACATTGCCCACTCGGGATGTGCCCGCAACCAAGGTACATGCCCTTGACCGGAATCGAACCTGGGACCCTTCAGTCCGCAGGCCAACGCTCTATCCACTGAGCCAAACCGGTTCTGGCTAATTTATATTTTTAAAAAATATTTTTATTGATTTCAGAGAGGATGGGAGAGGGAGAGAGAGATAGAAACATCAATGATGAGAGAGAATCATTGGTTGGCTGCCTCCTGCACACCCCCTACTGGGGATTGAGCCTGGAACCTGGGAATGTGCCCTTGACTGGATTCAAACCCAGGACCCTTCAGTCCACAGGCTAATGCTCTATCTATTGAGCCAAACCGGCTAGAGCCTATTCTAAACATTTTAAAGCCTTATAATCGATCACCCATAATAATCCTATATAATAAAAGTGTAGTATGCAAATTGACCCTAACAGCAGAAAGACTTGGGAATGAATGGTCACTATGACACACACTGGCCACCAGGGGGCAGATGCTCAATGCAGGAACTGCTCCCTCATGGTCAGTGAGCTCCCACAGGGGAGCTCTGCTCAGCCACAAGCCAGGCTGACTGCTGCCAGCACAGCGGTGGTGGTGGGAACCTCTCCCGCCTCCTCAGCAGCACTAAGGATGTCCGACTGCAGCTTAGGCCTACTCTCCGCTGGCAAGTGGCTATCCCCCGAGGGCTCCTGGGCTATCAGAGCGATGTCTGACTGCCAGCTTAGGCCCTATCCCCCGGCCCGGGGAGCAGGCATAAGCCAGCAGGTGGACATCCCCCAAGGGGTCCCAGACTGCGAGAAGGCACAGACTGTGCTGAGGGACACCACCCTCCCCCGCCCCCCGCCTCCTGCCCGAGTACACAAATTTTTGTGCACCGGGCCTCTAGTATTCCATAATTCTGGTTTTGGGTAACTTTAAATTCTCCAATATAAAGAGTCTGCACTCTAGGGATGGTTTTCACATTTTTAAATGGTTGAAAAACTATCAAAAGAAAAATAATATTTTATGAAATTCAAATTTTGATTTATTTTTAAACATGGTTATATTTTAATATTTTAATTAAAGTTTTACTAATAGGCTTTTTTAATTAAAATACTATATTAATAAAGTTTTATTAGAAAACAGCTAGGCCTGTACATTTTCATAGCCTCTGTGATTGGTTTGGGCTGCAATGAGCAGATTTGAGTAGTTACGAGGGAATGCATATGGCCCACAAAGCCTCAAATATTTACTATCCGGTCTTTATAAAGAAAGTTTGCCAACACCTGATTTATAACACATGCTAAGTGTTTGGAGAGGGGTATGTCACCCATGCAAAGCTACAGGGGAAAAATAAGTCACCAAAAACTACAAGGAGTGAAACTTAACACACAGAAAACCAGTACTTAAGACTCATCCTCTGAGACACTAATAACCTAATACCATTTATTACCTAAAAAAAGTCTTGGTAAAGGAAATTTCCTGGGGTTTCTCTTTTATTAGACATAAATAAGAAGAACTAAGAGAATTATTGTGTAACTCAAAATAAACAGCAGGAAGGGTTTCTTTCATTTTGATCAGAATAAATGGTCTTAGAGCCATATTTAATATTTTCAAAATGCCTGAGATTGTATCCAAACTTCAGTTAGGATTTGTTCCCAAATCCTTGGAGAAATGCAGGAGGAGGAAAGCAGGGAGACGGCAGAGGGGTGAAGTGGCAGAAAGAAAATGAGAAGTTGACAGCGAGTAATAAAAATGTAATTTTCCCCATGAATTAAAAACGAGAGCAGAATTCACAAGTAGCAATAATACTGAGAGCTTCAGTGGCTTCGAGCTAGGTCCTCTCGCTCTATAAAGTTAAAAGCACAGCATTTTTATAACTGTACACAGTTTCCTTGTTTCACATCACTCTGCACTGTAGCCGTTAAAAGCCTCTAATCATTCTGGCTCATCCACTTTTTCAGCAATAGAATTTATTCTATGCAGAAAACATGGGACATACAAAAATGATTGGCAGTAAATTTAATTTTATAGTCTTCGTTACTCAGGGGTGCAACCTTTATTAATTTGTCTGATTTTGTTTTCTGTTTGTGTGTTGTTTTTTTAGCAAAGAACATTTTATTTTCTAATGTTGCACAAATTTTATTGTTTGCCTAATATTCCATCAAATTGCCATATTTTAGAAATATTTTACCTAGTTTTCTTTTTTTATTCTGGTTAATTTTTTGATATCATAAATAAAAGCATTGAGAACTTGACATGAAGTTATTTTCTTCTGAATTGTTATTGTTCCTTAGAAAAGATGGGAAGTTATAATGTTGGCATATATGGATATATCAAGGCTCTGGGTTTAAGTGGTCAAATACTTTTCTTTTTTAAAAAATATTTTTATTGATTTTTAGAGCGCAGGAAAGGGAGAGGGTGAGAGAAAGAGAAGCATTGATGTGAAAGTGGAACATCTATCCTGCCTTCTGCAGACCCCTTACTGGGGATCAAGCCTGCAACCTGGGCCCTGGGAATTGAACCAGCAACCTTTCCGTCCACAGGCAATACCCAGCCGACTGAGACACATTGGCCAGGGCAGACATAAACTTTTCTAAAATTTATTTGAAGTATTGAGGACTAAGATACCTACTTCTCTATAGAACCAAGTGACTGTCTAAGTCACTGACTCCCCTGCACCCCATGTTAATTTTGGAGCATATAGCTGGGTAGATAGGACTTAGGTTGGTAGATACAACCTTCCGTAGCCAGACCTGATGAGATGAAGAGAGAAATGGATATTCCATAGTTACATAACTAATATTCTAGTTCTGGTGCAGATTAGTCTCCATGTAAACCAGATTTTGATTTTTGACTAAAGCTAACCAAAGCTATAGTAATCCTTAAATTTGTATTTGTATTATTCCAAAAGGCTTGGTCAGTGATTGGTGAAATGAAAACCAAAACAAGCTTAGAAGCAAACAGACAAAACCCATGTTCTAACACATTCCAGTTCTAGCTGGGCTGTGGACTCTCTGAGTGATACTCGGAAAGTCATATAACCCCTTGGTATTCGGATTTTCTCATACATAAGATGATATTCTTGGACTCTTCTCCAAGGGCTGTTATTCCCATTACATACTTAAAGTAAACACATTGTATTTTTCTTTTCAGAAAGCTCTTGAAATTAACCTACTTTTTAAACTTATCACCAGATTTGGCTGCAAGCCATAACAGAAACCCCAAAAGTTTCATAACATTCTCCTTTACAAATCACTCCCCTGGCAATATATGCCTCATAGCCCTGCATTTCTATGCCTAAGAGAAGCCACTGGAATGATTTGATTCTTCCTGGACAAATAATAGAACTCTCATAGTCACTTTCAGATCATACTTATAGTAGAAGCAATCGACAATATTCCTGCCTATAAGAAACAAGAAGGAGAAAACAGTACCTTAAATTCAGTTTTAATAGAAATGCTTTCACAATACTATTGTTAACATTTAAATAGAATTACTAAAGGAGCAATAAGAGAACATAAATATATGGAACACTGAGCTAAATTAGATGTGATGAATAATAAGTATTATTTTGCAGCTGATGTAAAAGGAAGTAACTACAGATTACCTTATTCTATGAAAAGGAACACATATGCTTTCAGAGGAGATACCTAATTTTTTAACTTCTAAATGTCCCACAATGTAAGCATTGTTTTTGCCAGAACATGGATTCTGGTTTAAACAGAAAATATCCCATATCTCAATAGAATTTAAGAACATAATGTTAACATTTACTCCAGTGAGGGCCTTCTGAAGCTTCTTTCTAGGTTTATAGCTTATTGTTGTTTTCATCTTTTCACATAAGTTAAATGAGTTAAAGCTAAAATATAATCCTATCTTTTTGTTGTTATTGTTATTGCCTAATACAACCAACAAATGCCATCAACTCAAACCTAACTGGCCAAATCTCTATTAGGGGACTTCCTTATCAACAGGCCTAACAGGGCATCACATTTAAATGATTCCTGATGATTCCTTTATAGGCAGAGGATATGTTATGCACATCCATAATGAGTATCCTGCATTATTAATTTAAAAAACACACACATCACGTTGTTCAATGTAAGAAACTCTGATTTTTGGCCCATCACAAATCAAATCTGTCACATCATTCACAATACTTAATGAAATGGAAATTTTCGTAACGAATTCACCACAATTAGGAAACATGTGAAACACTTTTCTAAAAATATATGCCCAATAGCTTGGAGTTGCCCTTTAAAGTTCCAATTCAAATGATATCCTCATCACTCCAAGAATCTCAATTCTGGAAAATACTCAAGAAAGCACCAGGTCACGATGATCTTGTCTTCACGCATTAGGATAAATTTGGGGACTAAGTCTCCAAACCACTCATGAAGTGTCTATCACTTAAAGGATTGGGGTGAGCACCAGGTAGCAAAATCTGACACCCCCCAAAACCTTCCTCCCCTATGTTCCCAACCTTAGCATTTCACACTCCACACTCCTGAGACCTCCTTTCATGGCTCCATGCTTTCTCACATGCTTCCTCCTCCGGTTACAACATGTCCCCTACTCTTGCCGCTTACAATTTCTCCTTTCACTCTTGTCAGCCTGAGGGTCTCCTCTCCATCCTTCACAATTTAACTTAAACTCCCATCTCTTGGAAGTCCTCTCTGACAGACACTGACACACACCATCAGCACCCCTTCCTTGCCATGCCGCTCTGTGCACACACATGTATCATGTCTGCGTATCTGTCGCCTCCACTTCACAGTAAGCTTTTAGCCGTATGTTGCATTTTGTAATTTATCTCCTAAGTACTTTTAGGAAAATATAAGCCACATATGTCGTACAATGTGTTTTATGGAATGCGTCGTGATTAAAGGTAATAGCCCCCACCTTACTCTTTTTAGTGACTATAAATAGATACACTATTGAGCCATTTCCCCTAGTCTTACTGTTTCAGCAAGACACAGAGAAAACTCTCCCCGGGGACGCCTCAACCCAGAAAAAAAGGTAACAGAACACTGCCCCCCAGAGGCGGCAAAAAGAGGATGGTTTCATGGTCTCACAAACTTAGTGGTCGGGTGAGCACTGTCCATGGTTGCAGGGCTAGACACATGGTTACTCTCTCTACCTGGGGTTCACTAGCATTTGAGAAGCTAAGACAAGAAGTTGTGCACAGGGACGATTGCATCCCTCACCCCCATTTCTGACATCACTGGCGTGCAGTGGCTGCCCCTTCTTCAGTGAGTGAGGAAAACATAGAGGCTGAGTGAGCTAATAAACGCCATTTCCAAGCCCCCCTAGGATCAGAGTTTTGTGTCCCAAGGGAACCTCCCAAATATCCATCTTGAACTACAGTGGCGTCAGTGAAGATGACATGGAGGTGTTTCCTAAAGAGGATCATACTTCAACCTATGGGTGATTAATTTCAGCAGTTCTGAATGGGCTAAGTACAGGGACCAAAGTCTGGCAAGCTCACGCATTCAGAAGTGTAAACAACTTGTTGTCCCTAGGATTTAGTCAGAAAGAGTGATGTCTAACCTCTCTACTATTTGGCTTCTCGCCCATGAATTGTGAAGGGTCTTCATTTCCAGAACTATTTCCTACCCTTTGAAAAGAATCAAAAGGGAAAGGAATGGAAGAGGATCTACCTAGAACAAAGCAAGCTGAAAAACAAAATAGGAATATTGGTGAGAAGAGACCATATATTTAGGAGGAGTAAGTGGGGGAAGAGAATATATATGGTCATCCCTAAAAGTCAGTTAGTTAAACCAGAAGACTCTAGTGGCAGTACCATTATTTCTACGTAGAAGGGGTTTAGGTGGCACAATCTGATGGAATAAAGGGTGTTCAGGCTTCATTTGCATAGAATTTACATGAAATTGTTAACCGTCCATTGTCCAGGTGAAAGAGGGCCAAAGTCTTCCTTCGCCCCCCTTCCTACCCCCCGCCCCACGCACGCGCAGTAACGCCATAATCTCCAGGCAAAAAGTGCCTGCAGCCTGCGCTGTCTTTTGAGGGAATAGTCTCTGTGCTTCCTTGAATCTCACATCCCCTGGGACTCAGAGCTTCTTCAAGTTCTCATCATTTTCAGTAACAGATCCTGAGTCTGGAAGGACTTGGAGTCCCCAGACTGGATACTTCCCAACATACAAACTGGTGAACATGGGACATGGAGGCAGCTCGGGTTTCTGGGGCCCTCTGGATTTTGTAGGGTAAAGACATGAGATTAATCTGAAAAGCTGGGAGGCACCGGGAGTTCATGTTAGTGAAGAGCGCCATCTCCTGTTCTGTGTGGGAATGTTCTCGGAACAATTCCAGCCACCAGAGTCATGAGGGAGGATAAGCCAGGACAACCCCTTGCAGCGCAGATCTTCCCTTCACCTCCTGCACCTACAGAGGAATGCTGCTTGCTTTGTGGGGGGACCTGATGCCCGAGGGGAGGAAACATGGAGAGGGGTGAGGCTTTACAGGCTTCGCCTACAGTACAGAAAAAAGGTTGCCAGCAAGTTTAGAGGTTTTCTTGCAATAGCTTTACCCTTTCCCTTAGGGAATTCAAGGTGGTACCTCAGGAAAACATGTTTTCTCAGCTCTGTAGGAGCGATCTGGTCCAAGCTGGGAAAGAAACACCTTTTCTGGCTCATCACTCGAACCTGTTCACCTGCAAAAAGTCTTTCTATGTTGATTTTAAGTTTGGCCTCTTTAGTGTCTGCCTTTTACTACCAAGAGTAACTGAAAGGAGAGAAAAGTGAAAGGGAAGGTGTTTATTGTAAGACAAAAATGCTACTATTTTAATAAATGCAATATAAAGACTCAAGAGTGAATGCTGTTAGACAAAATCAGATTATCCTTTTTTTTTGTTCTATTGTAGGAAATTGTTTGGCATCAACTCAGCAGCAGTTTAATTTGCTTGCTTTTCCCTATTTTATTGGAAAGACAACAAATCAATGAAATTAAGTAAATTTTCTCTGCAATTGTACTGGGAGGCTATGCAATTTGGAGAAAAAATGCCTTGGATTGTAAACAAGAGAATTAAATTCTATTTCTGTGTCATTGTGGCTTCATGCTGGTGACAACCTCTGTGGACTTCAGTTCCCTGTGGAAAGCAGGGTTGCCTGAAATGAAACCTTTCTTTCTTCTCATACCTACAAATGTGATTATTACAGAGTCATCCACCAATAGCATGCCGAATCTGAGAAATGCATTTCCTATTATGTTTATAAGCATGCTTATCTGTGTATTTGTATTTTGAATCAATATAGTTAAATCTTTTCTATATAGAGCATTTTTTTTTTACAATGGAAGTTGATGGTCCTTTATCATTCTAATTGGCCTAGCCTAGGAAAAGAAGCCCAACTTAGCTAATTGGTTTTCCATGTTAGATGGTATATTATTAGCTGGTAATATCATCACTAATGTGACTTGGTTATCATAGTGCCACAAAAAAAAAAAAAAGCTATCATGGTAACATCACCCCTCCATGTTACTGCATGAAATCAGACCTCATATTCTGGATTATATACTAATATTGAATACTAATATATTATAGATGTTACGTACCAAAAATCATTAGTATAAATAAATGCTTAATATCCAGAGAGCAATCAGTGGGAAATACTAAATAGATTAAACTGTTAATTCCATACTAATACAAATATCCTGATTCACATTACTTATCTCTGAAAATTGTCGTCATCAATCACATAGACAAGTTTGTATTCACGTGGAGAACAAATCATTTAGCCATTAACCAGAGTTCATTTTTATGTTAGGATCCAAAAATGTCTACACAAGATAGTGTTAGGAGTAACTAACGCTATCTCTGCTATTTTTTGATTCTTATAGTGCATTTTGAAGAAAATGTTTTAAAAATAAATATTCTAAATACTTGATATAAGGGTAAGGACAATTCTTATATCTCTCAAATAATTTATCCCTTCCCTGCTTGGGCCTATTCTGTGCCTACAGGTGAATCATGAGTTTGAGGTTAGCGTGTCTATACAGTTAACCATGCTCTTGCCATACTGTTCTCAGTATTATGAAAGCCACCTACTAGTATTGCCTTTTAACCCTGAGCAGGGAATGTTCCTTTGCTTAAGCACTGATTTTTTTTCTTGGGAAGAGCTTCTTTGTCCTTGTTCTTTGTGTTCTCTGGCTCCAGTCCTTTCTCCTCCTTGGCCATCTCTGGAGAGGGTATTGGGGAACACACCCCTGTTGCAGATTGTATAGCTTTCTTACAGCTTTCTCAGCCTGCAGTCTGTTTATTAGGGGTAGATGTCCCAGACAGGGTCACAGGACCTTTATACACATGATTTATTTGACAATACAGTTCTCTCACAATGTGTAGATTTCTTCTCTGTTTTACTCCAGCAAGTTGCACATGTTAGAGATCCTTTTGAGAGATGGTTTTCATGTAAGATGTGTGTCTTTGCTTTTTTACTTTTTTCTTTTTGGTCTTCATATCTCTTTAGATTTAAACTACATTACCTTGGAACTGGTAGGCTATTCTGGAAATGCTCACCCGTATTCTTATTTTTGCTTTGAGGCATCTTAATTCACTTAGGCATTTTAATGCTAGAAGTACAGGCCATACCCTTAATGTGATCTATTCCAATAGATTCAATTTTAATTGGTCTTAAGACTTTCTCAATTTTGTCTTTTGCGTTTGGAGTCTAAAGGCAATCCGCTATTCTAACTCTACATTGTCCCAAATTTCTGAAATCTATTGATCTCCTTTCTACTTTCAAATAAGCCAATTATTTTAACTAGTTCATAGCTTCCTTTTAATTCTTTGCCAAATGCTCCCAAATGCTTTCAGTTTTATACTCACATGGCCTACCTACTGAGTTACTGCAGGTTACTATTTATGCAATATTTTCCACTATAACATGGGATTCCAATTTTCCAGCCACTAATACAGATTTTCTTACCACCCCAAGCCAGCAGCTAAACAGGGGCTGCATATTTCATATTATTCTGATGGTACAGTGCTACTACTACTACTAATACTACTTTAATCAGGCTGGGGTAGGCTAGGTGGTACCTAGGTTTCACTGCCAGCATGAGCTGACAATTATGTAGCTTTGAATCAGATATGTTGGTGCCTTCACCTCAGGGAATATTGCACAGAGTTTGCGGGGGTGGGGGTATGGTTCAGAGCTCATGGGTTGGGTTATGACCATTTTCTTATTTATTTAAAAGTTTGCCCAATATTTTAATTTTTGGGTAAATTTCAGAGTTGAAAATTTATACAGACTTTTTAAGAATATATTTTTATTGATTTCAGAGAGGAAGGGAGAGGGAGAGACAGAAACATCAATGATGAGGGAGAATCATTGATCGGCTGCCTCCTACACACCCCACACTGGGGATCAAGCCTGCAACCTGGGCATGTGCCCTGACCTGGAATCGAACCATGACCTCCTGGTTCATAGGTTATGCTCAACCACTGAGCCACACTGGCCAGGCCAGAGTTGATAATTAAAAAAATAAAATAAAATAATAAATGTACAAATGAACTATTTATTGAAATAATGTAACATAAAATAGAATAAAATATACAAATGGTGAGAGCAATGCAATAGTAATATATTAGGAATTTCTACACTGTTTGGCGAGTTGGAATTCAGATGGGAGAATGGAGACCCTCTACCTCAGAAAGCCAGAGTAGAAGAACTAAGTGTCTAAAAAGGAAGTTATTTCTGGTGAGAATTTGATCTGAGAAACCCTACACATTTTCAGAATTTAGAGGCAGCTGGTGCTATCGAAGTCTGATGTGGTGCATGGAGCTGAAAACAGAGCGATTGCTTCCAAGTTTACACGTGGAGTTCTTATTCCTCCAAGTATAATACAGACCTGTAATCGGCAAAACTTGAAATGGGTCTGACTCCCAGCCATTCGCTCCTCCTGATGAGACCAGAGTTGACCGTCTTTTGTAATTATGTATAATAGCTCGCGGATGTGTTCAAAGCGTAACTGTATTTTTAAAATTCTTTACTCTGGTGAATAAGGAGTGCCATCTCAATAGAGATCGTCTATCCAGTGGCCAACAGCTTGGCAGTAATCAAAGCCAGAAGTGTGAAGCTTGTCCTTACCCCTTGTTTCATTCTTGTGAAATAATAAAACTTGGCAGGATTCTTAAATGAAACATAAATTACATTCAGAGCAGGAAAAGGAGAAGGTAAATGAAAAGAATCTGCTGACTGGAAAACACGAAGAGCAGTGGAGAATAGGGTGAGATGCAAGACTGCAAATGGCCGTTAGCAAGAGCCTGACCTCCCCTCCTCTCTTCCCAGACTGTTAACAACCAAGTGTCCATGTCAGGCAACATATTGGAAGAGTCTCTTGTAGAGATGACCAGCCCAGCACAAAAGGACCAACAGAAATATCTGATTGTCTGAAATGATGAATTGTCTGACATGTTTGATTAGAGAGTAAATGGAAGCATTTATAATGAATACATATTTTCTTTCACAGCTCAATTGTTCCATAGTGAATTGCAACAATAGGTACATTTATTCTAGGCATGCAGCGTTTTTTAAATCACCTACTTAATATCTCTCACTCTTAAAATACAAATGATTATCCAGGAACAACTAGGGTCACATGATATATAAAAGAGCTTCCAATTTGATAAACAGAGTCTAAACAAATATATAAAAAAATAAAAAAAAGAGCTCAGAAGAAACATAAACCATGAGGAGAGCAGAAGACAGTAAAGATGATGATGACAAGAAAAACACTATCTCTAAGATCCTCAAAGGAATAAGAGAGGATATTGCATCCATGAAATGATGTAATATAATCTTTATAAGAGCATCAAAGAAAAAAATGATCTATTGGGTTATTGAATTTTGAACATTAAAAATAATAGAAACTGCCAAAATAAAGCTGTGGCAATTCTAGAAACATAAGCAAAAGGTCAAAGATAAAAAACAACAACATTGAAAATAACTGCTAAAAACAATCCTGTTGATGAAACACGTATAGTAGAATTATTACAAAGACAGAACAGAGTAAACATGGGGAGAAAATAAAGAAATAACAAAGAATTTCATGATTGAAAAGGCCCATGATTTGCTTATCACAGCGAACAGAAAAAAATGAACTTTCTGTTGAACTCAAGGCATGTTGATATATTTCAAAACAGAGTGAACTAAATAAAAAAAAAATTATGAAGCCTTCATTGATAAAAACAGGCAAATTACAAAAGAACAGAAACAAAATTTTTTCAATTTATTGGCAGCAGTATATGAAAGTAAAAGACAACACACCCCTAATTCTGAAGAAAAATAATTACTATCCTAGAAATCTATACCCAGATAAACCGTTCCAATTTAAGGCTAAGATAAATAGAAAGGCAGAAAGAGTCCATTTGCCTTCTACGCACTTTTCTTCTTAGAAAACTTTTGGAGGATATACTTTGCTAATAAAATGAGAAGAAAACCAAGAAGAAAGTAGGATTCAGGAAACGGGATCAACACTGGACAATGTAGGACAGTTCTGGGACATATGTGCTTGGAAACCTACAGAAGAACTGGTCTAGATTAGAGAGAGGGGGCAAAATGGGCTTTAAAAGGAAGTTCTCTGAGAAAAATAAAATGCCCTGATGAATTGTCTGACTTGTTTTATTAGAGAGGAAATGGAAGCATCCTGGAAGCATTTGTAATAAATATATAGAAAAGATAACAAAATTGTTCTGTAGTAATCAAACCATAACCATGTTTCACTAATCAGAATTGGCTGTTTGATTAGTTCAACCTCTGTTAGCATTTTTGCTTCTGACCAGCAGGACTCAGGCATAAAATATTAGAGTAATTAGACCGGTATCTTCTTTAATTTCAGCCATTTAGAACAATTTAAGTATTTTAAGCACATAATTTAAAAAAATATATATATTTTCACTGATTATAGAGTGAGGAAGGGAGAGGGAGAGAGAGAGAGAAATTGATTGGTTGCCTCCTGTATGCATCTTCACTGGGGACCAAACCCACAACCTGGGCATGTGCCCTGACTGGGAGTTGAACTGGTGACCTTTCTGAAGAAAAATAATTACCATCAGGAGGATGCTCAACCAAGCCATACTGGCCAGGTCTTTAAGCACATGATTTTAAAAAATAAAATAGAAGGTAAGTAAAAAGCAAGCAAGCAAGCAAGCAAACAAAACACATACTTTTGTTACTTTGGGACTTTGAAAAAAAATTTTTTTAAACCATAGTCACTTGAGAAACCAGTTTCACTTTTACATTAGGATTTTGTCAGAAATATCTGAAATATTTTAGCACTTGTACTAAAGTTGCCATTTATAATTTCAAGCACAAAGGCAATAATACTCACCAGAGGAAGAATGGATCTATATTTGATGAGCTTAAGTGAGTTGCTAATTCATGCCTGTAGCAATGGTATGGGCACTGGCAATACATAAGAGACCAGGCAGCAGCCTCAGAATGAAAATCACTGAGAGTAACAAGAATTGCCACTGATAATGTAACAGAGAAAATGGAGCAGAGGGTCTTATTTGCCAGGCTGAAGAGTTGACTTTGACCACTGGCAAATCAACATCATCTTTGAATATTGGGTGTCAATTTCAAAACCTCTGTGCCTCTTTGGAATGTACTCCAATCTTCTTAGAAAGTCATGCTAAATTCCAGAAGTATAATAAAACCAAGGTTTCTTTTCTTTTCTAAGCTCTATACTCTAAGGCCATCCCTTATTTATTTTTTCCTCCCCAAAGGTCTGTCACTCTTACACATGACATACCCTTCAGATAGTCTCTCATTCAAGGGTTAACCTGTCTTTAAACTGCTATTTGGCCGTGTCCTGGTGTCCTGGCTTTGTGACTAACAACAAGCCAACTATTTTAGAAGGCAATTGATGCTAACATCTGTGTTACACATTACCACATAGAATAATGAGAGAAGGGCAGTGACATGAAGCACAGAATATGAAATCTTTTTATTTGGATGCTTCTGGATCCAAGGGAACACTTAGATCTTTTCCTCTCCCTTAGTCTCTACTTCAAGGAAATGGTAGAATTGTTGACAAAAAGAAATCGAATCTATCCTGCAATAACAAACAGATACTTTTAAATCAATCATTATTTTCTCAAAAATTTTAACATTAATAGCCCTGATAGCAGAAAGGGGGTGGGGTGTAGGCTCTCAGGAAAGCTTTCGGAGTCTAGCCTGACATGAGCTCTAAAATCACAACGTGTTCTTGAATTGGTTTTGTCTTTTAAAATTATGGACATGTAATTGCATCATTCACTTCCCCATTTTTATTTAGCTGGAAAATAATTTACAGTATTCACCAGTAAAATAGCATACCCAACGTTCTCTGAACGTTTTCTAGAAATTTTGATAACTCACTAAACACATCCTGTGACTACTGTGGCTCTCCTGCAGCTAATATGACAGTGGCCTCTGGCGGAACCAGAGAAGCACAGGAACAGGTGCTAGGATCCGGTCCCCACCAAGATATGAAGTTCTTAAACGTGGGCCATTGCAAAAAACACAGAGTTGTAAGTCAGACACGTGTTCTAACGCAGCCACTCACTGAAAAGTGGCTCATGTTTCCGATCCCTGATTCCTCGCCGCGGTGGCAGTGCTACCTCCCTTGAAGAACAGAGGGGGGGTTACATGACATGATCTACCCGAAAGCACACCTCAAACAGGCAGATGTTGGTGGTGAGGGATGGCCCACTCCCCACCTCCTGATGCTCTTGCTCCCGGTGTTTTCATAGTCTCAGGCAGCTGCCAACCTTCTAGTCATTCTGCAGATGCTGAGCCTTCTTCTCATAAATCCTTGCCTCCTGCCTCTTCTCGATTTGCTATCATAGAGAAGTTTCTCAGGAGTCAGGAAGTGATTAAAAACCCTTACATTGAAATGAGAATGAATGATAACTGTCTTTTTTTAAACACAATAAATTACTGGCAATGATAATACAGGGGAAAAAATGACAGCGATTTCGTTTCACAGGGTTTTTTCCTAGCAGGTCTCCTGTTATCACTATGGTTGTGTTGTCTCTTGTTCACTCGCATGCCACATATGCGGGAGGGTACCTGGAAGATAAAACATAGATTCCCACCCGATGGGAAAGGCAACTGGAAGGCTTTCTGGAGGAGTGGGGTTGGGCCAGCGATCCTGGACTAAGCAGAGAAACCAGAACATGAGTGATTTGCAATCAGGAAAACAGACGTTTCTCAGGATGATATAAAGATAATCATGCTTGCAGGAATCATTTAAATACTTATTAACACTTCTGTGTCTTTAAGTAGTAATTAAAGTGCTACAATTTTATTCTGGCTAATATATATATTCAGAAAATAGAATGAAAAGGCTTTGAAAGAAGACATGTTTATAAGGATGAAAAGTGAGATTAAGGCAGGAGGGTCCCTCCATGGGCTATGGTTCCACATAGTTGCAGGGAAAACAGTGAGGACATTTGAAAGCTGTGGGGCTCTCAGGCCTGGGGCACCAGACACTGGGCCACACAGGGAATGAAATTGAACACCCAGATCTCAACCGGTACATGGGCTGAAGCTATGGCAGACTATTTCAACTTTCGTGTTTAGCCCAGAAAGTGGAGCAGATTGCCATTCAAACTAAACAAAACCAAAAAACTAGCTGTATAGAGACAAGAGAGAGAAAAGGCAGGGCAAATAAAGTTCAAAAGATAGGAAACCATCTCTGAGCGACCTAAGTTCCAACTGGAAAAACTGCAAATGCTTTGAAATCAAATGGCTCATTGGAGAAACGTTAGGCAAATAGTCAAAGAGGCAAAAAAATCTTGCTCAGTACTATTTGTTATGCTAAGTGCCAGCCTTTCATTATGAATTTAATGGACGAAAGTGACTTAAGCTAATATTCTGGACCAGAATAGACGTGGTTTATCTTCCTGAGAAAAACACACGTCATGATGGCTTGTTCATGGCTAGCATCCGATCTTACTGTCTTCTTTCCCTCTCAACCCAAATTCTGCATCTTATTTGGGACCCAGATCGGGGCCCCATCTTGGAGCTTTATTGATGCAATGGGGCTAACATTCTTTCCTTATTTTGGTTTGCTTCTCGATATATTTTTGTGTTTATTTTTGATCATATAAATGTTATTTTAGTGTTTGTATTTCTGTTCTTTAGCAGGTGTGATAATAAATATATAAATATATACATGCATCAAATCATCACGTTGTACACCTTAAATTTACACAGTGTTACATGTCAACTGTATCTCAATGAAGCTGGGAATATGTATGTATTATATACATATATGTATATACTGATGTTTGTCAATGATCACATAAGCATTTTTCCATGTTTATTTTTCACATTTATTTGTAAGTTCTGTGATAAACATAGCATTCTGGTCCATGAAGTGTTTATACCAAAATCTACTTAAACGTTCCCAATTGTCAAGCTACCTCTAATTTATCACTAATGTAAACAATACTATGATCAACGAAGTACAGACATTTTCAGATTTCATGTTATTTCTGTATATATTACAAAATAAAAATGTCAACGATTTTATGGTTCCTAGGGCTTGTTGCCAGTGACCTGCAAAAAAAGCTTGTATTAACTTACACTGCATTTGCCACACCCTCTAGATCTCACTGTTCTTTTCCTTGTAAACTTATTAACGTTGGGGTATTTTTTTTTTTTTTACCATAAGTCTCATTAGAAAATAAACCAAGCAATTCTACACCATGAAATACTCTTTCTACTCCGACTTAATGGAAGCTGCCCCCTTTCTTAAAAAGCCAACTCGGGTTCCTACTATTCCATCACGGTTCCAAGACCAGCCACCTCTGAGGGTCCGCGCCCCGCTCTGAAGTGCTTTGGCGCGTACTCTCTGCTTCTCGCTGTTGGCACTTTGGGGCTATTCTTTTCAAGCAGATACGTCATGGCTCCCACTAAGACCTTCAGCTCCTTACGAACAGACTGGCATTCTTCCATTTCTCACAACTCCTAACGCGGCGCACCGACGCGCGGAGGAGGTACACACTGAGCCTTGTTGGTGGCTGGTGACGAAGGTGAACTAATGCGCGTTGGACACCCTACCGAAGGCCTTTCTTCCCAGAATCTCGGACTGCACCCCTCCAGCTGTGCATCTTTCTGGGAACTGTGATGGGATGAACTGATCGCCCCTCGCTTCTGAGTTTCTCCATTGCCTGTACTGGGAGAGCGATTTGAGAGCGGGAGGGCACCTTTGGGGGACGGTGCCTTTCGCTGGAATAGTTTACACGGAGCCCCTGTCAGCCCATCGGCAGCCCTTCTGTGATGAAGACCAACTCAGGACGCAGGATTTGTGTGTTCAGTATTATTGTAAGAGCAAAAGTGACACACGTGCGGGCTCCATTTTGGGGGGAAGATAGATATCTCCCGTTGCTGGATTCTAAGTTGTCTGAGTTACATCTCTGCTCCTCTGCAGCTGTCACCTACATCCACTGCCTCTCAGAGGAAAGAGCGTCTTTCTTCAAGATCTCCCACTCCTTGCAATTCTTTAAAACAATGAGTCCTCACAGCACAAAGAGCTCATGCTCATGAATAATTCAATTAATTAAGACATAAAATATTTTCCTTTATTTCCTGCTCAGTTTAGCCAGGACTTAATGATTGCTGCTGGAGACAAATTAGAGCAAGAAGAGCCTTCGGAGCTAAGATGCGGAACTGGGCTCTGATCACTCTCAGAGGCTCGGGACCACAAGGCTGGGTTTTACTTGTATGTTTTCCAAGGGAAACAGTGAGCCTTCTCCTGGTGCGAGAGCTGCACCGTCCTCCTCAAGGAGACAAAGCCTTCGCTCAAAACTCACCGCCGTGATCACTGCTGTGCTCTTGGGGCTGGTAACTGAGGCTCTGTTTCCTAATCTAACCTTTTCACTTGGGTTTTTATGAGAACTAAGTAGGATAGTGTGAGAGAAATACTCAGCAAAGGGTCTGGCACATAGCAAATGCTCTGCAAATGTTGACCGTGGTTATTGTTACCCATTCTACGTGCCCTCTGACCCCAGCCTACCTACCTCTCAGCCCTCGCCGTGCACACGATTCACTCTGTTCTCCATGCTGGTCAGATTACTCTTCTGTCAGTTTTTCCAATGAACACTCACCTTTCTGTAATTTTAAAACTTTACATATGATTCTCCCCCTGAAATCCTTGAAAGAAGCAATCCACCTTCTTAAACCAACTAACATCTCCTCAGACTTTAGCTTCCATTTCTCCTTCTTTGCACAAAGCTCTCCTGAGACCTGGTGGAAACCATGGGTCCCCTGTTTCAGCCTCTATTGCCGAGGAACCCAATCGGAGACACGTATGTGTCTGAATGCCACGTGGAAATCCAGAAAGCACGAAGAGCAAAGTTATCAGCTTCGCCTCGATGGGAATAGAGATTTCCTCCCGAGAAGACTTGCAGGAGCTCTCTGGGACAAAGAAAGCATATCTTCCTTTGAAGCCCAGAGCATCGAATAAGATGCATCCTGCACCAGTCTTCAGAGTGGATCAGCATCATCTTTCACAAGCCTGTTGTATCAGACGCTATGAGTGCTTGGAATTGCCCTATCACTGAGGTGCTAGGTTGTCATCCTATATAATAAAAGCCTAATATGCAAATTGACCAAACAGCGGAATGTCTGTTGGAATGACCAGTCACTGTGATGCGCACTGACCACCAGGGGGCAGACGCTCAATACAGGAGCTGCCTCCATCCTGCAGGCCCCAGGCCAGTCAGGGGCCCAGATGGTGGATGCCAGCTGAGGCCCTCCGATCGCCTGCTGGTTGCCCTGCAGAGGGAGGCAACCCACAGTGGCAGCCGGGGCTGGGGCTAACCAGTGAGTGGGCAGAAAAGGGGGCAGGGCTGGTGAGTGGGCGGCACCAGGCCAGCCAAGGCTGGTGCCAGCAAGGCCCCTCTGATTGCCCTGCCGGTTGTCCCACAGATCGGCCCCTAGGGACCCTACCCTTGCACGAATTTCGTGCACCAGGCCTCTAGTTTCATATAATGAGGCAATCTGTACTTTCCCGGGCCTTCCACAGCGAGACTCTGTAAATTCTGCATCAGGCAGAGTGTGGAAACATCTCTTAATGACCCCAACAACTACCATTTCACCGGCTGGGATCTGCCAATGGGAGATAATGCTGACGAACTGCACAGCTTTCTGCCAGCAATAAAATGCGAGAGGGAACAGAGTTTAAAGGCTGCAACTAACTTTTGTTACGAGCAAGGCCAGCGGACGGGGATGGAATGAATGAGGAGGCCTTAGGGGCCTGTTCCTAGACATGGTCTGTGGGGTCCCACTTGGCCAACACTCTTGAAACAGCATCCTCTTTGTAAATCGGAATTAACCTCTTCCTTGAGCAGGTGGCAGTGCCCCTTGTGCAGGCTGGCATGCCTGGAGTAGAGGCTGCAGCCATCTGGACCGCTGTCAGGAAATCCCATGGCTGCTGAGCTTGGACCACAGGGCAATTAGCAGGGCTCCCCACAGCAGCTTTGTAAAGGCTGGAGTCCTCATCCGTTCGTTCCTCATGCCTGACATGACGACATCCACTTGGCTACGATATACTGCAGGGAGGTGATTAACCAGGGCCACCTGGCAGGTGGCTAAAAATAACAAGGTCTCTGCATAGATAACCGCCCCAGTCAGATGTAAAAAGAGAAGTACCTGATAAGGAGCCTATTTGAAAGTATTTTCCGATTTATACATTTTTAACAACAGGGGGCGTTAGGTCTCTATGTTGTCGGTGGTTTTCATGTTGACTGCTAAAACTCGCCTCCCTTTTCTGGTTTCACCTGGCAGTTCCATAAGCGAAATCTGCGCGCGGGTGCTGTTACCAGTACATTTTACAGTCGTTGAGTGAGTTAAATAAAGGCAACTGTGGCTGAAAAAAAAATCACAAGGGATTTCGTGGATATTGCAGTTCCCACAGCACAGTGAGAGCAAGAGCAGGCTGGATCCCAATTTATCTTTCAGTAAAGATCCTGAGAGAGGCCATAACAGGAGAAGGAAATGCCTTTCCCTGAAGCATTCCTTTCCGAAACCAAGACAATCTGCGTGGCAATGGGAGGAGGGAGTTTCATCTGGAAGTTGCTGGAACCCAACTTTTCACTGTGGCCTTTCCTCTCAGACATATTTGTCCAGAGGGACTTCCTGCTCTTTATCTTTCAAGGACAACATTTGCAGCATCAGATACTTAAATAATATTGATCTCACATCTACACTGGGAAAAAGAAAAATAATTCTAGACAATGGAAACATGCTATCGCTGGATAAGAAAGGTAGAGTGGAATACAGTTACCCTGTTAAGTCCTGGAGACATGTTGTTACTTGAATATTGACTTCAGAAAATCCTCAGGAAGCATGCGAGAAGGCGTAAGAGGTCCATCTTGAAGACAGTTCTGTATGTGTTAGACATCATTTATTGAACAGCTCAGCAGCTCACGGGGCCTATGGCCTTGGGGAAAGGTACATAACAGGCATAACATGGCTGCCCACCTCTTTTCACACAGTATGTAAATGACTGTTAATTTTTTAAAGAATGAAAAATTTACTGCTGTAAAAAAGAAGGAATTCTTACCATTTGCCACAGCATGGATGGGACTGGAGAGCATTATGCTAAGTGAAATAAGCCAGTCAATGAAAGAAAAATACCACATGATCTCACTCATTTATGGATAATAAAGACCATTATAAACTGATGAACAAAAATAGATACAGAGGCAGAGCAGCATCAAACAGACTGTCAAACTACAGCAGGAAGCTTGGGGAGGGTTGAGGGTTGGGTGGGTGGAGGTAAGAGATCAACCGAAGGACTTGTATGGATGCATACAAGCATAACCAGTAGACACAAGATACTGGGGGGTAAGGGAGGCCGGGGGAAGGTCAAGGGGGGAAAAAAGGAGATATATGTACTACTCTTTGTAATACTTTAAGCAATAAAACAAAATTTTTTAAAAAATGAAAAATTTAATACTGTGGAACCAAGCCCTCATAATGGCCCCATTAAGGGAGGGGGCATTACTTGGTTCCTGTTTCAAAATAATTGAACCACAGTCTTTTGTAAAAGGCAGTTTTGCCTCAAGACTACTTAGCCACCAAGAGGAAAAGTAGAGCTGCTCTTCTTAAGATGCAGTTGTGTTTCTTTCCCATTGCCATCTTCAAAATCCAACTCCAGTCTCCCCCCTCACCCCCCAGTTTTCAGCTGGAGGGAAAGAGACCCTGGAGATGACATGACAAGTCCGAGCAGCTTTGGGGGTCAGAGCAGTCTGAACACCCCCCACCTGGACACCGAGGAGGAGGTGACCCCCAAACCTCCCCTCTTTGGAGTAACTTCCATAGAGTTCTCTCCCCACAACTAGAGCACCCCGACCTGTGGACCTGTGCACAGGACCAAAGACGCAGCTGCCGGCAGCAACTCTTGACCTGTCCCTACCCACACATTTTTTTGTCTACAAAACCTTATATTCAGGTGTTTTTACTTAATATTTTTTTTGTCATTTTTCTCTCAGGGCACTCTTTCAAGTGGCCTGGTCCTGATTAAAATGTTTATCTCAGTAATTTTTTTTTTCATCATTGTAGGCAGTTTATAATGGCTGACTTGCCTTTTATATATAATTTAAATGTTATGTATTTGCTATGAGCCTCACAAATGACAGTCTAATTTAAAAATTTTTACACACAGCCACCCGGAATCATAAACAATAATTTTCTGCCCTCAGAACAGGAAGTGAAATCATTATAAAAAAAATCTGAGGAAGAAAAGGGGAGAGGCTGCTGGAACTGTCACAGATTTCCCCGAAGCATGCTCTCTGGAACAAGTTATGGCAGCACAGGCCCTGAGCAAGAATGTGCAGTTTGCTCTTGGGAGTCCATTTTGGTGATTTCTCTGTAAATATTTTTTTTCATGCTCTTTTTATCATAACGGAGTGCCTTTTCAGAATGGCCCTTTGTCAGCCAGGGAGCACTTCCCTTCCCATCTCTGCTAATGGCGGGTCTTGCCATCAGCCTGGAAGCCAAGCAGGCGGTGATTTGTGTAGGGCAGGCCGGATGCTCTTCATCGCATCCCTTCCCCGCCTCTGAGGGGCTGGTGAGAAGGACCTGCCATTGTCTTTTGTCATTTGCAAGCTTCTCTTTATTGGAAAATAGAGAGCTGGTGAGATTTGTATTAGGGGCGATGCTTCTTCCTTGAGAGGATGATCGCATGCCTAAAATTATGGAAGCATAAAAGCTGCAGGTTTTCTGTAATAGGCGCGGCTCAGTGTTATTAATAACTGCGCACGAGGCACTTTTATGCTGGCAAGTGGCTTCAATCATTTTTATCACGCAGTAGCCGCAGAGGTTCAGTGAGCTCTTCCATCTCTTCTCAAGATTGGGTCGCGGCAACATGTAGAGTTTTAGGGCTGGGACGAAATTTGCAAGGCTCGCTCAAGAAATAGTGTTGAATTATTAATTCAAGATATACTTTATACACAAACATACACACACGTCTGCACAAACACAGGCATGCACCCAGTTTCTATTAGTAGGGATATTCCCGTGAGATGAACACAGCCCCCACATTACTAGTATCTCATTTAATCCTTCCCAAAAACCCTCTAAGGAAAAGGCTGTGACTCTGTCCTCTGTACAGAAGAAGAAGATGAGGTTTAGAGACGTTAAGGAATATATCACAAATATAGTAAATGGCAGGGCCTGGATCAAATCTAGGTGTCTGATTTCAAACCTCACGTCCAAATGCTAGTTCTGTCTGATAAGAGAGCACATACAATGGGCAAAGGGATGCCCTGTGCCCTCCCAGAAGCCCCTTCCCCACTGTGGTCCTTGATGCAGAGGCCTAGTGTCTACACCGGGGATGGAAGCCGAGACAGGCTCATGCAAACATCTGTTACATCTGAGGACACATGTCTCCTCTCCAGTTTCCTCCCCGCACCAGGCAGACTATGCATTCCAGAAAATAAAAATCACAACAAGAGAAAAAAAAACCAAGTGGGCAATACATTAGGAACCCAAAAGAAGAAAAATCCAGTGTTCAGTTCAAGAGCTAGTTTTGGAAGCCACTAATAAACAGGCAAATCTCTGACATTGTTTAAGACGAAAAAAATTATTAGAAGAGAGAAATGAGATGCAGTTGTGGATTCAAAGGGGGTTAAGTAGCTAATTGTATTTAAAAAGCTATGTATCGCTCACTAATACATTTTAACAATCTCACAGACATGTTTGATATTGGGGCTGATTCAAATTAAATATGAGGAGAGAAGAGGAAGAGAGCCTTGAAGGAAACACACATGGAAGAAAGAGGGGAAAAGTTCCAAAGAATTAAGGGTTTAAGAGGCATTAGGTTGTCACTACCTTACTGGCGAATTTTACTAAGACTTGAAAATACAATACCTTCTTAATGTTTGTGGGTTTGTTTGTTTTTTGAGTGTATGTTTACACAGCTTTGAGTACTTACTATTTGCCACAAAGCCTGGTCAGTACTTGGTTTGAACTATTATATTTAATATTAACACTCTTATGATGTAGGCACCATTGTTACCCCTTTTCTTACAGATGGGGAATATCCGTAAGTAATGAAACTTGGTTTCTAATCCACATCTCTCAGACTTGAGAGCCTCAATTCTTTCTTTATTAAGACTAACATATAACTGATAAATAATTGTATCAATTTTAGGTAGGCATTACTCTGATTTGATGTATGTATACATAGTGAAATTATTACCAACCTAAGTTTAGCTAATGTCCATCATAGTTAAAATATTTTCTTGTGATGAGAAATTTAAGATTTCATCCACATGCACATATGCAATAGAGTATTGTTAAGTGTAGTCATCATGCTGTATAGAACATCCCTAGGACTTACTTATCTTATAACTGTAAGTTTGTACCTTTCGACCCCCTTGAACTGTTTCATCCATCCCACAACCCCTGCCTCTGGCAACAGGCAATCTATTCTCTGTATCTATGAGTTCAGGGTTCTTTTTTGTTTCGCCTTTTTTCTTTTTTTTTAGATTCAACATATAGTTGAGATCAGAGAGTGTTTGTCTTTGTCTGACTTATTTCACTTAGCATCATGCCCCCAAATTGTATTCATATTGCTGCAGATGATAAGATTACCTTGTTTTTATAGTTGAATAATCTATTTTTTGGGTGTGTTTTACATTTTCTTTACCATTCATCTGTTCACGTCTTCTTGTTTCCATGCCTTGGCTATTATAAATAATGCTAGTGTAAATAACAGGGGTGCAGGTCTATTTCAAGGTAGTGATTTCATTTCCTTCAGATAAAAATACTCAGTGGAATTGCTGGATCATATTGTAGTTCTGTTTTTAATTTTTTGAGGAACCTGCATATTGTTTCCCATAGTGGCTGCACCAATTTCCATTCCCACCCACAATGCATTAGGGTTCCCTTTTCTCCACATTCTCACCAACACTTGTATTTCTTGTCTTTTTGATAATAGCCATTCTAACATGTGAAGCTACATCTCATTGTGGTGGTTTATTTTCATTTGAATTTTTTTTCTATTAAGTTGTATAGGATATATATGATATTATCCCTTTTAACAGATATATGATTTGTATTTTTTTCCATTAAGTTGGTTGCCTTTTGATTTTGTTGATGGTTTCCTTTGCTATGCAGAAACATTTTAATTTGATGTAGTCTTCTCGTTTATTTTTGCTTTTGCTGCCTTTGTGTCTGGTGCTAAATTAAAAAAAAAAAATCATTGCCAAGACCAATATCAAAGAGCTTATCTCTATATTTTCTTCCTGGAGTTTTATGATTTTAGGTCTTATGTAAATGTCTTTAATCCATTTTGAGTTTATTCTGTGTGTAGTATAAGATAGTGGTACAGTTTTATTATTTTGCATGTGGCTGTTCGGTTTCCCCAACACCATTTATTGGAGAGACTGTCCTTTTCCCATTTTATGTTCTTGGCTCCTTTGCTATAAGTTAATTGACCATATATGTGTGGGTTTATTTCTGGGCTTTCTATTCTGTTTCATTAGCTTTGTGTCTGTTTTTATGCCAATACCATACAGTTTTGATTTGTGGGAACCTTGATTCTTAACCACAACCCTAAGTGGCTTTCAGACAAAAACTGCAACGAAGTACAGAATTTTATAAAATAAGCATAATATTGAAGCAATAACCTTACCAGTAATGACCCCTAAGAAAATATTTGGGCCATTCTCATTTTTGAACATTGAAACAAAAATCTTAAAAATAAAATATTGGCATATGTATTATAGCAACATGAATAATACACCCAAATCAAGTATATTTATTATAGCAATAGTAGGAAATATATTTAATTAATAAAGGAGAAAATAATTGAATAATATCAATTAATGTCAGAATAGATATTTATGTAATTTAACTTCAATTCTGATTTAAAAAATAACCATTATTGTAATCTCTGACTCTCAATGGTAAAATATTTAAGAGGTATACAAAAAAAGGATGTATATTAGTATATATTCTCTTCTTCATTATTTGTATTGTTGTAGAAATTCTAGTCAACGCAATAAGAAAAAGATATTTCACCCTAACTGGTTTGGCTCAGTGGATAGAGCATCGGTCTGTGGATTGAAAGGTCCCAGGTTTGATTTCGGTCAAGGGCACGCACCTTGGTTGCGGGCACATCCCCAGTAGGAGGTGTGCAGGAGGTAGCTGATCAATGTTTCTCTCTCATCAATGTTTCTAACTCTCTATCCCTCTCTCTTCCTCTCTGTAAAAAAATCAATAAAATATATATATATGAAAAAGATATTTCGATATCTGGAAGTTGCAATGGGATTTCTATAATTACCTGCAAATTCGCCATGTGAAAATTCAAGAGAGTCAAAGTAACAGTAATAAGAAATGTAAAGGCCGAAACTGGTTTGGCTCAGTGGATAGAGCGTCGGCCTGCGGACTCAAGGGTCCCAGGTTCGATTCCAGTCAAGGGCATGTACGTGGGTTGCGAGCACATCCCCAGTAGGAGATGTGCAGGAGGCAGCTGGTCGATGTTTCTCTCTCATCGATGTTTCTAGCTCTCTATCTCTCTCCCTTCCTCTCTGTAAAAAATCAATAAAATATATTTTAAAAAAAAAAGAAATGTAAAGAACAATTTGGTAAGTAGGCTGAATAAAAAGGACTATTAAGTCAATACCTCCCTGGGCTTATTACCCAAATTTGTATTAAGGTCGTTTTGGTAATATATTTAGCGATACTCTTTGAATATAAACTTTAGGTTTACAAGCCTTTTAAATATTGGATGCTGTTTTGTTTTGCCATTCTCTAAGAATCTTGGTTTATACCCCCCTTTGTTTTGTGTTTTGATTAAACTCTCCCTTCACATAGATATACTAGAAACACTTCTCAAGGTCCTGGCTAGTCTAAATGGATTTTGGCAGAAGTAACCATGTGCCCACCGCCAGTTCCTCTTCTGAGCCCTAGCCAACCTCCTTGTATGCAATAATTGTAATACAGACCAATGATTGAAGCCTTACTGCACTATCTAACAGGCATACCAATAATAATGATGATATTTACATGCATAATCACATTTTATGCTTGCAACAGTTCTATTAGTCGGGCACAATGATCATTCCCATTATATAGACGAGGAAACTGAGGTTATGAATTTCCCTAAATCCACATAGCAAGTAGCAGAGACAGATTCTGAATCCCGATACTCTGTTTTTGCACAGTACCAGACCCTGCGTTCCATGTTACAGGAAGATTATCCTGATGTATTCTAGACACATAAATACAAATATTCTAGCGATTGCATACTTAAAATGAAGATTCCAAACCTGTTTTTCCCTTTCTCTGGGCCCTTACTGCTTCAATCCCCAAAAGAACAGAATTCACATGACTTTTGCTCCCAGGAGAGCGGGGTCATATCTTTAATCTTCAAAACAAATGTTTAAGCCAAAGAGTATTTCTGACATTTTAATTTATTATCTGTGTTTGAGATAGAAAAGAGATTTGAGTAGTGTTGGAGATAATTTGATTTTTGCTTTGGATCGCACAGGCAGTATCAATCATTTAAACATTTTCCCATAGCTCTTTTCCAGATATTTGTTGCCAGGATGGGATGAATAAACAAAAGTACAATTTGAATACAACAGCTCTTAAACCACGGTGGAAGACAGATGGTCTTATGTGGGAGAAAAAAGACATAGTTTACCTTCAAAGGAGCTGAGAGAAAGCTGCCAACTCTAAACATTTGTCATTTCTGTGACACCTCACTTAGGGGTGTGTATGTCCTTAATCATAACCTGCTGTAGTTGAGCATGGTGTCATGGCAAATTAAAAAAAGTACTTTCCACTTAAATGAAGATTCATTTTAACTCCCATAAACAGTTTGTGTGCCATATCCAGGGTGGCGCAAGGTAGGTTTACAGTGTGAGTACACAAAACACAGAGCGTATTCTTGTATTACTATTTATTAATTATTATATTCTTTTCCATATAAACAACTGTAAACCTACTTTTGCCCCCTCTATATACACAGTTATAAAGAACAAGGCACAGTTTGAGCCTTCAGACTTTTAGTGAAAGGCATTTATTCTAGGACCTCATCTTTCTAGAGTTCCATGGAATAGCAATATAAGTTCAAAAGATTAAAGAATGATGTAAAGTATTTGACCGATGAGAGTTTGGATATTTGTTTACATAAACAACTGTGGGTATCAAATTTCTCATGTGTTTAAATTCTGTTAATCAGTTTCTTTTAAAATATCAGTTTTTGTGCAAATTAAGTATTTTTACAATTATTTAGATTTATAATACAAAATTTTACATGTTAACTCTAAATAGGTAACTATTTTTAAGGATAAGAAAGCACAGATTTTGAAGATCATGGATACTAATTCCTCACCAACACAGAAAATGAAAATTAGTTTTGGTGGATAGCCATCACTGTGATTATGTGAAGTATATTAAAATATCGTATTATGTTTATTAACAATATAAATTTTCTTAGCATCTATAATTAACATTTTTCAATTAAGATCTGATGCAAAATTTTGCAGTCCCAAATAGATGAGTGGTTATTTTCAGTCATGGCACCTCAAGGATGTTACTGCAATATCTGAAATGTGAAATTAAAAAGCATCCCAAAAAAGTTTGGCAAAATATGCTGTACATTCAAAAGATTCAACGTGGTCATTCTGGCTTTGTATTCTACTGAAAACAGTGGAGCAAGCAAATGCAGTATTTTCAAGCTCCACTAATGACTAGATGCTATTTTCCTGTCAGATTGATTCTCAAACTTATACTAATAACAACCAAAAAAATGATGAATCATGGATAATGGAATAATTCTCCTTTCACTGAAAAAAAAAGCTCCTAATACTTCAAACAACAGCTTGGGAGGTGTGTGTGTGTGTGTGTGTGTGTGTGGGGGGGGGGGGGTGATGTTAATCATTCACCATTTGTCATCACCTCTTCCCAGAAGTAGATTTCTGTTTCTCCACATCTAAAAGATGGACACATTCCAAGCAGAAAAAATGACAAACACAGGTCATACAGAGGTGAAACTACAGCATTTCTCCATGTCGGTTTCAGATATAACAAGGACAGTTTGAGTGCATAGTTAAAGAGGAAGGAGGAAAAAGATTTCCAACTATTACCAGTAGTTACACTGAAGGGACAAATCTTGAACAAATTTATTAGAGGAAACGTTCTAATTTTTCTCCATATACTTGGAATCTTTTATCATAAATTACTCATGTATTGTGTGAGAAAAATAATATGGGAGGGAGGCTGATTGTCCAAATTTCCTTTAAGGTGATTCCACTTCTTTCTTCATTTGATTCAGTGGCACCATTGCTTACGTTGCTGCGCTGATTGATGATTCAGAATGTTTTTCATTTATCTTTTCTCAGTGGATCTATACAACACTCTTATAGGCACGTGCTAACATCCCTACTTTACATGACGAAAAAGCAGAAGACCAGAGCGACATTGATTTTTCCCAAGGACATATAGCTAGCAAGCTATAAACCTAGTCTGTCATGATCAAATTCAGGCATTTTCTCCCTAACAGAATAGAGTATCCATCTGCAAAATGGAAAAAGGCCAAACTCATAAAAACAGAGAGTTGAATAGTGGTTTCCAGGGGCTGAGGGAGTTGGAGTTGGGGAGATGTTTAAGAGTATGGATTTGCAACTAGTAGATGAATAAGTTTTAGAGATCCAATACTTAGCATAGTAATTATGATCAACAATGATGTATTATAAACATCAACATTGCTAAGAGACTAGACTTTAATTATTTTCACCACAAAAATGCAGTGCTAATAATGTGATGTGATAGAGGTTTTAGCTAGCACTACAGTGGTTACCATATTGCCATATATAAATTTATCAAACCAACACATTGTATACCTTAAAATTACAGTTATATGTCATTTTTAAAACATGAAAAATAAAAAGGGAAAACAGAGCTATTGCCCAAGATCCCACTTTCTTCCCAAGGTTTTCCAATCTATTTTTCAGTCTCTCATACTCTGGTTCAGTATTCAAGAGTGTCAATCACGTTAAGACATCAGGGTAAGAATGTGAAAGGAAAGCGAGATCTCATCTGTGAAGAGATTTTAAGAACTAGAGCAGTACTATAAGGATGACCTTAGCATTTGTTCAGGCTTTTGAAAGGCACTTGGAAGTTTGCTGTGAAGTCAGTAAGTTAGAATAAAACAAGCAAAGACTTTAGGAAATTAGTTTGTCTGGTATCATGTTTTAAACATGTTTAACAGTATTCAGCAGTAGCCTGGATTTTGTTCTAAGGTCCAGGTCATCCAACGTTCCTGCTGTTTTTATTGATGTCACTACCTGAAATATTCTATGAGTTATTTATCGGTGTAAGAAAATGGTCATGCCTTCTGGTTGGTATTTTAACACAATGACAGATTCTAGAGCAGCGGTTCTCAACCTGTGGGTCGCGACCCCTTTGGGGGTCGAACGACCCTTTCACAGGGGTTGCCTAAGACCACTGGAAAACATATATATAATTACATATTGTTTTTGTGATGAATCACTATGCTTTAATTATGTTCAATTTGTAACAATGAACATACATCCTACATATCAGATATTTACATGACGATTCATAACAGTAGCAAAATTACAGGTATGAAGTAGCAACGAAAATAATTTGATGGTTGGGGGTCACCACAACATGAGGAACTGTATTAAAGGGTCGTGGCATGAGGAATGTTGAGAACCACTGCTCTAGAGTGTTTGTTACAACCGAGAAAGTCGGCCACTGGTGAAGGAGCAGCAGTGCCACCAGTGCTCAGCCCTCCTCTCAGTGACTGCGAAGAAAGCATGTCCTTTTGTCAGGGAATCATTTCTGATCCCCAATACAAGCAGTGCTCATCCTCAGAGATTTTAAGGGTCACTGAAAGGGAGGCTAATGACTGACCAGCTGTTTTCTGTCTTCAGGCTGTGTGGTTCTCAGCTCAGTGCCAAGGACTTCCTAGTGAGCCCCTACCATCTGCAGCAGGCAGCACAGGGAAATGATTTCCCGCAGTGGAGTTAGAAAGTGCTCGAAGTTGCTGTTTACTTTTCATAGGGTTTTAAAAATAGTCTCAGGTTGTCCCAGTTTTCTCACCTAAACTATGAGGAATAATAATAGGACCAACACCATGGAGTTAGTTTATGAAATCAGGAGAAAATGCATGTAAAGTGCTTTCTATATATAATGCCAGTAACTAGGATGTTTTTAATCATTGCTTCTTTCCTCCCAAATGCGTAAGGCAGAGAAACTGAGCCACATTTAGGAGCTTGAAGTTGGATGGTGGTGTAAACAGTGGAAATCCAGGCAGATCCTATGTGATCTTGGAAAGAACAAAGCACAATGAATTCATTGTATTCTCAGGGTTTGTTCCAACATCATCATCTGTCCAACTTAGAGGTTCACAGCTGTTCCATCCTGGCGAGACCTGAGCCTAAGACATGATCTGAGTTTTTGTTACTATGGAAGGTAGCAATGGTTTTCAAATCTTGGCGGGCATCTAAACCTCAGTTATGCCAGAGGCTCTACCAGTATTTCTCTGTTTACTCAAGTATTTATGGACTTCTTACACCAACCAATACTTCTCTAAATGGGTGGAGTGAGATTGAGCATGAGTATGGTGCAGGTGGTACAGAATCATGTGAAAACCTCTGGTTTATTGGGCCTAAAGGTATTCATTTGGAATATAGATTATCTTATTTATATCCTCTACAATATTTAAGATAGATGTTATTTCCTCCTTTACCCAGAAAGGCTAAATAACTTGTTTGCTGTCACGACAAAAATAGATTAGCCTGGAATCCAAACTCAGAACTGGCTCCCAAATCCACATTATTTTCACTCTTCCCAACACATTATCATTCTGGCTAAGGAATGATTAATATTCAAAAATCTGAAAATGCATGAATATTATTCTGTATCTAAAGGAGAGTTTATGCAAAAATATTTTCAGAGAGCATCTTCAGTTACTACCCAACATAGAGCCTAGAAAATAATCATATGTATTGATATTTTGGTGACCATTTATTTCTGCCCTACTATTTAACAATTGTCAGTGTCAATTAGTAAGGTCAATTGAGACAGGTATTGAACTTCAAGGGAGGCTTATTAGTATAAAGAATGGGGGAGTATAGAGGAAGAAAGAATAGGTATTTTCAGATCATTTTAATAGTTTTGTAATATTCAGAAATATTTTTAAAAGACCCATTTAATCCTAATACTTAGCATTTCTTTTAGGGAACTCTGATTGAATCTAGGCTTTTTTTTTTTTGCTAGATGTCTGAACAAAAGGATCATTATGTTCCTTCCTTGTACGTCACAATTTCCACATAATGGCTGCTTTGTTTTGAATGAATTGATAAGGTAGCTTTCACAGAAATATCACTAATCTACTTAAAAGCACCTTTCACAGCATCAGAACAATGGCTCCACTTCAGCTCGTAATTGTCATCCCCACCCCTCTGCACCCTACCTGCTTCAGCTTCCACTGTTATGATTCCTGGCGGTACTTTCTGTGAACACTGCCTGTGAACTTCAGGGAAGGGAAATTTATGTCAGGCTGTTCTGCTGACACAATGCAGGCCCGGAAGTTGTGCAGTCTGCAAGCTGTGCATGAAGCTAAAGGAGAGCAGGGCTGCTGACATTCTCAGAGCTTCCGAAGCCAAGTTGCAGCTTTGTGAACTCACTTTCCTAAGTTTACATGTCAATCATCTTCCTCCCAGACATCACACCAGTTCAGCCAGCTCCTACCATGTGCTCAAGAACGATTCCTGTATATTCCAAGCGACTCTGAACAATCCACAGTCCAAGTTGTCATCGGTTGTGTGAAGAAGACTTCAGAATTACAGAGGCTGAAATGGTGGTCTTATAATAGTAGATTGTTTGGGGGATCTTGAAGGTAGGGAGCCTCAATGGTGAGGGAGCAGGTGGGAGGATTACCATTGCACACTATGAGGCTAGAGTTATCTTTAATTTCTTCAAACCAAAAACACAGCTACAAATAATCCTAGACATATATTTATTTTCTGATACCAGGTCACAAAATAAAAATAAATTGTCCTGTATGCCAGTAATATGAACTGGAACTTGAAATTAGAAAAAGAAAACCAATAGTAGTCACAATAACATGAAAATAATGAAGCATTTACTAGTAAATACAAACATATCAAAGCATACCAGAAATTGTATGTTGAAAACAGTGATAAAAAGAAACCAAAGATCTAAATAAATGGAGAGATATATCATGGTCATAAATTGAATAGTCAATATTGTTAAGAAGCGAATTCCCTCTAATTTCATCTAAAGATTCAACAAAGTCTCAATGAAAATCTTAGAAAATTTTTTGTAGTTACAAGCTGATCTAAAAGTTGCATGGTAAGGCAAAGGATCCAGAATGGTTAAAGCCATTCTGAAAAAGAAAAATAATGGTGAAATCAGATGACCTGATTTTAAGACTTATTATCAACTACAGTAATCAAGACAATGTCATACTGGTGAGAGGGTAGGCACATTGATGAGTAGAACAGAAGAGAGAGCCGTGAAATGTCCCCACAAAATACAATCAACTGAATTTTTGACATAGGGTTTCAAAGGCAATTTAATAGAGAAAGGACAATTAAAAAATAGTGCTGATGTCATTGGATGTCCATATAAAAAAACTCAAACCTTTACATTTAAATTGCATCTCATTCAAAGATGAACAGTGAATCACAGACTTAACTATGAAACATAAAATTATAAAACTTCCAGAAAAAAAGGGGGCACATTTGTGTGACTTTGGATTTGACAATGAATTTTTAGATATAACATCAAAGACATGATCTATAAAAGAAAAAATGATAAATCATACTTTTTTCAAAATGAAAAACGTTGGTTCTTCCATTGATACTATAAAAAGAATGAAAAGACGGTATACAGACTGGGAAAATAATCTGCAAGTCACACATCTTATAAATAACTTGTATCAAGACTGCATAAAGAAGTCTTACAACTCAATAATAGGAAAAAAAACTACCCAATTGGAAAAATGGGCAGAGTATCTGAACTGGCACTTCATCACCATGTGAGCAAAAAACCCAGGGAAACCATTTTTAAGAGTTCTAGGTATTCACGGAGATTGACTCTGATCTCTTGAGCCAGATGTCATGTCATTTCCAAAATTGACTCTGGTTTCATTTGAAGATTGAGCATTGTTGCATCAGATCTCTCTGTAGTTTTAATAGTTTTGGTTTTGGTTAACTTAGCTAGAGTTGATTTCTTTTGTGCTCTTTTTAGGCTATTGAAACCACCTAATAAAAATTCAAATGTTGGAGAGAATATGCCGTGAAAATTTAATTTCCCTCATATGCTTTTAAGCTCCTGCCCCAAACCCTAATCGTAGCTGTAATCTTAATCTTCTCCAAGTTTCTTGTGCAGTGTGTATTCTTTCAGTAAGTCCAAGCAGATTGATAATATACTCACAGTATTTAACACAATGTGCTATTTTGATGAACCATAATTTCTTTTACTAGCCCTCATTAGTGAATATCTTTATGGTTTACATTTGATGCTACAAATGATACTGCAATCTAAATTCTTGTATCTTTTTATATAGTATAGTTATATATTTTACTCAAAATATATATGCTACATTTTATGTTCCTTGGTATTTTCAAAACAACTCATGAACATATAGACTCCGGGATTAAATATGTTGATAGAGATGGTTTTTGAACAGTCCAAAATATTTTAACTAAATTTTGTTTTTTATCTATTCAGTTTCCTTATATTTACTCAACACTGAGTTCACTTCAATAAACTAAACATGTGATGGGTCCTTCCATGTGCCAGACACTTTACTATATGCTCTAAGCAACACCATATAGAAAAAGACACAAACTTCTAGAAGCAACTATCCTGGAATCCAAGAAGAGTGAACACATTAATAAATATAATGTAGATAAAATATCTCTATAGAATTTATGATCTCATTAATGTCTTGAGAAGTTCCTTTGAAGGGGATGAGGAGGCTATGCTATGTACGAACAATGTTGGGACATCCAAACGGTGATTACTACATGCAATTGATTAGAACGAACGGCTAACGATCAGCAAATCGCCATTAGACGTCCTGTTTGAGAAACGAGAGCTTTTTCAGTCAATTAGGGAGAGTATAGGGTAAGACCAAAGTAGGTTTACAGTTGTTTCATATGGAAAATAATACAATAATTAATAAATGTAAGAATCAACTCTGTAACTGTAAGTCTACCTTTGCCCAACCCTGTATAGTCAGAGAAAAGCAGAGGGTTAATGCTGTGGTTTAGAGTTCTGTAATTAAACTGATAGGCTGAAAACCCAGAGAAGGAGAAATAGCAGTTGCAAGAAGAGAATCCCCCCAAGGGGATATAAAGTCATGGAAAATAACAACTATCCATGTTACCACCAACCCCCCTGTGCCAGGAAGTTACTGCAGCAGCAAATGAAGCCTACTCCAGGTAGGTGCCATGATGCTGTTGGTTTAAGGTGCACCCTCTGCTTCTGGTACTTAACATCGTGCCTGTTAACATGATAAGCACTGAATACGTGTGCGTTGTGTTTCCTCACCCTTCCTCTCCTCTCCACTTCTTCCTCTTCCTCCCACTTTCCTGGGCTGGATCTCAGGTATCAACCCCTCTTGAGCCTCACCCTCTATTTTGTTAACCAATGTAGACTTCCATCTCAAAATTGTCCGACTTGACTTCTACACTTGGATTCGCTGCCCCGTCCATGATTTCAGTGTCCCCTGCAGGTTGACCTGAGGTGTTTCCTCAGTGAGGCCCTGCACGTGGGGCCTCAGAAACTGTAATAACCCTGGCCCTTCCCAAGCCAAGAAGCGAGGATCCAACTGGAGCAGTTGTGACCAAATAAACAAAAAAAAATGGGAAAAGATAAGTTGGACATGAGTAAATAGGGTAGGAAAATAACCTCATGTCACTTTCTCAGCTTCCTTTTGATTTTTAATACCTTGGCTTTTATGAGGGCATTTCCTTGCAACTTAATTTGATCATTGGATCATATCAAAGATCATTTATTATTTTTACATAATACTTAGGCACAAATTAATTTCATACTTTAACATTCAATGTTAAATTTAGATATGTGCTCTAAACAAAGGGCAATATTTAAAGAAAAAACTTTACTCTGAAATGTCATTCATTCTCTTCCCATTCAGCTCTGAGCACATGTGAATTGGCCCATTCTGCAGATTTGCAAACCAATGATCAGATAGTTGAAATGTTTGAAATGGCTTGCTGGTAATGTTTCCAACTCTAAATCACTGTTGCTTTAAAAGTTTCACGTAGGTGATAATTTTCTGTGCAGAGCGTCAAACACTGCTTTATAATAGCAACTCCCACAAAACCTCTTCAGTTGTATGGGACTGTTAGCATTTTCTTTTAAACATCATTTTGACAGGTGTATTATGTAGTTATTACATTTTTCTATGCATAGAACATTCTTGACATTCACTTCACTTGCAGTTTTCTATTAGAAAAAGTTCAGAAAAGAAGATTGTCCTCTTGACTGAATGAAAAATGAAAGAAAAGTCCATTTTGAGATGACTTTTTGTTTCATTGACCTGAAATTAAAAGAATCCCAAAACTCATTGAGACAACTTTCATTCATTTGGGCACTCACAAGCTCATTTATTATTTGTGTATTATTATTATTATTATTTTATTATTATTATTATTATTATTATTATTATTATTATTGCTGTTGTTTTTACTATGCATGTGACCTTGTGCTAAGTATCAGGAATCTAAAGATAAAGACCTCATTCGTAACTGCACCAAATTCATCTTATGTGGGAAGCAGTGATGCAGACAAGTAGTGACCACAGAGCAGCTATAAGAGATGCTAGAAATAGACATGGCATAAAGATGGGTGTGGGGTTTTCTCTGTGAGCTTGGAAAAGCCATAGCTAAAAGGTGGTGGGTTGTTTTTTTTTCCCTCAGAAGGGTGATATTCACCAGGTCAATATGGAGAAAAGCATTTGAGCCTGAGGATAATGCTTATGCAAAGACAGAGAAGTGAGAAAGAACCAGGGAGCTATGTGCATGAGAGTGCGGTACCACTGTAGGAAAGAGTACACTATGAGCCCGGGGTTGGTAGTGAGTGGTATGCAGATCATCAGAGAGGGTGGGTGCCCTGTGAAGGAATTCAGGCTTCAGGGCGGCAGAAGGGGGAGGAACCAGAGAGTGATGTTAGCATAGTGATATCTTTCCACAGTTTTTACAGCTTTATGTTTCTGATCTCTAAGGTCTTGCCTTCCATCTCTCCTTTCCTTCCCTCACTTTAGCCACAAAGGCCTGTTCTGTTCTTAGAAGCCACACATACTCACCACCTCCCCCTTCCCAAGGCTTTTGCACCTACTTTTTTCTCTGTTGGATTTGTTTTTCCCCCATCCATGTCTTGCTCCGTCATTTTATTCAAATCTCTGCTCAAAAGCTCCTCCTCAGAGAGTTTTGCCTGACTATTCTGTGTAAACAATCCTCTGAATTATATTAGATGTTATTTATTTGTTTATTGTCTGTATCCCTTACTAAAATGTAAGACACATAGGGCAGAGATTATGTTTTCATCACCACAGCAGAAATAGCTAAAAGAGCCCCTGGTACTTTGGTGATGGTCAATGAATATTTGCTGAGAGACGAATACATTGAAGAGATCTATTTCCGCATGTGTGTATACACATGCAGTTGTCATAACACCCACCAGAAACACGTGCACTCTATATGGAGTGCAAAAGTTGATGGAAGTTGTCCCTGATCTAGCCATTCTAGTTTCTATTTTTGAGAGAGATTAGAGGCGGCCTCTTCACTAATGCCAAGTAATACAACCTTGAGAAAGGGCCTTCTGTGCCTTAGAACCTTCTGTGATAGGAGAGTGACACCTTTTCACACAGTATCTTTGCTCAAAGGGTGACAGCCCCCAAATAGGAAAAGATTTGATAAGCAAGTGGTTTGCCAACTAATTTCTTTCCTGTAGGTACTTTGTTAAGTTTGGCATGAAACTAACAAAAACCCCTGCTATCTGACAATCTCACTCTGGTTACCCTAGAACAGCACGTATTTCTGTATCGCCAGTTGATCTTATCTTTCTTTAATGGCTATAGAAAAATCCTTTGCCCCAATAACATGTCAAATTTACTCTGAATGTAGATAGTCTTCCTTAATCACATTGTCTATCACAGGGGAAGAAATGGCTATTCGGGGCCTGGGAAGAAGGGAAAAGAGGATTACCTTCTTATACACACTCAGCACAAGTTGTACAGCCCTCAGGAATTGTGAATGGTCTCCTTTAGGATTTCTCAGTATTTAGTGGGTCATCTGGGGTCTGAAGTTAGCAGTAGATGGAGGGTATGAGGAAGTTATGTCGGTTAACAATTATTGCTTCTGAGGGTGGCAATACGGTGATTCATATTTCTTTATACAGTTATGGCAATCAAAAATTTCCAGGATAAATATGTATGCATTTTATATTCAGGAAATAAAATAAATCCCACCTATGCTTTTTCATGACCAATAATTTAAGAATCTAACCCTGTCACCTCCAAGATCCGTTGATTAAAGTGGTTCTTCATTTGGGCTGAATCTTAGTGGGAATGACTTTGGTTAGCCATGGGCCCTGACTACCCAGCTTCCTTTAGTAATAGAATTTCAAGGTTTTTCCTGACTCGTGGCCACCTAGCTTTAGATTTCTTCTGATGTCCCCATGAAGTCACTACTGAGAAGGGTCAGTTACCACTCTGCATTGGAAAATAAATAAAATTCTAGCCATTCCCTTCTTCCTTGTTACCACCTTGACCACATGGAGAGAGAAAGACCTGTAACAAGGAGGTACTGGGTTTATTGTTCTGATTTAAGCTGCATTCATTCCCATTACGTTTTGTGCCCAAACCACAGGATGTGGTGGCCCTGGTCCTTAATGCTGCCCGTTTACAGCTCTGATCGCTCCATGATGAGTTTCCTCTCATCTCTCCAGGCTCTAACCCTCTAACTTTAGTGACAAACTTCTCTGCTTTTCTCATTCTCAACATGCTGCTTATTGTCAAACTGCAGCGGGAAGGCCAGGGAGGGTTGGGGGGCAGGAGGGAGGGGGGTAAGAGGTCAACCGAAGGACTTGTATGCATGCATATAAGCATAACCAATGGACATAAGACACTGGGGGGTAGGGGAGGCCAGGGGATTGCCAAGGGCGGGGGAAAAAATGACACATATGTAATATCCTTTGTAATACTTTAAGAAATAAAACAATAAAACAAACAAACAAACAAACAAAAACATGCTGCTTACTTTTCTGACTTGTATTTTATCTCCTTTTACGAGGGATGTATTGATAAATATTGCGCTTCTGACTTTTAACTTCTTAGAGGACACGTCAAGTGCAACAGCTTTCAAGTTAGGCAGCCTTGTTTTTACTTCTGGCACAGCTGCCTACTAGTTGTGTGACCCTTTGATTAGTCCTTTTTTATCATCTGGAAAATGAGGGGGTATCTGGAAAGGGGTGGGTCTCAATAATCCCTAACATATGGAATTATTTTGTCGATTTGATGACATAGCACAAGTGAAGTCTTAGGATCTTGCCTGACACAGAGGAAGAGCAGAGAGAACGTTGGCAATTAGGGTATCACTAGCTATGTTCACCAGGGTCATTACCAGGGGAATACTAGCTGTTGTCAAATAAATAACTACTTGGAGCTTCTCACCTTGGAGCACCTGTCATGTGGCCGTTCTCGTGGGAGAGAGCTCCACTACAAACCAGCTGCTCATGGCAATCCTGTGAGGTGCCATCACTTCCCCGTTTTGCACGGTCCACCAAAGGGAATTCCACGGATGCCATGTGGTCTATATTTTAAGTAGGTCCACTTCAAACATCCCCTTAAAGTAAGTCAAAAATTCTTTCCAGCCCTCTTCCTGTGATGCTGTAATGAAATTTTCCCATTAATGTGTATGGATACAGATAATAATTTCCTGCATTCCACTCCCATGTGTTCATAGAAGAGGCTTGCAGATTCTGAAAATCAGCTTCTACACATTTCCTGTTGCGAACACAACTTGTGTTGAAATGTACCACAAGTTTTTTCTATTATGTGGAGTAAAGGATGCTTCTAGCAATTCCAGTGGAAGAATCAGTGTTGAGCTGACTTTTTAAACACATGTTTAGAGTGGAACTAAACTACTGCACAATAGAAATGGTAAATGCGGCTTCCTGGGTCCTCTGAATTGCTTCCCATCAAATGCTGAGTATAAAACTCCCATCTGAGAGGAGCTCTTAAACTCACATGCCTCTTATCACCTCCTTCTGCTTCCTTTATAGAGGGAGAAAGAGGAGGTGAGAAAACTAAGACTCAATTCGGACTTGTCGATGATTAATAGTCACTGCCACTATGTCTCCAAACTCACAGTCCCACCTGCTCCCATCCACTGTCTTCTGTGACACCCGGAGAGGAAAACTTGATGATCCAGGGGAGATTTGGTGCCTCCTGTCCTATTAAAGCCATCAGTGAAGTGAATGAGTAATGAGAGAGCATTGGTGGCATTGATGCTTAATGAGCTCAATTGTCTTCGCTGCCGATCTCTGATTTCCACATCTTGCTAAATAAAAGTTTATTTGTGTTCTTTAGGGTAAGATAATTTCCACAAATGAGCTTTAATAAAGGGAAAAGAGGTGCAGGGAAAGCACTACAGGAAACTAATGAAGGCAAAAAATGAAAAATGGAAAAAATAATGAATTTTTATTAGGGATCCCTGCCAAGAAACCATTGAGTATAAGAACAAATCATGCCCACTTCTGAGAGGTATTACTTCACATTGATGCATTATTTCTCGAGTAAGGGAGGTGGGGACCTTATCTACTAGACACTTTTTTTTCATTTATTTTTATTTTCTTAATTTTTTTCCTTTCTATTACATTTATTGGGGTGACACTGGTTAACAAAATTATATGGGTTTCAGGTGCACAATTCCACCAACACATCATCTGTACACTGTATTGTGTGTTCACAACCACAACTCATGTCTTTTTCCATCACTATTTATCCATGACAAATGGAGAGATGGTTTTGACCTATCAGACTTTATTTTTGAAAACTTCAATTAATTAGAATGTTTTCCCAATACCTCCTAGACACTTTAAAGCAAATCCCAATTATAGCTATTCTTCTTTTGTCATTCTACCGCACACTTTGGCTACAAATTGTGCCTTCAAGATATGATATGATATGAGAGAGAGAGAGAGAGAGAGAGAGAGAGAGAGAGAGAGAGAGAGAGAGACTGACTCTCAAGTTATTTAAGCACCTAGGAATTTCACTATTCTCCGGTCCATCAATCACAGATGCTTTGGAGTTGCCTTCTGGATTACCTTTCCACCTACCCAACCCCCAGACTCTCATTACTTAAGCAGAAATTTTTTCTCTGATGTGGCAGAACAGCACTGTGAATGCTCTAGGCCATGATCCAGATCCAAATCAACACCGAGCATCTCTGATTGGACACAGCAAAGTCTTTGAATAAGTGTGGATTTCTTCCTGGAGGAAGACACAAGAGACCTGAATATGGTGCTAAGAAGGAGGCCATAGGCTGACTATTGAAAGGAGATGAATATCTGTCCCTTGATTTAGCTTTGAAAGTATCTGGGACACTTTATTGCAGAGGCTAGGGGAAAGAGTGGAAAATAGCAAAGGAGCATAAGAAGGAGCAACCGGTGGAGTAGGGAGAAAACCTAGACTGGAGGCCAAGTCATGATTTTGATTCTAGGAGGAGGGAGGGATCAATGGTGTAAACTATTGCTCTAATAAGGTAGGGACTGAGATTTGAACACTGGACTTAATAATACAAAGGCTGTTTTTAAAAAGTATTTCAATGGAATAATGGAGGAAATTACTGATTTATATGGGGATAAGACAAAATAGGAAGAGATAAAATGGAGACTGACAAAATCAATTCTTCAAAGTACTTTTGATGAGAAGGTGAGCAAATAAATGGGTAGTAGTTTAAGAAGAAAGTGTGTTTAAGACGGATTTTTAATATAGAAGAAATAGCAGCATGTTCATATGCTACTGTGAACAATCCGTTTGATGGAGAAAATTGATTGTTGAGAAAGGGGAATATTGCTGGAGTGTTGTCCTTGTGTAAATAAGACAGGATTGGGGGGAAATGCTTTTAGAAAGGAAAGCAAATACTTAATCTGTTGTATTGTGAGTGAAGGCAGAACATAGAGATATAAATATTGTTATATATAGGTGAATTATGAGTCATGATAAATTATCTTCTGATTCCTTACATTTCTGATTCCTTCAATTTTTCATTGAATTGGAGATCAAGATCACCAAGTGAGAGTAATAAATGCTGTGAACCTTAAATTTCTCTAATGAAATAAAGTCAATAAAAAGTGAATCTTTATCTAAGCTTCCCATTATGTATCAAAATTCACTCAAAGTGGTTTTTAAAAGAAAATATGGGAGAAAGTGTGCAGCATCTGGAATCTGAACAAAATTGTTAGTCATGATACCAAAAGCATGATCCATTAAAGTAAAAACATATCAGTAAATTGGATTTTATTAAAATTAAATAGTTTTGCTATGTGAAGGATACTAGTAGGAGGATGGAAAAAAACTATTTACAAACCATCTATCCAACAAAGTACTAATATCTAGAAAATAGAGAACTGCAAAATTAATCAGTTAAAAAAACACACACTAAACCAGCGGTTCTCAACCTGTGGGTCGCTACCCCTTTGGGGGTCGAACGACTCTTTCACAGGGGTCGCCTAAGACCATCAGAAAACATATATATAATTACATATTGTTTTTGTGATTAATCACTGTGCTTTAATTATGTTCAATTTGTAACAACGAAAATACATCCTGCATATCAGATATTTACATGACGACCCATAACAGTAGCAAAATTACAGTTATGAAGTAGCAAGGAAAATAATTTGATGGTTGGGGGTCACCACAACATGAGGAACTGTATTAAAGGGTCGCGGCATTAGGAAGGTTGAGAACCATTGCACTAAACAATACAATGTGAAAATGGATAAAAGTGGAGGAGACATTCACAGGATAGAAAACACGGATAGGAAAATAAGTACATAACAAGATGATCATTATTATCAGGGAAATGTCTTGCCTCCCCACCGCAAATCTGTGGGAAAGTGGTTGTGACTTTTCATCACCACTTAGGTTATTCCAATAATCATTACTTAGACCAGTGGCATAAGGAAAAATCACTATTCATCAATAGAGTGGGGTTGCAAATGCAGAGGTCAAAGAGAAAAGACCAAAAAAAATAGATCAGAACCAATGAAATGGAATTGCTGGAAGACAGATGGAAAACATAATTTAAAAATAGTAATGCATCTATGATAATTCAAATACTGCAGCAAAGAGATTTTCTTGCACTATAAAACATGGTTTCTACTTTGTATATTAATTGAAGAACAGGCTGGACACTATTAAGACCTCAAATTAGTTGTTTGAGTGATTAAGTGCCAGAAATCTCTTAAAACACCGAGCAAACTAGAAAGGAGCTGAAAATAATAAGGGAAAATATAAAAGCCCCGGAAGACCTAGAGCTTTAACATATTAATATATGCATTTCAGAAGTAGAAGAAAAAGCAGAGAGACTAGAGGCAATGATTACGCAGATAACAGAGGCAAGTTAACTCTGAGGAAAAAAGTTCAGAGTCTACAGACTGAACACATTTATAGTTCTAGGCTAGATTCATCAGAAAAGGAACAGTTTTCTAGGCATACATGGTAAAATCCATAGTTTCTCAGGATAAAATTATATATAATATTCCAGGTCAAAATAATAGGTACCTAAAAAAGAAACACAGAATTTGACTGCTGTCATATTCTTCAGTTGCATAATTTGTCTTTAAAAGTCAGAGGAAAGCTATCTACATATCATTTTTTTAAAAATAGTTGTATCAAGAGTGTCCTAAATTCAGGAAAGATATTATTTGAAAATATATCTCTTATTTATTTTACCTATCTATTTTTTGAGAAATTTCAGGAATTCTTAGAATAATCCACATATCCATTCTCTCCTAAGAAAAGTATTTGAAACATGCTTCTAACAAATTGAACAGAGACCTCATGAAGAAAAGAAATAGCAAGTGTGAGGTGCATACTGTTATAGACATAGACTTGGCTGATAGCTTGTTTGTACTAGTACAACTGTAGTGGTTGTTAAAATACTGAAACACTTCTGACCTGATTCTTGAACTTTCCCCCATATCCCTGACCCTTGCTGCTCGGGCTCTTCCCCATAGGTTCCCTGGACTAGGACCATCTCGTAGTCCAGCAACTAAGGACAATGTCTAAACCATTAGCAAACCTCTGGCTATGTTCATCATATAATTCTCCTAATCTTTTGTGCTTCTTTAAATATGTTTTTTTTCTATTCTCTCTCTCTCTCTCTCTCTCTCTTCTTCTCCACCTTCCCCCCATTCAGTTCCATTAAATATGAGTTAATCTGTTTTTGCAGTCTTCTTAAATAAACAATGCTTGCATAATATAACTGGAATTGGTTTGTGTGCTTGCCAACAGAGATTTCTAATTGATATGCCCATAATTTCATCACCAATAAATGAGCCCTGCTGCTCTGCTGATTTATTTGATTCTAGATTTAGAGGCAGATAAACATAGACGCAGAGATATCACAAATAAAATCAGATTTTCTAATGTGAAAACTACATTTGCATTTACTAACAAACAATAAACATATTTAAGTTCAATAAATGTTAAAATACTCTATAATTCTACTCATACAGTGATGTAATTTATTTTACTGGTCTTCTATTTTTCTATATTTCATTTTCTACTAGTGTTTTGTTTTTGTAAACACAGTAGTGAGCATACTTAAATTATTTTGTCAGGGCCATTTCCTGCAAGTGGAATTTCTGAGTCAACTACAATCATAATTTGAAGTTATTTGATATACGCAGCCACTTCCCCAATAAACTAGATCCCTTGATCATTCAATTAAGGATGTCTTAAAAATTAAATGCACAAGTTCCTTCATTTATTAGCAAATGATCTGTTTAATAATGGGTAATATTTTTCTTTTGCCTATTTAAGTGAGTAAAAATAGTATCACATTACGTTAATTTGAATTTCTTGAGTTGCAAGCCTTAAAAAAGGCAGATAGAAATAATTACCTATATTATTTTCCCTTTGTTTTAAAATGATTCTTTTCTCTAAACTAAATTATGTGCAGAGTAGGGCCAAAGTAGGTTTACAGTTGTGAGTACAGGAAACACAGAGCTTATTCTTATAACATTATTTATTAATTACTAGGGGCCCGGTGCACGAAATTCGTGCACTGGGTGTGTGTGTGTGGGGGGGGGCGGGGAGTGTCCCTCAGCCCAGCCTGCCCCCTCTCACATACTGGGAGCCCTCAGGTGTTGACCCCCATCACTCTCCAATCGCAGGATCGGCCCCTTGCCCAGGCCTGACGCCTCTGACAGAGGCGTCAGGCCTGGGCAGGGGACCCTCATTTCCCCCCATCACTGGTTCTGCCCCCAGTCCAGGCCTGATGCCTCTGGCCCAGGCATCAGGCCTGGGCAGGGGACCCCCAGACCCCTCCGATTGCTGGCTCTGCCCCTTGCCCAGGCCTGATGCCTCAGCCAGAGGCGTAGACCCCCATCACCCTCTGATCACCTGATTGGCCCCTTGCCCAGGCCTGACGCCTCCGCCAGAGGTGTCAGGCTTGGACAGGGGACCCCCATCTCCCCCCGATCACTGGCTCTGGCCCCCGCCCAGGCCTGAGGCCTCTGGCCCAGGAATCATGCCTGGGCAGGGGACCCCCATCTCCCTCTGATCGCTTGCTCCACCCCCCGCCCAAGCCTGATGCCTCTGACCCAGGCTTCAGGCCTGGGCAAGGGGACCATCATATCCCCCCAATCCCCGGCTCAGCCCCCCGCCCAGGCCTGATGCCTCGGCCAGAGGAGTTGACCCTCATCACCCTCCGATCACCAATCACCAGATCAGCCCCTTGACCAGGCCTGAGGCCTCTGGCAGAGGTGTCAGGCCTGGGCAGGGGACCCCCAGCTCCCTGCGGTTGCAGGCTCCGCCCCTGCCCAGGCCTAACACCTCTGGCTGAGGCATCTGGCTCGGGCAGCGGGGACCCGCAGCTGCAGCGGCCCCGTGATCGTGGGCTCCGCTTTAGGCCCAGGCAAGGGACCCCTAGCTCCCGGGACTGCCAGCTTAGACCGTGTCCAGCTCCCATCGCTGGCTCCACCCCTACTTCCTGCTATCACTGGCCATGGCGGCAAAGGCGCCTGATTCTCCGATCATGGCTAGGGGGCCGCCTTTGCCCTGACCCCAGCTCTTAGCTCCCCCCTGGATTTCCGATCACTGTCAGTGGCAGGGGGCTTCTTCCTGCTTTCCCTTTCACCTCCCTGCATTGTGCCTACATATGCAAATTAACCGCCATCTTGTTGGCAGTTAACTGCCAATCTTAGTTATCAGTTAACTGCCAATCTTAGTTGGCAGTTAACTGCCAATCATAGTTGGCAGTTAACTGCCAATCATAGTTGGCAGTTAATTTGCATATAGCCCTGATTAGCCAATGAAAAGGGTATCGTCCTACGCCAATTACCATTTTTCTCTTTTATTCGTGTAGATTATATATTATTTTCCATATGAAAATATGGGCTTTTGCTAGACTTGTGCTATCCCATAAGATAGCCAGTAGTGAAAAATGCTTATTTAAACTTAAATTAATTACAATAAAATAGAATGAAAGGTTTAGTTTCTCAATCACATTAGGCACATTTCAAGTACTCAAAAGCCAACATATTCTAAATAGGAACCAACATATTGGACGTCTATGTATTTCCATCATTAAGAAAGTTACATTCGGAAAAGCTGTCCTTAAATTTCTAGTATATAATAATATTAAAGGTTAATACTTTATGATACTTTAGGGCCTATCTTATTCATATATTTTCTTCAGAGTCATTTGATATCCAGATATCTAGACTGGGATCTTGCTTTTGAATTGTTATATGTTTTTATGAGTTATGTAAATTCTTTACAGCTTTATTTAGGTTAAATTATTTACCATACAAATTACCCACTGTAAATGTTCAATTCAATTAGTTTCAGCACATTTATAGAGTGAATTTATAATTTAATTTATAGAGTAAGTTTCAGTAAATTTCTAGAGTCAAGACCTCAGCCAGTCTTAGAATATTTCCTTCACCTCAGAGAACCTCCTGGATCCTGTTTGCAAGTGACCCCTTTGTGTGTGCAGGTCTCTCTCCTGCAGGTGCACAGCCTCCGGTTAACCTGATGAAGGAACAGCCTTTAAGCCTCAATGGCTGTTTGACCTCCCAGAACTCTCTGTAAGTGGCGAGGCCACTAATCCATTCCCTGTCCCAAACAGGACTATAGGTTAGTGGAGCTGCTGGTTTTGTTTTCTTGACACTGAGGTCACTATTTAACTTAAGGGAACCCCGTCTGCAGTCAGCAGTGGAAGGAAAGCTGCTGGTGGTCACCACCTGCCCTGTCCTGGCTGAAAGACCACAGGAAGTGGGGAGTGGGGAGTGCAGGACAAGGATGCTCTGTTTTGATCATAAATCCAAAAGTTTCATGAATGACTGCGTCTCTGTTGGTTTCGTGTCATTGGCCAGTTTCCTGAGCCCTGAACTGGTTGTTTGGACAGCTTTGCCCTGCTCTATTGCTGCTTTTGAGGGAGAGAATGTGTTGTCCTCTTCAGTTCATTATGGTGGAATTCGTGATTTTTGTCAACTTGTTTACCAGTCCTGCGAGAGAAAGGTCTTGCCCAGCTGGTCTGTGTGGATCCCTCTGAATATTACCAATCAGATGAGTTGAGAAGGGAAATGTTTAGTTTACCAGAGTTTTACTTTGAAATTTCAGAGTTTATTTTTGGCAGTCATGGTGGCAGCTAAACCTCACTTAGTTTCCTTGAGTAAGGTGTCTCCTCACAGTTTGTTTTTCTCATCATGAGAGTTAGAGAAAAGCTGAGCGATGTGGACTTTAATCCCAAATAGATTTGCAAAATAAAGGTCACCTGTTCCTTTGCTGATAGTTTCTTTACATTATCATGTTTGGAAATTTATATTGTAATGACCTATATAATATATTAATGGAAAACTGTGTGGCAAATTGGAAATTTGAGAAGATTGTGTTGCCCCAGAAACTGAAAGGAATTTCTAATGAAGGATTTCTTCATTTATTATGAAGAAAAGATGGATTATCTAAGACTCATTCCATTGGGAAGTAAGTGAAAAGAGTCCAAGACTGAACATGATAATACCCCTGACTTGAACCAGCAATTGTGAGAGATGAGGACAGACTATAGCAAACACTGTGGATTTGGGAAAATTATCCTATGGTTACTTCTGGGAATCCTAAGATCACCCTAGGCTAAAGGCTGAAGATATTAGGAAATTCTGTGCTAATATTTCTTGCTTACAGTAGTGGGATTAATTTCTTCATAGAAAGTAGAGGAATTCTCCCCAAATACAGCCACCTAATTCTGAACTTTTCCATTGCTCACTCCAGAATTTTTATACTCAGCCATTCATATTGTTTAAGTATAAATACACATATGGGTTCATGACTATGATGTTACATTTCTGCCTCATGTGTATGCACTGTCTCCAACAAGAGAATTGCCAGGGATTCTGGTTATATTTGAATCTTAGATAAACAAGAAATGCTTTGTTATTATGAGTAGACCCCAAATATTGCACAGCGCATACTTATGCTGAGATAAGATTTGTTTTTTAAAATCTAAGATTCCGAATTTACTGGGATTCTTAAATTTTTACTTGCTAAATCTAGCAACCTTACTTGTAGTAGTTGTTCACCCATTCACATGGCTTCCAGACTTTTCCTAACCTTGTCGTCTTCCTCTAGAAGTTCCCACATATGTCAATAATCTTAAAATAGGCTTACACGTGAACACAGATGTCCTGGTGTCCAGATGCCTTGTCATCATGGTGGCATCTTCTGGGCCTGGGGCCCCTTATAAAATGTGAAGGACCAAGAGCTGAACCAACAGTGCAGAGGCGAGCCTTTCCGCCCTCATCTGGAGACTGTACGTATGCACCCCTAGGCATTATTGATTGTATTTACCCCTTTATTTAAGTACTACCCCAGAAAGAAATAGTTATATATTTCCTTGAGGGAACAAAATATTTTCCCAGCTCTTTCTGTGTATGAGGCACCATTCTAAACACTATTTCTGCAGTATCTCGTTTAAGCATCATAGCAGTCCTTTAAGATGACTCTTTGAGGGAGATATTATTAATCCTCTTTTTATGCATTATTATGTAGCTTGTACAAGGTTACAGAGTCTTATAGACTGAATGTATTGCCCCAAATTCTTGTTGAGGCCCCAAACCCCCCAGTGTGAGCGTATTGTGATGTGAGCTCATGAGACGGTAGTCCTTTTGATGGGATTAGTGCTATATAGGGAGAAACACTAGAAAAAATAAATAAAATTTTAAAAAGGAGCAGCGATTCTATATTGGATCCCAGGTTTCCTTCCTCATTCCTTATTCCTAGAGTGCCCTTGTTCTGCTTAGCGTCCACCCTAGAATTTATGACTCAGGTGGACTGTCTGCCTAGATATGGTTTCCTCTCTCTTGCATTAATGCGTCTGACACAACTTCAAGAACTCTGGGCAAGTCCCGACCCTCTGTAAACAGTCTGAAATCTCAAGGCATCCATGGCGTTCCTGATGCAGCACACTGTGCTCTTGTTTGGAAGGGGAGAATTAGATGAGGGTAGAAAGAGAAGGCAAGCAAGGTTCAGGATCCAGGATGAAGTTGGTGGTATGGAGAAGGCATTAAGAGTTGGCTTATTGTTTGGCTATGAAGAAAGAAGCTGGATGAAGCTTAGAAGGAACAGAAGAGTGGACGTTTTTTGTTTTGTTGTTCTTGGTGTTGTTTTAAACACAAAAGGGACTGCATGGGTGTAATGGCTGAAGGGGCCCATGGAGATTTGATGTCTGACCTTATAGTCCCTGCAAAGACTATCCGATTAACCTGCCAAATTGAAGGGGCTAGATATCTTTGCTGCATTTTATATAATAACCTTGAGCCAAGGCAACACTGGTATCACAAAATTATTATTCTTACCTCCAAATGATAAAGACAGTCACAATGCTTTTTTCCATGTGAGACCTTAGGGACAAATTCAGTGAGTAAAACCCAATGATGCAGGATAAGATAATCCTGGTAGGCTGAACCTTGTTGTTGCCAAGAAAAGGAGCTGTGTTTGCCACCTCAGATTAGCCAAAACACCACAAAAAGCCTAAATTGATTCAGTAATTTCACTTTCTGTTTTGCTATTTGCTTTCAGCTAAATCTCGTATTTTCCTCTTTCAGAGACTCTGTGTAGCTTCTGTGTCTGCAGTCTCTGCCTCATGGTGAGATTCGCCAGCTAATGTCAGCACCTTGGTCACCTCCAACGCTGAAAGCAAACAGCAGCAAATCATTCTAAGGTCATTTGATGATAAATGCACTATTAATGGGTCAGGAAGACAAATGGAGTCAAACTGCAAATCCATGTGATTTCATAAGAGTTTATTGTCAGGGCGAGGTTAGTTCAGTTTCAACATGATATATAGAGAGTATAATTTTTATGACATAAACATTTGTACACCATACAATTGAGTTGCAGTAACAGGCATCCAGGGGTAATGAGGTGAGGCTCCCATTTTGTGAGCTGAAACTTTAGAACTAATGTTGTCTTTCTTTTGCTGCTGCACAGCCAATAGACTGTGAGTTGCTGTCACTTCTCCTACAGGGCATGGCCTTCTGTCTGAGACTGAGTTCCTGGGAAGACGAGAAAACTCACAGCTGGCCACACTCATTTGTTTCCTGTAGTAAATTTTCTGGCTAAAGCAGTGGCTTTCAAATCCCATGGTTTGTTTGTTTTCCTTTTTATTGAATTTATTGGAGTGACATTGATTAAAAAAATTGTACAGGTTTCAGGTGCACAATTTTACAACACATCCTCTGTACATTGCATTGTGTGTTCATCAACCCCAGTCAAGTCTCTGTTCATTACCATTTATACCCCCTATGCCCTCTCCTCCACCTCTACCCCCCACCACATGTTGTCCATATCCATGAGTTCTTCATTTTATTTTTTCTTTTTCACTCAATCCCTCCACCTGCCTCCATCCAGTACCTCCCCCAAAGCTGTCAGCCTGCTCTCTATCTACGAGTCTGTCTGTTTTGCTTGTTAGTACATTTTGTTCATTAGATTCCACATATGAGTGAAATCATATGGTATTCTGATGGGCTTATTTCACTTAGCATTGTCCTATAAGCACCATTCTTCCAAGGCAGTTTAAGGGTGCCTTTCTTATGAAGAAAAGAAAGTAGGGCTTCTGATTTATTCTTTAATTTAAAAATGGATTCCACTAATTTTAAAAAGTTGGAAAGCTCCTGATTTGTGGTTTAATTCCATTTTGAGCAGAAAATCCACTGATAATTAGTGGATGATCACATGAGGGCAAGAGAATAACACAGTAGACACATTGTCTCGGGCCCACAGATAACAATTGACACATACTCTTTGTGTAGTTCTCATAACAGCAAACTGTGTTTTTGTTTGTTTGTTTTTGCATTTGATAACTCCAAAGGGAACCATAGAAAGATCAGCCCAACAAATGGGTTTTGGATTCAGAAAGGACTGCCTTTTACCAGTAATGAGGCCTTGAGTCACTTATTTAACCTGATTCTCCATTTCCTAGTTTTAAAGGGGCCATTCATGCCTACCTCATAGGCGTGATAGGATGGAACAGGTGAGTCACAAAAAGAGTAGTTGGGTTTTTTTCCCTTTTATTTATTCCTGTTCTCATCTAATTATCACATAAAAACCAATTTCTTCTGATTGGCTAACAAGTCAAGTTTCTAGGCCACCATCTATCCAGTTCATTACAGAAAGAAGGAGAGACATAGTTTGAGCCCAGTCTCAACATGGTCATTATGAAAACAAGGGTTTATGAACAAAGAAGATGTGCATGGTGCTGGCCACCAGAATTCTGAATTAGGTGCCTTAGGGCTCACCCCAGGTTGCCTGGTGATATTAGGTGCTGGGCTCCTCCCAGAAAAAAGGTCTGTGCCCAAGCCCGATTCCTGCAGACCCACAGCACCCAAGTTTTCCATGTGCAGTGTGGGAGGCTGGCATGGCTTAGAACTGCCCTCATTCATTGGTGCCTTACCTCAGACCTCTTAATATCCCAGCCTCAATGTTAATGGCACCCATGCAATGTTGCTCTCATGTTTGTTGCATGAAATAGAAGAGTATAGGGCCCTTGGCTGGGGCACAGAATCACAGGGTACCCAGCTACCCACGAGCCCCATGATGTCTCTCCACAAGATGCCGAGCGAGATGGGGCCGTGATCATAATTAGCCTTTTGTCCAAAGTTCCGACAGAAGCCAGTGACTTTTATTGGTGTTTGCCCTGAGCAATGTACTAAAAACCTGTAGCTATGATAACAATGCTAAAACCTTCCCTATCTTCAAAGAGTTTCTATTCTAAAATAGGCGCTGTAACAAATATTTTTTCAGCACTAAGACTATATTCATTGACTAAAATGTACCTTGTAGTGTGTTACACGCTTAAAGGTAATTAAATGCCCTAACAGACATCCCTTCGATTGGAATTGGTGAAATTTGAGTAAAAATATTTGAATTTGTACTTAATTTTTTGTGGTATTTAGTTTAAAACTACTTGATAAGTCAGATGAAAATGCCAATCGTATATTAAGGAGACATGTTTGATCTAGCTAATTAGATAGCAGTGCTATAAATACTTTAGCAAAAATTTATACACGAATAAAAAAATTAAATTATTGTATCCATTAAACATAACATGTCAAATCTATAAATTTAAAATAAACAGAATTTCATAACAGTGTATAATTCAGAAATTAAAAAAAAATCAAAACATGACTTTTCTCCCATGAGTTAAAAATTTTCCCAAATCATGATTTTTTTATGAAGACACATTCTTTTGAGTGAGGCATTTAATGCAGAAAATGACGTCAGCTTGGAAATTTGTAATCATGTTATCAATATACTTCTATTGTGATAAATAATATTTATAATACTATTTCTTTAAATGTTATATTCATTTATATCATTATTATATTTAGGCAGCTTGATGTCTTCCAATAAATAGTGAATAGCTATTAAGTTCCACACAAGTCCAGACAATTTCCATGCAAAGCCAAAGATCAGTCATTGCCCCTGACCTCCCAAAGTGTGAAGTCCAACAGGGCAGGCAAAAATCATACAACTGATTCACTTTGAATGTGACGTGTGTGAGAGAAGGATTAACATGTGATAAGACAGAATGTCACCGGGAGTCTTAACCTGTCTAGGACTCAACTATAATGATGGTTTTACAGGCTGAGGCCCAGGAGATGAATGGAAGAAATGCTCTAGGAGTAAAGGAAGGACCGCCGCATGCAGAATAGAGATCTGGGAAGAGAAGGAGAGGAGGCAGGATTAGAGGGAGGAAGTAGTCAGTGTCATGCCAAGGGAGCTTTAGGAAAGGAAAATAAAAATACATAATAACTTGTTGAAAGAGGGCAACTAGAAAACCCAGTTTTAAACAGAAGATAATATAGGACACAGATGTCTGGTTAAGAAAGTAAAAGGAATTTCTGGCAGGGAAACTGCTTGAATAAAGGCAGGGAGTAAGGGGTCTGCAGAAGGTAACATGTGGGAACACAGGAAAAACCACAGCAGGCTGGGGGAAGTTTAGAGCCAGAGGAAGGAAAGATTGCTTGGAACCAGATGGTGGCAGGCTTCGTATTCCGCACGGAGGAATTTGAATGCTATTCCCAGGGCAATGGGGAGCCACAGATGATCAGATGTAGTTTAGAGAGGCTGCTCTCTCAATATGGGTTGGAGGTTAGAAGAAGAGTTAGCAGGGAGTAGCGGTCACACTCCAGAGTGTAAATGACAAGGGCTTGTACTGGAACACCGGATGTAAGATAAACGAGCAACACGAGATTTGAGAGCAATTTTAATGTATAGATTGCCCAAACTTGGTCACAACTTGTATTGAAAGGAGGGATGGAATTGTTTTAGCTTTGCGTTGTACTGTTTTGCTTCCTGGGAGATGCTGACTGTGCAAAAATAAGGCTTTTTACAAAGTTATCCTCTCTGTCCTCCTAAAGGGCCAATTTGGAGCGTTAGAGCCAGTTGTTCTCATTTGCTGTGACACTCATCAGCCTTTGTGCGCTCACATTTCAGGATCAGAATGCTGGAGAAACATTCTGGAACTGGGTGAAGCCAAGTTGCTATGGATAATTGACTTGGCTTGTGTCACGTGTCGGGGACAACTGAGCACGGAAATCGCAGCGTAGATGGCGGTCAAGGACAGTGGTGCTACTACTGGGAGCTTCTGACATCACGCCCCAGGGTCACAGGTAGGAAAGAACAACTCAGCAGCCTGGGCATTCCTCTCTGAGCATCAATGGGCCCACAGCTGTACCTTCAGATTCTAGTCTGTGTTCTCTCCTGGTAGTAGCTACTGAATTTTGCAACCCAAACTTAAAAGTGTATCTACATCAACATGTCTCTATTTGCTGCCAAATATTCTCAGTATTTTTCATTGTCTAATGGAATACTGAATTTATTTACATTTTTTTTTCTTCTGAGATGAAAACTGCCAAGTTTACATGTTCTCTGAAAAGCTGCCACTACATAAATACCCTGAGAACATACTGTATTGGACCTCTTTCTTTAACAAAATTAGGGAGTTATCGCTCAGAAGGTTCATACAAACTGAAAGAGAGAATTCAGCTGGAAAAGATGCTACTTAAAACAGTAGAGGAAATACCTTTTTATTATCAGCTCATGATACCAACTCTAATGTTACATTCAAAATTAGTGAACAGAGAAATAATGAATGAAGAGTAAGGAAAGATTTGAGGAAAGGAATGCAAGAGGTATCCCATAGGAACCCCAGGGAGACTATTTAGAAAGAAAGTGTGATAAGGGGAGACTTTTATCTCGGATGGTATGATAATTATTTGTTTGGAGGTAACATATTGAAGTGTAGATCTTTGGTGGGGAAGGGCTGGGTCTCTTTCATCTTTCAATTCCATTCATATTTCAGTGGGTCTGACTAAATAATAAAGAAATGAATGAATAAATGATTTAACAAGCAGCAAATGAAACAGACACAAAATACAAGTAATATAAAACACGACTTGAACTAAAAAATTGTGGGAGCTGGCTTAGCCCTGGGGCAAGTTCAAAGAACGGTGAATTGAACTCAGAAAAAGCTGTACTGAGCTAGACAAAGATCAGCACTGAGCATCCTTAGGAATTTATTTTTTAAATTATTTTTACATCCAGGAAAATTCATGACACTATGTATCTATTGTAAGTGTGGAGTGATGGTGATTTTTTAAGTCTAGAAATTATGATGACTAGGCTTTTCTTATCTAGACAGTTCAGTTGGACACAAAAATTAATGCCCAATTACCAAACCTATTCTTTCTGCTTCCTGAAATCTGATCTAGGGACTCTGAGTGGGGGTGGGGAAGTACACATTAAATGTAAGTCTTAGAGTCCTATGCCTCCTACTTTTTTCTTACCAGCCACACCCAATCATCTGAAAACTTCTATCTTTTCATATTTCTCTCTGCTTGCTTTTGTTTCCAATATGGTTTTGGGGTTAGGAAGCTTTTGCTTCTGTCTTTGATTACTTTTATATATTTTAAATATCACTAACAGTTTAATTTTCTCAGATTCTAACTCAGATTTGGCGTGCTCCTACTCAGCATCTCCTGATTATTCCACACATTGCTCCACATATATAACATTTCCCTTGTGCCTGCGGCCTGTTGACGATGGAGAGATCCTTCATTCTCTCCGCACATGCTTTCCTCCAACTTTTAGCCAATGCTCTGTCCATGAGCCATCTTGATACTTTTGTTCAGGCATTTAATATGTTTTTCTCTTTTAAATAGCCTTTAAAAATATATGTTTTTATTGATTGTAGAGAGAGAGGAAGGATGAGAAACAACCATTGCTACCTCCTGCACGCCCCCTACTGGAGATTGAGCCTGTAACCCAGGCATGTGCCCTTGACCAGGAATCAAACCAGTGACCCCTTGGTTCATGGGTCTATCCCAGCCATGGGCAAACTACGGCCCGCGGGCGGGATCCGGCCTGTTTGAAATGAATAAAACTAAAAAAAAAAGAGACCGTACCCTTTTATGTAATGATGTTTACTTTGAATTTATATTAGTTCACACAAACACTCCATCCATGCTTTTGTTCCGGCCCTCCGGTCCAGTGTAAGAACCCATTGTGGCTCTCGAGTCAAAAAGTTTGCCCACCCCTGAATCCTCATCCACTGAGCCACACCAGCCGAGATTAAATAGCCTTTTAAAATGTTATTTTAAATTCTTTATTGAAGGTTAGTAGAAAAACTACTCTTTGCGTTTTATTTAACTCATTTAAAAAATCTAATTAATTGCTAGATTTTCTGGCACATAGCCATAGTACATGTGAGTATGGTTCATTTTCTTTCTTTCTTTCCAAGTCTTTGGCATTTTACTTCATCTTAATTTTTTTTTTTCCACTAGCTAAGGCCTGACAATGTTGTAAGAAGTGACCTCTTTGAAATTCAGTGGAACCTAGAAATGTTTTAAGATTTTCCACTATGATTGTATGTATATATGTCATTTTCTCCTATAAGTTTTTTTTTAACTTATTTTTTATTTTTTTATTTTATTGATTTTTTACAGAGAGGAAGAGAGAGAGATAGAGAGTTAGAAACATCGATGAGAGAGAAACATCGATCAGCTGCCTCCTGCACATCCCCCACTGGGGAAGTGCCCACAACCCAGGTACATGCCCTTGACCGAAATCGAACTCAGGACCTTTCAGTCCGCAGGCTGACGCTCTATCCACTGAGCCAAACCGGTTTCGGCCCTATAAGTTTTATATGTTTTCTTCATATAACTTGAGACTTTAACATTTAGATTTACTGTATGCTTCAAGTGAATTGAAATTCTTTTTTATGAAATATGCCGTTTGATCTCTAATAAGGCCTTTTACATTAAAAAAAAATCTTTATTGTTGAGAGTGTTACAGAGTCCCCCTTTTTCCCCCCATTGTTCCCCTCCACCTGGTTCTACCCCACCCCAGGCCTTTTACATTTAAGTTTGCTTCTGGCAGGAGGCCAACTGTAGTGCCCATTCTAGATTACCCTAAGAGCAGCTGCCTTCCCATTCCACTACCTTGTAGCCAGCCCGTTGGGGTCCCACCCAAAAGACGCCTCAAAAGCACAATTTTCTATTTCAGTATCTTATTTGTTTCTAGCATTTTATTTCTTTTTGTTTTTTTCCCCTTTAAAATTTTGTTTTGTTTTGTTAAACCTCACCCGAGAATATTTTTTAATTGATTTTTAGAGAGGGAGGGAGGGAGGGAGGGAGGGAGGAAGAGAGAGAGAAACATCAAAAACATCAATGTGAGAGAGACACTGGTTGCCTCCTGCATGATCCTTGACCTGGGCTGGGGATCAAGCCTGCAAAATTTCGTTTAAAACTTTGCTTCGTGTTCTCTTCGCATATTGTCTGTTCTCCTTACATACCTGGGGATTCTGAGTGTTTCTGTAAGACGCTCTGCTAGAGCCCCTGCTTGCGTTGTTTGATTGGTGCTGTTTGGGGGAGGAGCTGTGTTGAAGTGAGCAGGCATAGAGCTCAATATCATGATGCAAATGTCCTGAATGTCAAAATGAGAAGTGGTGTTGTTTTTTGTTTTTTTTTTTTTTTTTAGGCATTAACATCCCTAGCTTTTTGCAGTCATTTTATTGCATTTCCTCCTAGAAGACCCGTCTTTTGTTGGTTTGCTTTCAGCAAAATGCCAAGGAGTCTGTGCTCTGTGGGAGCTGTGGCAGGGATGACGGGGTTGCTGACGAATGCTCAGTAAAAGGTCTGCACACATGATCTTTGGTAAGCTCTGCTGTACCCGTCATCTTTAAGACCAAAGCTCCTCTAGCCTTTCCACAGCAGATACATCCCTCCTAACACATGGCAGGCTGTGGTTATTCAGCCTGTTGTATATGTCAGCAGTCCAACTGTTTTTAATCTTTAAACCTTTTATTGTAATTGCTTGCACATTGGTGGCCTCTCCAGCATCCCCCTTTCCCTTGGCTAATACTGTTTACTCTTTAGTTTGTTTCTGTACTTCTTTTTCCATGGGGCCTTCGGAGCAGAGGGGAAACCATGTACGCTCTGGCGTTCTTCTTGAACCTGGGGCCCTTGTGAAGTTGTCTGTTCCTGCAGCTGTAAAGTGAATCCCTGTGACTGTGGTGGGAAGTGAGGCTCCTTGTTCCTGTGCCCAGTCCTTAAGTTCACGTCCTCAGGCTGAAGGTGTACCCACCCCTCTCACTAGGGCCTTCATTCCCACCTCGGCATTTTACACGGAGCAGAGTGGCCCTTACCAGGTAGGTACGTCTGATTTCATTTCCTCAAAGTGCATATGGTTGAGCCCCCTGACAATTGTTTCACCAGGTGATCACGTAAATCCTTCCTGGGGGTCAATGGCCTTCAGGAGAGTGTTCTGGGAAGTGTGGCAGAGTGGCTTCAAAGAGCTCACCAAGCTTCATGCTCCACAACTATGCATGTTGACCAAAATAAACAAAAAAACAAACAAATAAGTAATAAAAGAATAAAACTATGAGCTTGGAGTAGGATAAGTCTGTGAAACAAATCTTGATTCTGACATTTTGAGGAGCAAATAACCCCAAGAGATTCTATTTCCCATCTCTGTTAAAAAGTGAGGATGCCAAACCTATTCAGTCCAAGTGAAATTTATATAAAAACTAGAGGCCTGGTGCACAGATTCATCCAGGGCGTGTCCGGCCCATCTTGCCCAGTCCTGATCGGGCCAATTGGGGCTGGCCGGCCAGGAAGGGACCCCGGGAGGTTGGCCGCCCCAGAGAGGGAACAGGGGAGGGCTCCAGGGCATGTCTGGCCCATCTCGCCCAGTTCCAATCGGCCAGACCCCAGCAGCAAGCTAACCTACTGGTTGGAGCATCTGCCCCCTGGTGGTCAGTGCTCGTCATAGTGACTGGTCGAACGAATGGTTGGACACTTAGAATATTAGGCTTTTATTATATAGGATCATGATGAAAAATGTCTGTAACACTCAGAGGCATCCTGGCACGAGAATTTTTCCTTGTGTCTATAATCATGCCCAACTTGGGTTGAAAGGCTAGGTGGCAAATCTTGTTGTAAATATTTTTCCTGTATTTATTTATTGAATCTTCAGAAAAAAACACTGAAATAGATGTACTAATATGATTTGTATCTTGAAAATAAAAAACAAGGAACAGGAACATGAAATAACTTGATTATGGTCATGTAACTAGAAGAGCGACCAAGCAGGGATGTCACCATAGGGCCCTGTCCCAGCCCTATTCTTCTTAACTACTACACACACGGCCTCTAGCACCATCCCACCCGGAATCCTAGAAAGGGCCAGGCTTGGCAACAGGAATCCATATTTAGTAGCAATAGACAAGTAGCAATGAAAACGAAGATATTCATATGCAGTTATTGGTAAGAGACTTAACCAGGACAGCTTAGGCTCCTTTTATTGGTTATATTTGTCACAGTAAAAGGAGACAAGAAGGAATGAAATAAAATGTGTGACTCTGGTCTGGATGCTACCAGGTGAGGCCCATGGCCCTGCAGCCTGGGCATTGCCTGAGAGCTTGCTAGAAACGTAAATTCTGAGACTCCTCTCCAGAATTGCTGAGTCAGAGTCAGTAGGGATGGAGCCCTGAAATAGGTGTTTCACAGGCTCTCTGGGTGATTCTGCTGCACTGTGTATATATAGTGTTTGATAAGACTGCTTTAAAGTTTGCAGATATCCCCATGTAAATTGTAAGGATTGTGCCTCCATTTTATGAAGTAGAGATGCTTGAACCATTTTCCAATGGAATAAAAGAGGATACAGAGACATGTATCAGGTAAAATCCTTTTCATTGACCCCTACCCAGAATTCCCTCACCTGTACCTACCTAGTTATGTGGAATTCCCATTCTCATGTTTTAATTTCCTCTCATTGTTATAAGATTTTTTGTTTGTTTACTTTCTGGAAGGGAGAGTATATCAAGGAATTGGTTGAGAAAATAGGATCAGTTAGTTGGGGGGGTGTTGTGTGTTTCCTTCCCACGTCCCGCGTGGGTCAGGGCTCAGGAACTGGAAGCAGAGCCACACACAAATGAAAATGAAAAGACAAGAGATAATTTGGGAATATTGGGGGGCCAGGCAGGCAAGTCCAACTCAAGGGGAAGGACTTCCTCCCATGCTCAGGCCTCACCATGCTTTTATTGATTCTGGGATGCACCCATAGCATAGCCCCTAGGCAGGCGACCCCTGGAACAGGCAGACTAGCCCATCAGCAAGGATTTACATAATAATAAATGGGGAAGTTGCTTCAGCTACCACTGTCTGGACAAACAGAGGTGGCGCCTAGCTCCAACCTTTGCTAGGGCTTCAAAGGCACCCAGCCCTTGGGGGTGGGGGGGGTGGGGGGGGTTCTCTGTCTATGTTTATCAGATAGTGAAGACAATACACTGTTTCCCACTAGGGTGGAAGAGGGATAGCTCTATATGAATATTGTTTAGATGGAGCAGAATGGTTCTTCATAGCCCAAGACCAGCTGTCAGGAACTTGCCCACATCCCTCCTGAGCCCCAAAGTAACTATTTTTATGTACTTTAGAAACTTTGCATTAACCATCTTTCTGCTAGAGTAATTAAAAATAAACAAACAAACAAGTTTTAGGATTTTCCCCTCTATGTCAGCTCCTTTGAGATGCCTAAAATATGGAGACGGGCCAGTTGAGTATCTATCTATGTGTTACTGAATTGCAAATAATTTGTGCAAAGACCAGCACATTTCCCACTTTGGCCTAGTTTAGAAAGATGCAACTCCTCAAAAAAAAAAAAAAAAAAGCTTGCTAGGAAAATGAGCTAATCCCACAGTTGCATTAAAAGGCAAGAGGAGTGAATGTTTAGGATTCAAACAACGTCACTGAGGGAGTTTGTGTTTCCTGTGGAGAACTGAGCCAAAAGGAGGCGGGCAGAGGGTCAGCGCGTCATATAATCAAGGCTGTCAGCAGAGGTCATTGGATTCAGTTGTGCGTTCCCAAATCATGCCTTAAGCATTTATAGCAGCCGTGGGCAAACAAGGCCCGCGGGCTGGATCCAGCCGGTTTGAAATGAATAAAACTAAAAAAAAAAAAAAAGACCGTACCCTTTTATGTAATGATGTTTACTTTGAATTTATATTAGTTCACACAAACACTCCATCCATGCTTTTGTTCCAGCCCCCCGGTCCAGTTTAAGAACCCATTGTGGCCCTCGAGTCAAAAAGTTTGCCCACCCCTGATATAGCCTCATAGCATTGTAATATTAAAAGCAAACATATTGAGGGCTTGTTGCAGGCCACATGGTCTGAGTTTGGCATGCATGTCACAATTCTGTGGTTCTCTGTGGCTTCAGAGGTTGACAACTTACCAAGGGCACACAAGTGGTAAAGGTTGGTCTAGCGTTTGTTTCCTTTTGGTCTGATTCCAGATCCCATGTAAACTAACACTGCAGGAGTTTGCAAATTTCGATGGTGAGTTTAGACTTCAGATAGCCTAGGGCAGAGGTTCTCAACCTGTGGGTCGCGACCCCTTTGGTGGTCGAATGACCCTTTCACAGGGGTCGCCTAAGACCATCCTGCATATCAGATATTTACATGACGATTCATAACAGTAGCAACATTACAGTTATGAAGTAGCAACGAAAATAATTTTATGGTTGGGTCACAGCATGAGGAACTGTATTTAAAGGGCCAGAAGATTGAGAACCACTGGCCTCGGGGGAGTTTTCATCATCTCAATTCCTTTAAACCAGTGCTTCCCAGACTTTATTGTGCCTATGAACCATTTGGGGATCTTGCAAATTCTGTTCAGTGGGCCTGGGGTGGGGCCTAAGAACCTGCATCTTAACCTCCCTGGTGATGCCGATGCTGCTGATACAGGCCCGAGCTTCGAGAAAGTAGCAAGACTAAACAATAAATCCTGTTCAATCGAGCCGCAGTCCAGCAGGTCGAGTCTACCTCTACTTGCTTTGACTGGCTGGATACTTCCAGATGCTGCGGATTGCCCTTCAGGGGTCAGCTCACTTAACTAATGAGCTGCATACGCTGTTTCATCAACTTGCCCCCAGTGGATGGAGTTACAAGAAGGAATCTCTTTGTCTCTCCCTGATTTCTTTCCTGCTCTGGGGCAGCCTGTGAACTAGGTAGTGTATGCCAGCGGTTACAGATTACGCATTGATTTAGCTAACTGAGTGCAATTATAAGGCCTCGGAGGGGGCCAAACAGGTTTCGAGGCTGAAAATCTCTGCCCCAAATGTAGCAATTATGCAGGTCTTGGTGGTCTTATGCAGCCCCAGGTAGAAAAGTAATCAATCCTCATGATATGAAATGTGAATCTGGCTAGTGACCTATTGGTGTCCTCTCGCAAGTCTTCCTAGCTCTTTTAGGTTTTATATCTGAGCACACGGGAGAAAGCTTAATGATGTAATTAATTCAATAAGCTGCACGTGTCGGAGAGGCTATACCACCCCTGCCTGCCTCCTTCACCCCGTCTGCGACTGAGGATGAAGACACTGTCTTTTCCTGGGCTGTCTGGGCCGCTGCTGCTCTGAATTCATTCTCCGGTAAGCCCGACCAGCATTTATCTTGTACTGATAAGGACTGGAAAATGAAACTATGGGAGTGTGAGCTGATCCCTGGGACATTCTCTCTCTCCAGGCAAAGCTCTGGGAGTGACACCGCTGGACAGATAACCCCTGCGGTGTCTTGGCTCGCCCCCGCAGCAGGGCAAAACAACAGCAAGGCTTATCTGTGGCGTGGAGACAAGGAATGGGGCACGTGGGGGTTCTTCTGCAGGCTTACAGAACGTGCGGAGGTTACTGTTAGGAAGAAGAATACAGGGTGAGATACAGGCCTGTGATGGGCCTGTGCCAGGGAGGGACTCTGAAGCGTAAACATCATTAGCTCTGCAGTCAGTTGGTTTACTTTTGCCTGTATTATCGCTCTTGGATTTATCCTCAGCGTCAAGGTCTTCTTTCTTCATTATCCTTCTGCCACTCACTGTGTCAGCCGAATATACTTTCTTGGCTTGTCACTTCCTGAGTCCTCGTCGGCCCTGGTGGCTTTTCAGACCGCTGTCCTCCCTATCACCCAGAATGACTTTCTGAGGTTTCCTGTGGCTCAGAGACATTGTAGAGGCTTCATTACCTCTTTTCATACACTTCTTCTTCTGCCAATTTTGTTTGCTGTTTTCTTCCCACCCAGCCCCCCATTTTCCTTCACAAGGCTAGAAATCAAAGGGGAAATATTTTCTTCTAAAAGTGAATATAGTGGAGTAGTAGTTAATTTAGTAGCTTCAGTTGTTTACAAATACCATCTCGCATCAGGTCAGGTGTGCCCCTTTCTCTTTAGCTTTTTCCCCACTAGCTAACATGTGTGGTCCCCAGTAGGTGAAAGGCACTATGTCAAGCACATGATGTGAAACATTTCAATTGTTATATCAGACTCAAATAACTGTTACTCACGCTGATCTTCTTATACGTGTTCCTTTGTGGACCTGAATGAGAGATTCTTGGTGTGTATCAGAGTGGAATTGTGTTCTAGAGCCCAGAATCCTCAGTTCCACTGAACATTGCCAGATGTTTATTTCCCCTGAGAATATTGGTATCGATTCATATTCCCACTAGGAGTGTGAGAAGTATCACATTTCCTTACAACCCTGCTAGCATTTGATAGCATTTCAGTTGTCTAATTTTTGTCACTCTGTAAGGGTATAAATTGGTATCTCTCTTCTTAAATATTATGCTACTGCTTTTACTTTTCAATTCCTTTAATTTTGTACTGAAAAATAATAAGCATACAGGAAAATATAATAAGCATATAGCTAAATTTTTAGAAATGAAACATACCCTATGTAACCAACTCAGGTTGACAGTGTCTCATTTTTGTTTTATGTTGCATTTCTGACTATTGCCAATATTAAATTTCTTCCTACTCAGTAACCATTAGGATTCTTGTTTCATATCCTTTCCTCATTGTTCTATTACATTTATTTTTAAAAACTATTATGATGTACAAGAGTTTCTTTTACATTCCAGAAGTCAGTCCCTTGTTTTTACACGTTACAAATGTCTCCTGCTGGCCTGCCTTGGGCATTTAGGTGTTTTTAATATGCATTAGGGCTGTACTAGATGGAAAATGGGAAACATTTGTGCTTCAAAAGTAGCATGTGCCAGTAAACAGCCAAGGGCCTGGTCTTTAAGGCAGAAAACACATATCAACACAGTGCAGATACCAGGTAGCATACGGAAATTATAGAGGCCCTTATTTAGTCATAAAAGTAAAACAATAAACGGCCATCTCTGTGAAGTTTTCCAAAAAATCTGTAGAGAAAAAAGCATATTCACATTAGAAAACACAAACTTCAGCTGATCCAATTTAACAACTATTGGTGTTGCTGTTCCTTTTCCTGAAATAAAGTCATCTGCTTGGCAAATATAATTGCTTTGCTTTGATCCTATTGCTTTGCCCATCTCTTGACTCAAGGGTCTCTGATTGACAGCTTGATGGCTACTAAATGGGATCTAATTCTCAGAATTAGATCCAAGTAAGTCCACTAAATTAATTGAAAGGGCTGTGTATTTTAGACCACCTGTTCTTCAGCTTAGAACTACAAGCCTATCAGAGAGTCTACTGGGCTTAATTTACCCTATTTTTTGAAGCCAAACAATCAATCAAATTTCTAGACTATAAAAGGGAAATACAGCATTTACTTGGAAACTGAACAAAGACAAATCTCTTGGATTCCAATGTAACTTTTATTCTGATGCCTATAGTAAGCCACCATCCAATAAAAAGCAGTGTCTGAGGAACTGAATGACCTCTGTCAGAGAAAGGAGAAATACCTTCCTAGGCTCGAAGGAGCAGAGCTCGCAAAGCAAGAGAGCGTTTCTCATTCACAGATGGCAGTGCGGACGTGCAGACTGCACCAGAGCCAACAGGAGCTGGAATTTCTAGGAAGTAAAAGCAGTTCCTGTTATTCAGGTCTGTGGAGGTGCTTGGGTTAGGCTCCCATTTCTTTCTTTTTTTTTTTTTTAAATGTTTTTATTGATTTCAGAGAGAGGAATGGAGAGAGAGAGATAGAAATATTAATGATGAGAGAGAATCATCTATGGGCTGCCTCCCCTACACCGAGGTAGAGCCTGAAACTGGGGCATGTGCCCTGATCGGGAATTGAACCATGACCTTCTGGTTCATGGGTGGATGCTCAACCACTGAGCCACACCAGCCAGGCTAGGCTCCCATTTCTTTAAGACACACCCATAACAGAACTGGCACACCTGCCTTCAGAAGTGCCTGCAACATAGGGCTCCAAGAGGTAAAGGGAACTGAGACAATTTGATAATCTGCATGAGAAAGAACAGAGTTTCAAGGGACCTTGGTTGCTAGAGGTGATTGTTCTAATTTCCTGACATTGCAAGAAGACAGCAATGTCCAAATGATACTTTACAAGAAAGTAAATAAGGATTCTCCCCTCCCTCAGACATCTTAATTCCATAGAGGCAGAATTAACCTCTGAAGGGAAATAGCAGATGAAATATTACTGGCAAAAATAAATTTTTGTTAAAAGGAATATTTCAATAAAGTTTAGATGCACAAACACAGCAGATCCTCGAATAACATCCTATCATTCAATATAATTTGTTCATAACATTGATGAGATTCCATAGGAACTTAACTCTTATTTATATCAATTAGCCTATGATAAAATTGGTTTCATGATATGTTATTTCACTAAAAGTCAATGAACTTAAATGAGGGCTTACTGTAATAGATTCAGAAAATATGCTCTATTGATAGGCATGGTGATAAAGCCTGAAAGAAAAAAGTTTCTTTTGTCAATTGTCTTCGCTGGGTGTCACTCGTTATTTGCTATGACTTTTGACATGCTCTAGTGCTACAATTTGAACAGAAAATTTTGCATAGGATGAGAATTCCTTTATAAGGTGAGAGTTACCTGGCTTTTTGAATTTGGAATGTGGAGCCTGGTGCTGTGATCATCTTTGTGTTTTGTTATCTCTTTGAACTCTTCAAATGGGAGGTTGTTGAAATAATTGTAGAACCAATGTGATTTCTGTGGTAACCAAGGACATACACTCATTCTGGTGAGAGAACCCTGCTATCATCTACTGAAGGGCCTCTATTCCCATTTCAAGATGGAGTTGTGCAAGAATCCAGACTCTCTAGTTGAAAATGCTTAGAATAAGAAGTTAAGGAGGACTTCAATTTCTTTTTAAATTTGTTTTTTTGGCCAAAATACATATGACATAAATTGGCCATTTTAACCATTTTGAAGTATACAATTCAGTAATATTACATTCTCAGTGTTGTGCAATCATCACCACTATTTCCAAAACTTTCCATCACCCAGACACTCTGCACCCCATTAAGTAATGCCTCCATTTGCCCTACTCCCTGCCCCTAGAAACCTCTAGTCTACTCTTGGTCTCTGAATGTTCTTATTCTAGATATTTTATGTAAGTTGGAGTCATACAATATTTGTCCTTTTGTGGCTGGCTTATGGGAATCTGGGAGTTTATGTATCCTTGAGGCAAGATCATGAAGGTGGACTGTTCCGTTCTTTTTTTGTAATCCTTACCTGAGGATATTTTTTCTATTGATTTTTTTTTTAAAGAAAGCGAGGGAAAGGGAGGTAGAGGAGGGGGAGAGAGAGAGAAACATCGATGTGAAAGAGACACATCTATCGGTTGCCTCCCACAGGTACCTGGACTATTACTTTTGGTATTTTCTGTTTATCAGTAGAGAGAAAAGAGAAGATAGCATTTTCCTGATCAGTAGTTACACACCACCTACCAGGGCCATGTTGATTTGCTTAAGTGGATACTTTTAAAACAGCCACAGTAATTGCAATAAATCATGATTAACTTTTCACCTACCTCTATTCTCCAAGATCCTATTGCTAACCAATCCGCAACATCGATACCCCCAATAAGCCCTTGAAGGATGTCATTCTTATCTGCAACTATTTCTGATAGCAAATGCTACATCAGTAAGAGCTCAGTCATAGATAAAAGAAGCACCTTTGGTAGACATGGACTGGAATTCATGGAATTAAAGGCTTACAAAATAGTCGGAAGAGCCAGGGCAGCGGTCGCCAGACTTGGTCTCAGGGGATAACTCCCAAAATAATGCAAAACACCAGCTCATAAAGAAAACTGCTTTGCCTCAGCCTCGAAGCTGGGAATCACCAAGCAACTGTGCCAATTTGTAGGGACAGACTTTCGTTAAAATCTCGGGAACAGAAAGCTATTACCAGAACCATTGCTTTTAGAAATATATCACCTTATTTGTGATCCAGTTACCAGAAATTGCCACAAAATGTGTTTTCTTCTCGGCCAGAAGAGTCCCATTGTAACTAGTACCTACAGTTTCTGAATTTCTTTCAGAGGGAATTGGTCTGGATGTAGCTGTGGATTTGGTGTATCCATGGGAGCAGGTGAGCTCGGGAGCCTCCTATGTCCCCCTATTGAACTGGAACCTCCAAATAAATGTCCTTTGGTTTTTGTTTTCCTTTTGGCTTCATCAACATGTGTTTGTGGAGGAACTTACCATATATTTCAAGATCTTCTTTACTTATTTCATTATAAAACAAGGGCTAAAAGCACTACAGAGAGGAGAGTTTAATTATTTGAGGGAAAAGTGTGACAATAATAAATTCAGATGAAGCCAGTGAAGATTTTATCCACGTGAAAGCGATTTGCCTCTTGAATAATCTTTGAAAAATATCTGATGTGTGTTTCAAAGTTTAGATATTTTATAGGAAACAGGAGCAGGAGACTGAAAAAAACACACCCAACCCCAGACATTTTAGGCAAATGAAAAGAGAAAGAATATCTGTTATTCGGAAAACAACAATTATAATTTGATCACTTCTTACTTGAATATCCAGCTTAAAGCTGTCTTTATAATCTATACTAATAAAAGGGTAATATGCTAATTAGACCGGGAGACCTTCCAGATGTCCTTCTGGACAAAGCCATGGTGGTGAGGCTGAGGTGGCTAGGGACGATCAGGCAAGGAGGGGTGGGCAGTTGGGGGTGAGCAGGCCGGCAGACAGAGTAATTAGGGGAGATCAGGCAGGCAGGTAGGTGAGCGGTTAGGAGGCAGTGGTCCTGGATTGTGAGAAGGATGTCCAACTGCTGGCATTCGGATATCCCCTGAGGAGTCCCAGATTGGAGAGGGTGCAGGCCAGGATGAGGGGCACCCCCCCCCCCCGCCCCTGTGCATGAGTTTCGTGCACAGGGCCACTAGTATTGAAGAAGAGCATAAACTCAGTTAAGTGTGTTAATGTTCATAATGCATTATCTGCATGTTATTTACCAACTAAATATCTTTTTCTTGCTTGTCTACTAATAAAGTGGGTTATAACTCTTACATGATCCACATAAAAAGAAAATGGCACCAATAGACTTGCTGGATGCAGGATTGCCATAAACCTTCAACTTGGGGGGGCGGGGGGGAAGTAAATAATTTCCCTTTCCCTCTTGTGAACAATATTTTAATTGTAATTATTATTTTAATCAGTCAGTTTTGTCCATATTTACTACTTTCTTTGCTTTTTATTCCCCTTTGTATCTTCCACCTCAGATCACATCCTTTCTGAACTTTAAGTATTTTATTTCTAGAAGTATTTAATATAATGTGTAACCTATTTGTGCTCCTTTTTCATATTTTCAACCCTCTCAGTGAATTTCTTGAAAAATATTAAACATTTTATTTTTGAGCTGGATAATCCCAGTATCTATAATTTTTAGGCTCTGATTGTGATGTATTTTACTTTTCTGGTGACTCCCTTATGTGTTTCCTGTGTATTTTGTGACATTTTCCCCCTGTGAGCTACTACAATATATATGTGTATGTGTGTGTGTGTGTATGAATTTTGGGGGGTCTGGATTAATGTGGGTTTTTCAATACAGAACTTTTCATCTGTTTCAGCAAGGTGCCTTGTGGGACTATATATCAGAAAACGATTATAAATTAAATATTTGATTTAATTAAGTTTGGACCACTCAGACAATTCATTTGCATTTCTTCTTCTGTAAAGTGCCTGCTTAAGTCCTTTATCCATTTTTCTACTGGATTTCTTATCTCATTCATATTGCCATTCTAACTATTTTAGGTAAGAATGCCATATTGGGTGAATATGGTACAAATATTTCTTCCCAGTATGTCATATATCTCTTCATTTTCTCTCTAGTAGTTTTCCAGAAATAGAGGTTATTCACTTTAACATTTTCAAATATATTGAGTATTTCTCTATTTTCTGTAAGGACTATATCTCTACTCTTATCTTATAAATATAATTCTTATTCTAAATGTTTATAATTTTCCCCTGCACATTTAAGTGGTTACCCACACATATTTGTGTAAGGTAGAAATTGCAATTTAATTTTCCCCATATGTATAACAGGTAGAGATAGCACTATTCATTGAGTAATCTACCCATCCATTTATCTGCAATGTTGGAGTTGACAAGCACTGAATTTCTATATTGTCATCAGTCTATTCTTAGATTTTTACTCTGTTCCATTGGTCTAGTTATTTATACCTAAGTCAAATTCACACTGTTTTAATCAATAGCCTTTAAAATAAATTAGTCTTTCTCTCTTGTCAATAAATCTGTCTTATTCCCCATCTTGTTATTTTCCGTCAGTATTTTGCCTTTTTTTTTCCACTTTGGTTTTCACATTTTCATCAATTTTAGACTCAAACTGTCAAGTTCTGTTAGTCACCTATTGGCTTTTCTATTGGAATTAGATCAAATCTGGGGTTGGTGTTGAGAAAACTGACGTCTCTTCCCTCCTTCCTGAAATTGCTACATTTGATCTTAAATTATTGAAATTTATGGCTAAAACTGCTAAGTCCGTTGGCTGTTGTGGACCCTTTTCAGCAAGGGCTTAAAAATAAATCTTTACCGTAGGAATGGAAATGTGATTATGTATGATTTGCTTAAATTAAAGGAGTCTCCTCTAGGAAACCTCAGGAGACTTAACCATTTCTCTCAGACTGAATTTTGTTAAAAATAAACCTCCATTTATTATTTCCAGTCCTGGTTTCCTTGATGCTACATTAAATACTAGAGGGCTAATAAGAGCCTAAAACCAATCTAATAGTTTCTGCTGTAGGAATTTAGCGTAGGGAAAAATAGTGCGAAGACAAAAATAGTGTGAAAACATTCAGCAAATATTCAGTCTTTTGGGGAGTTAAAGGAAACATTCCCAAGAAAACTTAACTTTAGATTGAAAATGTTCACCTTACCTCAGTAGCTTCAGTTCATCTTAGAACACTGATTTTCCCTATTCTATTTGTAACATCAACATAGCTCAGCAAATCTTTGAGGAAAACAAACCTAAACCAGAAGTAATTCTACCTTTTCCTCTTTCTGCTTTACAAACATAGTATGAGTTTAAGCTCTCACTTTCAGAAGTCAAATGTACTGACTTTTATACTAATAGTCCAATTTTAATGTTATATTTCTAGCCATATTTCAATCAGTATTTACTGATTGCCTCATCTTCATCAGGCCCTTCATTAGATGCCAGAATTAGAGAGAAAGTTCAGACATAATTTTCTATACTTAAGAGTCTAACAGATGAAGAAACATTCAACTTCTGTTCCTTAAATATTCAGAGTTAAGGAAGAATTCTCTCTTGGCATTAGCCAACCATGACCAACTTATGAGACAGCACCTAAAATTATTTTAAATATTCTTGAGTAAATAAACCTAGCTATCATGTGTTAGGATCTGAAGACACATGGAGATTCAGTCATGGCCCAAATGATACTGGGGAAAAAATGAATATCTAAAGAGATTATTGTAAGATATATGATTAATGGAAGCCCTTAACAGATTAGGATGAGCCAAGCAAGAAGTCGGAGTAGGTATCATTTGAACTGAGAGAATGAAAGCATCTAATGAATTTGGTGAAGGCAAAACTTTCCATGTGAGCACCTCATGGGAGAGCAGGAGGCGGGGAGGGAGGTAAGCTGCGAAGGCCACATGGGCCAGATGCAAGTTTTCTGAAAAAATACACACGATTCTACTGAATAATGAAGAGTAGTTGCCTAGAATAAGCATTTTTATAAGAAATGTTTTATAAGAACGTTTTTCTCCACTGATGGATACTTCAAACAGCACTTGACTCACACAAATATACTAGAACATTCTATCTGTGATGAAGGAGAAACAGACTTTTAAACTGCGTTTAGTGTCAAAGAATATTCTGTAGCTGTCTGCTAGTGTGTATGAGCTGTCAGCTCTCATTCGTGTTCCTAGCTCCTTGGGGTCTCCTTTAGATCCTATAACCAGTAGACTCCTCCCGAGGAACACTAAGTCATGTGCTGGCTGGAGAATCTGTGGGTCCCTTTGCTGTCACTTTCCTATTGATTTTTACCCAACACAAGCTTCCTAGTCCAAGGAAGAATTCTTTGATCGCTTGAAGTCCTCAAAGAGACTAAATACGGCACTGAAGTTGCTTTGGTGTAGAGATGACATAATTGTCCTGGTCATACATAGTATCGCTGGGGTATTAGACTACTTACTGGGTTAGCCATGTAGGGATTAAACTGTCCCTAACACCTCACTTTATGAATTAACTGGAAAATGAAACAATAGAGACAAGAAAGACAATAGAGACAAGAAAGACTAGTCAGAATGTAGGGAGCAAAAATAAGGGTTTAGAAGATACTTCCCAAAATTACATCTGAGGGGAGAAGTCACACTGATTTAGCATGGGTGAATTGACAAGACTAAACAGAACCAATTTATAGCATGCCTTTTATAGGCGAAGTGCATACTTCCGTTCCACTGAAATTATTGGCATGGTCGTGCACAATTGTCAGGGATGACAATTATCATTATATTGATCAAGCAAAAACTCAGCATTTCAAAATGGTCAACTCATTCAACACAGAGAATCTTCTATTTACCAGGCAGAGCTTCAAAGACCAGTGGAACAAAGTAAAACATACCAACATACACGTAATGGGAGAGCCAGAAAGAGAAAGTAGAGAAAGGGGAGGAGATAAACAGGTATATAAAAATAACTGAAAATTCCCACAATTTATAAATACATTGATGATACTAAGACCTTTAGTAAACCCCAAAGCGCATGAACTAAAAAATACCTACAGCTAGCCAGATCATAGCCAAACTGTTGAAAGGCAAAAATGAGATCATTTTGAAGGCAGAAAGGGAAAAATACTCATGAGGCACAAAAACAGATGATTCATGGCTGGTTTACATTAGAAACAATGGAGTTCACAAGACACTATTGTAACATACTCAAAGCTCTGAAAGAAAAAAAATTCACTTCAATAGTGACAAAATAAATACTCCCAGATAAACAAAGATGGAGATGATTGTTGCTAAAAGACCTGGCCTAAAAAAAAAAAAATAGTAGAAAAAGTTCTTTGGCTGAAAATGACACCAGATGGTAATGTGTATCCATAGGTAATAATGAAAAGAGCTAGAAAATTGAATGTATGTGAATGATTATAAAAGTCTATATAAAAATAAATTCTTGTCAATTTCTTTCTTTAAAAAGGAGGCGTTAGTATAAAGCAATAATTATAACATTGTATTGTTGGTGTATAGAACATGACAATGAAAGGAAAAAGTGTGGGGAAGAAAAGGAGAAATGAAATGTCTGGGTTTTTGAAGTCAATTGTAATGAATTATAATGCATTTTGTATTCCCTAGAGCAGTGATGGTGAACCTTTTGAGCTCGGCGTGTCAGCATTTTGAAAAACCCTAACTTAACTCTGGTGCCGTGTCACATATAGAAATTTTTTGATATTTGCAACCATAGTAAAACAAAGATGTATATTTTTGATATTTATTTTATATATTTAAATGCCATTTAACAAAGAAAAATCAACCAAAAAAAAAATGAGTTCATGTGTCACCTCTGACACGCGTATCATAGGTTCGCCATCACTGCCCTAGTGCAACCAGTAAGTAGGTCCAAATAACACAGTAAAAGTCAACAAAGAAATGTGTCACACTAAAATATCTATAATAATAAAAGGGTAATATGCTAATTAGACTGGACGTCCTTCTAGACAAAGTCAGGGCCAGAGGGAAGCTCAGGTCCCGGGTGCCTGCCGGCAGCCAGAGGGAAGCAGCCCGGGTGCCAGAGGGAAGCCAGTGCCAGCAGCAGGAGGAAGGAAGGCCTACTCTTGCACGAATTTTGTGCTTCGAGCCTCTGGTTTAATAATAAAAGGGCAGTAATTAGACATGAGACAAAAGGACAAATAGTAAAAGGGCAATTATAAATCCAACCCTTGTAATAAGTGCATTAAATGTAAATGCCATAAACATCCTCCCCAAAAGGGATTATTACATGGAATAAAAATGGAAAGTCCCAAATAGATGCTGTCTAAAAGACATGCACCTTATATTTAAAAACATAAATAGGTTGGTGGAAAAGATAGATCATGAACAGTAACTGTTAGAGAGCTGGAGTGGCCAGACTAACATCACCATTCCAAGATCTATGCCTCAGAAATGCATGCATGTATTTACCAGGATATGAATATGAAATGTTTACAGCAGCTACATTGAAAAAATTAAAGAAACATTAAAAAGGGAAGGAAGGAAGGCAGACAGATAGATAGACATCCACCGACAAACGAATGGTAAGCAATTTAATTGTGAAAGGTCAGTCAAGTGTTGCACAATGTACAGTAAATGTGCCACAACTACTTGCTACAATGATGAATCCTATGAACATAATATTGAATAAAAAGAAAACTGGATACAAAATGTATACTTAATGGTTCCATTAATAAAAGTTCAGGAAACAAAATTAAGCTACTAGTAAATTTTGACAATGTTTAATCTTTGGGTAGGAGTGAAGGAGCCTCATGATGAAGATATGGAAGATTGGAGAAATTCTATTTCTTGGTACTTGTGTGTGTGTGTTTTATGATTACCCATTAAACTGTATATTTTACATTTTTCTATATATACAATATACTTTATTATATAGATTAAGTAGATTATTTAATATATATATGAAACCACCTAACTTTCTCATTCCTCCTCATTCTCTGGCAAACAATATGTTCTCTATCTCTATAATTTTGTAATTTAAAAATATGAGTGAATTCATATAGTATGTAACTATACACACACACACACACACACACACACACACACACACGTGTGTTTATAGCAGCTTTATTTGTAATAGACCCCATTATATAAACAATCCAGTTCCTTCAACAGGGAATGGTCAAAAAACTGGGGTATTCCTATGCCATGGAATACTATTCAGCAAAAAAGGAAAAAACTGCTAACGCATATAATAACTTGGATGGATCTCGGTGTCATAATGCTAAGTAAAAAAGTCAATCTCAAAGGATTGCTGTTGTGGCATGAATTGTGGTCCCCCTCAAAGTTATAGTCCCAAATCCTGGTACCTCCGAAGGTAACCATATTTGGAAATAATCTTTAAAGCAATGATTAAGTTAAATGAGGCCATTAAGGTGGAGCTCTAATCAGATGTTACTGATGTCCCTATAGGAACTGGAAGAGAGACCTGGGATGTGTGTGCACAGAGGGATAACCAGATGAAGACACAGGGAGGAGAGCAGTCTCAGGAAGAACCAGACCTGCCAACACTTCCATCTCAGACTTCCAGCCTCCAGAACCGTGAGTCAATATGTTTCTGTTGTTGCAGCCACCCAGTCTCTGGTGTTTTGTTATGGCATCCCTAGCAAACTCATACAGTTACATGCGGTATGAGTCCACTCACATGATATTTTTTGAAATGACAAAATTATAGAGATGGAGAAAACATGAGTGGTTGCCAGGCATTGAGGTGGGGCAAAGGAATGAGATGGTTGTGCCTACAAAGGGAAAACATGAGGGATCCTTGCAATGGAATTTTTCTGTGTATTTTCTGTGTATTGACGATGGTCACATCCATCTACATATGTAACAAAATAGGGGTGACACATGCATACACACAGCAGGAGTGCCTGTAAAACTGAAGAGCTCTGAACAAGGTAAGTGGATTCTATCAATGTTAGTTTCCTCGTTGTGCTTTTGTGCTGTGGTTATGCAGGATGTTAACGCTGTGGGGAACGGTGTCAAGGGTCTGTACAATCTCAGCGAGTTATTTCTTACCACTGCGTCTCAGTATACAATTAGCTCAGCATAAATAGTTAAAGGACAGAAATATGCTGAAGCCTTGCATTATGTTTTCTTCCAGCGATGATTTGAATTTATTTCTGTGTATGTTTTGTGTATCGACTGTGGTCACATCCACCTACACATGTAACAAAATAGTGGGGAGCTAACACCCATACATATTCACACCAGGAGTGCATGTAAAATTGCAGAACTCTGAACAAGGTAAGTGGGCTCTATCAATGTCAGTTTTCTGGTTGTGATTCTGTGCTGTGCTGTGGTTACGCAGGATATTAACAAGGGGGAAGCTGTGCGAAGGGTCTGCATAATGTCACCAGGTTATTTCTTACCACTGCGTCACAGCATACAATTAGCTCAAATAAGTTCAAAAGAAGGATGGAAATATGCTGAAGCATTGCATTATGTTATTTTCCTCTAGAACTGATTTGAATTTATTTCTGGCAAGTGCCCTAGGATCACTCAGTCAATGATTGCCTCGGTTCAATTTCAGGGATTGATATGAGATCCAGTCCATGTGAAATCTCTTTTATTTCCAGCTTCCCCTTCCTAGGGTATAGGCCCTTGTTATTATAATCAAGTGGTTGGTAAATAGCCACTGCCTGGTTTTTGTAATAAAGTTTTGTTGGGACACAGGGAAACCCGTTTAAGAATTGTGTGCTACTTTCATGGAACAACAGCAGAGTTGAGTATGGTCTGCAAAAGGCAAAACATATTGGTTTGCCAGCCCTTTACAGAGAAAGTTTACCTCTTCTTATTCTAATCCAAAGCTTGAAGATTTTGAAAGGAAAGGCTAGGAATCCAATTTTTATTCTCCTCAACCCATGAGGCTGTTAAATGTATTTCTTGGCTTCTCAATTTCTTTCTTCTGAATTCAGCAAAAGCACGTTGGAGGAAAGCGGCCTCAAATGGAAATCTTACCTCCCTGAATTGTCATTTTTTTCTTAGTTCTTTTTTTTTGGGTAGTTTTTTTTTTATAGCCTTGTTATCAATTCAGTGTCTTTTTAGCAAGCTCTATTTCCTGTGATTCTATTGATCCCAGCAAGAGGGTTGGTCTGCTTAGCTTCGTCTGTCATTATCAGAAGCAAAAGTCACTCATGCCCCAGTGACAGTTTTCAGAGCGCCTGATCAAAGTGAGACTCCCCCGTTAACCATACATGCATGACTTGTCAAGATTAGTATTTAGGTCATACCCATCTGAAACATCCAAATTGTGAGTGTCACCATTTCCTTGGGAATGAATGATGAATTCCTAGGGAATGTATGACACAGATGGGCCACGTGAATAATCGGAGAATCATTAAGCCAGAAACAGCCATCGGAATAGCCATTATCTATAGGCATCAGAGAGTAACCAGAAAGAGCAGGGTCAGGGACCTTCAGCTTTGGAGGTTATTAAAGAGGAAATTTAAAACGACTGCGAGAGAGGTGGCTTTGATAAGCTTCAAAGAGGCACTTGAAAGAAATGGGGAAGCATGAGGAGTGGGTGGATGAGTAGAGGTTTCATGGTCACGGAGAGAAGCAGTTAGAAACTCAGGAATATGGAACTCCAGCAGAGAAACATGAGTAAAGGCATCGAATTGGATGCAGAGAATTTGTTTGCTCTATGTATGATCTTTTCCTTCCATTGACTTGTGGTCAAACACTGACCCCTTTGCAAGGGCACCTCTAGATGTTTTGCACTATTTTAGTGCAGTCTTTCATGTCAGAATGTGTTGCCATGAGAACGTGAATTCAGACAGACTATTTCTTTTTACAATGGGATGAAAGCCTTTTCCATTCAGGACATGTGATGAAGCCCTCAAAATCTCTGCACTGTGAAGTACCAACCCACAATTTATTTATAGTTTGATAATAGCAGCAAAGATATTATAGACCTACAGAGACTAGATGGAACATTATTATTATTGTTGTTAATTAGACATGTGATGGCATCTACTGTACTCTATCTTGTTATCTATTCATTTACACCTTGACAACTTTTCTAAACAGCCAAATTGTTTAGACATAATGGAGAGTTCTAATCATAGCCTCTAATTCTTAGAACTTGATACTGTATTTTTATCTAGACTTAGAATGTTATAGAACTAATCACTGGTGAACTGTAATACTGTCCTTCATTTAGGTCCCACTGAGTCAGGGTCCACAGGTGGGCACCCAGCCCAGCTTGGTCACCACTAGCCCACATGGCACTTTGGAGAGAATTGGAAATAATACTATCTCTTTTTGGGATAAAACAGTTGTATTGATGTGCAGCTTGGGTGAGTGGACAGTGGATGTGTCTGAATTAGAAAAAGGAGCTATGGACTGATGCTTGGGAAGGAGATGGGGCTAGATTTCAGCTGCTACTCAACCTCGGTCAGATATCCTTGTGAAGTGAATTAAGTCTGTAATGTCCCTGAAAGCAACCTTGTATAAATTTTAGGACTTGTCATGTCATTTACCTTTGCTTTTATAAAGCCTCATTATGAGATTCAATTATGGGCTAGAAGATTACATTTCAGAAGGATTCATGATTTCCACTATAAACATGGAGTTTTAAACACGAGTTTTAACATGCTAATGTATGGGAATCTATAATACAATCACTACTTTTATCACTCTAATAATAGCTAATGTTTATTTGAAATATTCCCTCAGGGCAGAGCAGAAAGCACATATGCACGGACACTTCAGGCAAAGTATGACAACCTAACAGAATCTATTTCTCTTAGTTAAAATAGTCTGAAGAAAAGACCTTGTCCATATATAATGTTTTCAGTAATTGTTGAAGCATGAGTGTATGACTGGATGGGTGGATGGATGAATGAATGAATGACAAACCAGGACAACTACCTCTGCCGCAAAGCTATCAAATAACTCACTGTCTTTAGCGGAATTGCAGAAATCAGAATTGCTTTTAAATCAGAAATCTGGATTTGAATTCTGTAACCACAATATATGAACTAGATGACCTCAGGGAAGTTGATTCATCTTGCTGAGGTTTAGTGTCTTTACCTATAAAATTGTTGTATTTGGGGTGTCTGGCAATGTCTGCTGTGGGCCCTACAATACTGTTGTAGGGAGCGACAACCCCTCACAAAGTTTGGAGGGATTTGGGAGGATTGATTCTTACTGTTATGCTCCACCTACTATGATAATGAAAAAAAAAACAAAACACAAATACCTCAGCAGATTTTTCCTTCTGTTTATGGAATAAATGATGAACTCTGGTTATGATCCATAAAGGGAAATTTTATCAAAATGAACAAATATTTATTGATAATTATTCCTACATTGTCCACAGATTTATATTTTCTAAGATGAGACAAATGTCTTGTAAGTGCCGGATAAAGTACTAAGGCTGACCTTTTAAGTTCAATGAGCATTAAAGGGCAGCCGTGAACCCAATCTTTTTTTTTTCTTTTTCTATTGCAATCATAAAACCTTTTCTTTCTTTTTTTTAAAAAAATATATTTTATTGATTTTTTACAGAGAGGAAGGGAGAGGGACAGAGAGCCAGAAACATCGATGAGAGAGAAACATTGATCAGCTGCCTCCCACACACTCCCCACTGGGGATATGCCCGCAACCAAGGCACATGCCCTTGAACAGAATCGAACCTGTGACCCTTGAGTCCACAGGCTGACGCTCTATCCACTGAGCCAAACTGGTCAGGGCCATAAAACCTCTTCAATAGATTTCTTTCACAGGCTTTGGACTAGGCAGCTATTCCTATAAAAACGTGTTATCATGATGTGAAGTATTCTTTAATATGACTAAACTTACATCTTATACCCCCTGCATGTCTGTCTGTCTGTCTGTCTCTCTCTCTCTCTCTCTCTCTCTCTCTCTCTCTCTCTCTCTCTCTCTCTCACACACACACACACACACACACACACGCGGCAAACTCTGCAGCCACCTTTAAGAGCTGATTTTATTTACAGAATTATACCCTCTGCCACAGTGTTTTTTCCTCTTCATCAAATAGCTGAATACAAAAAAAAGTGACAGGAATTTGACAGCATCTAGAAAAGAACAAGTGACATTAATTCATGAAACACATTTGTACTGTGCAAAGATCAAACTGGCAAGTGTTCAGCTAATGCATTCAGATTAGCCTAATTCTGCCTTCTATGCCGTACGCATATTAGAACAAACAAAATGGCAATGTAGTTGAATTAAATTTGTTGTGGTTTACCCTGTGAAGGCCAAGGAAAGTATTGCTTTTAAGGATGTTTTTCTGTCGTGTTGATGTAATCATAGTTGTTTGTTTTTATTGCACTGTTGAAATTATGCATATATTTCAGTGTGTGTATGTATATATATACATATGTAAATTATATGCACAGACATATTCATTCTAATCCTCTCTTTTCTCTATTACTTCTTTCCATCTTGTCTCTGAATATGTTCCTCTGTTTACCTCTCTCTCTCTACACACACACACGTAAATAAATCTATTTATCTATCTATCTATGAATGACAAAAACTGACTAGAGTGAGGTTGTCATAGAATTCACTGTTTTCCACATCCAGCTACAATATTGTTACCCTATTTACATAAGAGAACAATGAGGTTCAAAAAGAGTTGTCCATGATAACTTAAGATGTGTTGATCATAGCACCCATTGCATTCCATTTTATGTGCTATGGAAGAAATAGAAAATAGTAAGAATTCTTTACTCTCAACATTGAGGGCAAGATATTAGACTATCCTACTTCTGAGAGAGATGAGGGGAGAATGGAAATACTGTAGCTTCTCTTGATCAGGGGGATGGTAGAAGTCATCCTTAGTTGGCCTTATAAAGAAGAATGAAGTCGGAACATCATGTATTTTCTTTTCATTTTTGTCTTGCCTATAACTCATAGTCTGCCTTTTGTTCACCCTCAGAAGCAATAATCCCAATGGCAAAATTCTTTCCTCTTTGATCTGTCTTGACAAATCATTTTGGGATTTCTAAAACAGAGAAGAGGATACAGATGAGAGAAAAGTCGGGTCTTAAAGCTTCATTAGATTTTTATCACCAAGACTGCAACCATTAAAACTATCCTGCCTGTCTATCTTTTTCTAGCTCTTAAATAGACTTTAATATCTTCTTTGGACAAACTCATTTCAGAAAAATCTAGTACCAGTACAGGAGGAAGAGGGAGAGTGGAGGAGGAAGAGTAGGGAAGAAAAAGAGAGGAGAGAAAAAGTGGTGAAGGGAGGAAGAAGGAGAATATAAGTAACACCATTTTTATACTTGAAGAACTTATTTTTTAGAAGATGCTCGGGTTAATTTTTCTGCTATGATGTGCCATCTGGGAATTATTATCCTTTTTAGAAAAAGGAAATAGAAGGCATATTAATACTACAAAATGTGAATTGAGCCTCGCCTCAGTTGGTTGGAGTGTCATCTTGAACACCAAAAGGTTGCGGGTTTGATTCCCAGTCAGGGCACATATCTATCTAGGTTGCAGGATTAATCCCCGGTTGGGGTGAGTGTGTGAGGCAACCCATCAATGTTTCTCTCTATGTAGCTTTCCATTCAAAACCACCTACTGATTTGCTTTTCCTATGAAATGTCATTTCTAGGCAGATTTTTAGTAACAAGCGCAGACCTAAACAGAGAGCCAAGAATCGGAGAAAAGCTGAAAGCAGAGAGTTTGTTTGTGAATTAATGGCAGGTACATAGAAAATTAAGCAAAACCACAAAAAAGTTATAAAGATTAGCTTCAAAAAATAAAAAAAATTACTAAATAGAATATGTACCAGATAAAAATATTTAAAATTATAAAATGTAAATATTAATTAAACTAAATTTTGTGATATTAACATAAGAGATATGGAGAAGAAATGCCTTTATAATCCTTATGAAGAGAGGTAAGTGGTCATATTCTGTATTGTTAACTGTACAGATAATATCCACTACTTAAGAGCTCAAGAGATAGCTATATGAAAAGTACTAATCGGTAGTTACAAAATAGTCCTGGGAATTTGGAGTACAGCATGGGAGTGTGGTCAATAATATTGTAATAACTATGGATGGTGCCAAGTGGGTAATTGAAATATAGGGGGGTCATTGTGTGAAGTAAATGATTGCCTAACCACTATGCTGTACACTTGAAACCAATACAAAATAATACTGACTATAAGCTGTAATTGAAACAAAATTTAAAACATAGTAAAAAAGAAATAGCTATCTAGACATATGTATGAACTGACTCACCTGTGCTTGATGCAGCATTTTCTGTTTTCAAGGTCATGCCAATTTTAAATTTAAACAGACCTTGGCCATGTGGGTCCTTGATATAGGTCTGTCTCTACTATTTGATTATTCCTACATTCTGACGTGAAAAAATGCAGTTTTCTCCTCATTGTAAAAGTCATAGTTTTATAGTACTTACTGTGTGCCATTTCCTGAACTATGTCTAAGCTCATTGTCTCAGGTAATCCTAAGACGAACCAGTGACACAGCTACTATCGCTACCTCATTTTACAAATAAGACTGAGTCCCAGAAAGTGGGCATAACTTCCTTTAATTTTCATTGAGATGTGCTAGCTAGAAATATGGAAGCAACTTCTAAAATAAATGGCAACACCAATTTAAAATAGCTATCCCTAACGGCAGGAATTAGGAATAGGTAGGGTAGTGTATCAGTAATCAGCTGCTGTGTAACAAATCACCCTATAACTTAGAGGCTTGAAAACATAATCATTTTTCCCTTGAATCTTCAGTTTGATCAGGGCTTGATGGGAACATCTCCTAGTTCTTGCAGTATCATCTGCCACGGCTTAAATGGGGATTGGCGGATCCATAGTTGTGGCAAATGTTGGAAAATATTGGAAGGTGGAAATATTGGGAAGTGTGGAAAATTTTGGAGCGTGCATTTACGCGTGTGTTGTTTATTTGTATGCGTGTTTGTTTACATTAAAACAGTAGTATTTGCTTTTGCCGAAACCGGTTTGGCTCAGTGGATAGAGCGTAGGCCTGTGGACTGAAAGGTCCCAGGTTCGATTCTGGTCAAGGGCATGTACCTGGGTTGCGGGCACATCTCCCAGTGGGGGATGTGCAGGAGGCAGCTGATTGATGTTTCTCGCTCATCGATGTTTCTGACTCTCTATTTCTCTCCCTTCCTCTCTGTGAAAAATCAATAAAATATATTTTTAAAAAAAATAAAACAGTAGTATTTGCTTTCATCCAACATCTGATTATTCAAAGTGGAATTGCATGGCAAGAACTGACAATCACATTCTAGGGCTGCTAATATCAGCCTGTCCTAGACAGTCCCCGCCTTGAATTCACAACTATAAAAGGTTTGCATCTGTTGTAGATAAGTAAAAAACACATGTGAAATTGAATATCACAGCCAAGTGCAGCGATGCTACACACTCACCTTTCAAAGATACATCCGAACAGGTGTGAGCAGAGCTGAGACTATGAGCATCTATCAGCAGGACTCATAGCTGAGCCCCCAGGACCCCTGACACCAGCATGACAGACAGAAGCGATTCCGCAGCTGTCAGAATATGTGGTGCTTGAAGTTGCATCCCATGACTTTTCACTGATTGACAGGTCTCTTCGAGATGCCTTGGGAATTTACCATCTGGCATTGCTCCATGTCCCTTACCTTCTGAGCGTTTTATGATGGTTAACTGGTTAAACTTCAGAGGAGCAGCATGGAGTAGGCAGGAGCAAGTAGCAATCCCTTCCTTTTAGCTAGAGACGCAGAAGTACTCAAGCATTGGAAGTTCAGTGCCTCATACAAGATCCTAATGTCACAGACTCTGATACCAGATCATATGTTCAATTATTAACATTATTGAACAGTCTGATGTGCTTGAAGCACTGAGCTTAGAGGAATAAACCACCCTTGTGGAGCTCCCAAGCTTACAGAAAAAGCATATATACACTCAAATGTTGGAGGAGAGAGGCATCTAAAAAGCACAGTAAAAATACGGCAGTCTCTTTTTGCTTTTGACATGCCTCTTTACATGAACGCAGGATTCAAGGAGGCAGCATCTGCCATCTGTTTTCAAGCAAACGTGTGCGTTTGGGTGGCCATGTATGTTTGTATAGGATGGAATGTGGACGAAGGCGATCAGCTTCCAGTATAGCATTGTCCAAAAAGCACAGGGACCTGACATAGCACTTTCTCATGTCTGTAGGCCAAAAAGTGCGCCCTGTAAGTGGGCAATATACCAATTATAATTTGCATTTCAAACCACACAGGCCAAGCCACAGTCGCCTTAAAGCATTTAGAGAATAACACTAAGTAAATATGTATAACAATGTATTTAAAATGAATGTGTCGCCTTTAAAAGGCATGCTAAACTTTTTGCAGAAAAGTTTTCCTGAGAAGAAGAGAAAAATGAATTCAGAAAACGCAAAGCTGAGAGGCACAGACCAGAGGGCCTAGTGATGGGCCGTATTAGGCATCTGCTCTTTAGGCAAAACTGGGGGGCAGTCCTTGGAACAGGTGAAGGTTAAAGATGGCCAAGCATTCCTCAGTCACTCTCTCCTTTCTGCCAGCACACCCAACTTGCTCTGGCCTGGAAACAATCAAACTGACAAATCGAATCTCTTCCTTGTTATTAGCAGATTACTTCTGCACTTTCACCGCTGGATTCCTCATCTCAGTAGTCTTTGCCTTTTCCCTTCACTCATTTTTTTCTTAATCCATTGTAACCTAGCCAGCTGCCCACCTCTCTATTTCTGCCCTAACCCCCAACACTCAGTACACATTGTATCACTTATCCATTGTCATGTAATAAAGTCCCAAACGTGGTAAAATAAAACACAGACGATTTATGATTTAGCACCAACTGTAGGTCAGGAATGGGGGCAGGGCTCAGCTAGGTAGTTTTTCTGTTCTCTGTGATGCTGTCTGGGGTCACTCAGGTGGCCACCATCAGCTAAGAGTAGAGTTGAGATGGAGCTGGGGCACCCAAAGGTGGACTCTCATCATTTAGGGTCTCTCTTCAGGGCTTCTCTAATCATTCAGAGTTGATCGTAGACTTCCTGAGAGCATGGAGCCTGGGCCCCCAAAGAGAAGAAGCAGAAGCTGTCTGTCTTTTTAAGGCCTGGGTTTGGGAGTTCAAAATCCACTTCATTCTAGGAGTTGGACAGACACCCAATTAATGCTCACTGAGTTAATACCAAAGTTATCAACAGAAATAATTATAGTCGTAGGAGTCATTTGGTGAGAAGTTTTCCTGTACCAGGCACTGTGCTCAGTACTTTTTTTGTATTAATTCACCAATCATCCCATAAGCTTTGAATGAAATTCTAGTATTACCCTGGTTTGAGGAAATGAGAAAACTGTGGGTTGGTTGAGGTAAGGGATGGATGGAGACACATCTGGCTTTAGCCACACTCTTAACTCCTGCACTCCACTCGCATTTCAACCTGCCTAGCTTACCTTGGGACTTGTTGACTGAGAGGAAGAGATGTGCAGGACAGGTGCCTCAGCTGAATTCGCCTCTCCCATCCGTCAGGGCTGTCTGGGACTCTTTACAGCCAATAAAAAATGATATAGTTTGGAAGCACTTCCTTGTACATTGGCGTCCGATCCTCTTGTCCTCTGAGAGTTGTGCCAAGAGATAACGAAGAAGGCCCATCTTTCAACCCCCCGACCTCTGTGATAACGGCTGTGTGGGCAGTGACTCAAAGAAGCACCCGGCCGGAAAGAACTCAGGAACAGTAGCCTGGACACTTGGGGTTTCATTCTGACATCACTACTAAGCAGCTGTTTGATCTTGAGTAAAGCGGTAAAGTATTTGATCTTTTTGGTGTTCTTTATCATGGCACTTTGAGTGGATGGAGGGAATTGATCCAGTTTGTTTCAATTATAGTTGACATACATTATATGAGTTTCAGATGTACAACATAGTGCTTAGGTATTTACATAACATGAAATGATCATCTGATAAGTCTAGTGCCCATCTAACACCATGCATAGTTACTCTGATATAATGGACTATATTCCCTATATACATCCCTGTGACTGTTTTTACAAATGGCAATTTATACTTATTAATTCCTTCCCCTTTTTCTCCCATCCCCCAAACCCTTCTCCCATTTGGCAACCATCAATTTGTTCTCTGTATCCAAGAGTTTTTTTCTGTTTCTTTTTTTCATTTACTTTGTTTTTATATTTATATTAGAGGCCTGGTGCATGAAAATTCATGCACTGGGGGCGGGTGGGTGTCCCTCAGTCCTCTCGCAGTCCGGGAGCCCTTGGGGGATGTATGACAGACGGCTTAGTGCTGCTTCGGAGGCGGGCGGAAGAGGCTCCCGTCACCGCTGCTGTGCTCGCCAGCCATGAGCGGGACTTCTGGGCTTCTGGCTGAGCTGCGCTTCCCCTGTGGGAGAGCACTGACCACCAGGGGGCAGCTCCTGCAGTGAGCGTCTGCCCCCAGGTGGTCAGTGTGCATCACAGTGACCAGTTGTTCCACTGTTCGATCGATTTGCATATTATATAGGATAAGTGAAATCATATGCTATTTGTCGTTCTCTGACTTATTTCACTTAACATAATGCCCTCTAGATCCATCCATGTTGTTGCAAATGGCAAGATTTTGTTCTTTTTCATGGATGAATAACATTCCATTATATATATTTTCTTTATCCACTTGTCCATCAATGGACACAGGTGGCCTCTGTATTTTGGCTATTGTAAATAATGCTGCAATGAACATAGTAGTCCAGTTTTTATGGTTCTCTGAATTCACAACTGTTCTTCACCAGGATCTCAAGGAGAAGTCTTTTTTCCATGCCTATTTCTCAGGCTACTAGAGACACAAGCGTGATATTTCTTCCCTCTGGACCTTGCTATACCCCCTGACATGGTTTCATATGATCATTGACCTACAATTTTCTGGAATATTACTATTTAAAGTGCAATGTTCCAACTATTGCAAATGGTATGAGAGTCCATGATCACTTCATTCCCTTTTAGCATTTATACCAACCTGATCTTAATTGTTATATGTAGGAGCCTCTTTTCTTAACTGTGCTTAAAGTCAAGGATGGGGTCCAATTCATCACCTTCTGTTTAGTGCTTATCCATACCTTGCCTTTAGTAAAAATCAATACCGGTTCATTGAATTCCATTTAGCAACATCAACTTGCCCTTTCCTCATCATGCTATTAGTTTTCAGATTCCTTTATTCAGTATAGAAAATGCCATTGGCCGTGGTCAACTTCTAAAACAAGCCCCACTCTCACTATTGTATTGCCTGCACTCAATAGATTCTAATCTTCAGGCAAGAGCTTCTCCTTCTAAAGTTTCTGAGTGGCAATATGGCAGGGAGATTAGATGACAAGTTCAAAAGACCTGGGATTGAATCCAGGCTCTAATACTTGTAAGTTGTTTGCCGTATAAATCTCTCTGAGCCTGAACCCCCTCGTTGCCAAAATGGGGATAATAATTGCTATTACAGAGGATGAGCAGAAGGAATAAATTATATACTATATAGCAAGTGCTTATCACCATGGCTGGCGCATAATAATTGCCAAGTAAAGAATATGATTATTGTTATTATTACCACTACCACTATTACTATTTGCTACCCCTACCAACTACTGAATATAATTCTAAAAAGCAAGTATCAACCTGTAATTGCTGCTTCAGTAACTGAAAGTACGTTAAAGGATGATCTGACTCAGAAACAAGGGCTGTATGCCCTTAGAAACAATAATGACAATGCACATTTCACATTAGCTCTGATGGATAGACAGGGGAAGAAGAAATCATATTTTTACAAACATAAAGATATAAAGTTAGTTAAGTCCTGTTCCCAAAGAGCCCTAGTGTTGTCTTGTTTAGTTCAGGAAATGCAGTCAGCTTGCTAAGGCAGATTTCATTATGGTTGTTCATTTTGATGCAGATTGCAAAGCGGGGGGAGGGGAAGGAGAGTGAGGGAGAGAACAGGATAGCTGTCCTGCAGCCTGTGCCAAGGAAGATGCAGATTGACAAATGCAGCAACAGCTACATTGCCAGGCATCTTGCTCAGTACCAGCTACAGCAGGATCAGTGCTGGCGTATGGTAAACACACATACACACACACACACACACACACACACACACACACACACACTCTACATCCTATTTGACACACGGGAAATAAAGAAATCACCAGAGCTTCAGAGACATGGACAGCTTCATCTAAGAACTCAGGGATAAAATGGAAATTTCAATTTTCGGTGAGTGACTTGTTTGTTCAGCCTCACAAAGTCCATTTTTCTCCCTGACTGATCCCATTTTCAGATAGAATCATCACACGTCCAAATGCAATTGCCTAAATTGAATATGTGTGACTCATAGCCATGTTTGCATAGTATTCTTTCAACTCGGGAGACGGAGCTGGTGATTTTGTCATCATCAGCCAGCCTCCGTCAAACATCCAGGACTCATTTGTTCTCATTAAGAAACAAAATTACTGACCACCTGTGCCACCACTGACATATGTCTTGGGAAAAGGTGCAAAAACTGCAGAGTTGGGGGGAAGTGGCTCATAGGCTTTCAAGACGATTGATTTCTGAGTCTTACCAACCTGAACTATTTTCTTTTATTTCTTTATCCTGCAGTTATTCTGTACACCTATATCAGAGTCATTTCCCCAAAGCGTAGTTCAGACCCAGTACTACTCAGGCCAAAGTCATCTCTGACATTTTGACTCTGAAAAGTGATTTCTACAGAAGACTGCGTTTGGCTCCTATAGGATTGGTAGGATTTCTACAGGGTGGGGCCCTACTGGAGATAATGCAGGGGAGGGAAACAGCATAAACAAACAGGGCTGAAGGAGTAGAGGGAATAGAAAATAATTCTATATTGTGGAATCATAAAGTCTCTCTAGTCAAGCTAATGCTGCAGTGCTAACAGACTTACCTTGTAAGATCCTTGAATTAGATCAGATTAAAAATAGATAGAGAGATAGACAGACAGACAGGCAGATAGAATTAGACTTAAAGGGGGGGGGAGTAGGAAGGAGAGAGGGAGGGAGGAAGAGTGAGAGAGATTGATAGAGGGTGGAGGAGAGATGTATTAAAAGAATAGAAAGAATTTTTTTTTCAAAAATTTAATACTTAATTACACACAAACTAGAGGCCCAGTACATGAAAGTTCATGCACTGGAGGGGGGGTCCCTCAGCCCAGCCTGCCCCCTCTCACAGTCTTGGAGCCCTCAGGGGTAGGAGGCAGCCCTGTGATCAGGGGAAGGCGATGCCCCATCACACCTCTGCTGCTGCCACTGCCGGCAGTACAAGTCTCAGCTGGCCCTGGTTACCTGAGCTTCTGGTGGCCCTGGGCGGCTGGGGGGCTGAGGGGACTGGGAGACTCTGGAGGCAGGTGCGTGGAGCAGCCGGGCCCACCTGGGGGCGGGCTTGGCCTTGCTGCACTTGCCTACCTCCCCAGCAGGGCTGAGGGAACTGGGTGCCGCCATCTTGTGGCTGTGGGCGCCCTCATCTTTGAGGGCATGGCAGTCAATTAGCATATTCCCTCCTTATTGGCTGTGGGCACCACCATCTTTGTGATGGTGTGAGGGTTAATTAGCATATTCCCTCTTTATTAGATAGGATAAGGCCAAGATCATGAAGAGCATCCCAGATGACATGGACATTCAGTGCTTTCACTTTAATCTGTTTTCTACAAGTGAGGCAGATATTTATGGTTTTTGAAAAATGGTTCATATTGGAAAGTACAAAAGTCTCTGAAATATTTTTTTTCATTTTTTTCTAACCTACCTTTATAACTGCTACAATAAAAAGGAGTGGGAAAAATTTTGAACATGATGCAAGAAATGATCTCTTGTAAGCAAATTTGAATCAACCTTTAGGATGTCTGCCCAGATTCTGTCAAATAATTGTCCAGGGTCACTCTGTTCCCTATTGCTGTCTAAAGGTCTGTAGAACTGCCCACCATCCCTACATGTTCTAATCCCTGCCTACTGCTCCAACTTCCTCTTACAGCTCTCCCCTGGCTCGCTTATCTTAGTAGCCACCACAGTGGCCTTCTTGGAGTTGCTACCAGAAAGCAAACCGAACCATACTCAGATCCCTTCACCCCTAAGTTTCCACATTAGAGATCTATTTTCTTAAACTTAACAGGACTTGCTTTCCTTTCATTCAGTTATCTCAAATGACATTTCCTAAGGAGATCTCTGATCACACTGTCAAAATTAGCCCCAAACACCCTCTACCACATTATCATTATCAATTATCTCCACTATTTTAAATAATCTTATTTATTCTTTTGTCTACATCTGTATTATCTACCTTGTAGAAAATGAGAACTGATTGTAAAATTTCATGAAAAGACAAAAGGCCTTGACTAAGCATCTAAACACTGAAGAAGAACAAAGATAGAAGTCTTAACCCTAATATCCAGACTTACTATAAGCCTGGCCATTGTAGCTCAGTAGTTGAGCATTGACCTATGAACAGTAGGTCATGGTTTTATTCCAGGTCTGAGCAAGTGCTCCAGTTGCGGGCTCCATCCCCAGTAGGGAGCGTGTAGGAGGCAGCTGATGAGGTAATGATTCTCTTTCATTGATGTTTCTGTGCCTGTCTTCCTCTCCCTTCCTCTCTGAAATCAATAAAAATATATTTAAAATAATAGACTTACTGTAAGACTGCAGTAATCAGGACAGCATGACATTGTTGATAGAACAGATACATAGACCAATGGAGCAGAATTCTATGCCTGGAAATAGACTCACACAAATATAGCCAACTGTCAATACTCTGTCCTCAAGTAGGTGGTGCCTAGCTTCTCACTCATGAATGTGAGCTGAGTAAATTACCTCCTCCAAAGGAAATGGAAACAGAAAAAAAAATTGATAAACCTGACAAACACTCAGCCAGGAGATCAAGGTCAACATCAACAATAATGAGTCATGTTGGTAGTGTGTACACTTGGTGTAATATGATGAAAATGGCACTTTTCCTTGTGGTCTCCTCCCCAAACCCTTAACCCCAGTTTCATTATGAGGAGAACATCGGATAAGTCTCATTTGAGGGACATACAAAATACCTGAACATCAGTGTCAAAACTGTTAATGTCATCAAGAGCAAGGACAGAGACTGTCAGAGTTAAGAGGAGTCTCAGGAGATAATAAAACTGCTAACCATTTACCGTGCTATTCTTCGTGGGATCTGGGACAGAAAGTGGACAGATAAATCTAAGGAAGCCTGAATAAACCCTGGGCTTTATTAATAAGAATATATCAGTACTACTTCATTTATTATTACCAAAGCACCATACTAATGTAATATATTAACGGTGGGGAAACTAGGTGAGGTATGTACAAGAACTCTGTATTTTTTGGCAGTCATTTTATAAATCTAAAACTGTTCTAAAATACAGTTTTATTACAAAAAAAAAGCAAACTCTGAGTTTGAATTTCTTGTCACCCAGGGGAATGCAGGCTCTGAATTAAACTGAATTTGATTTAGATAAATAATGAGGCATTTTTTAAAACCTCAGATGGTGGAACAAGGGACATAACCACTGCACATGTTTAGAAAAACAGATCAATCTGATGGAGAATTTTACAGGCTGTCGAGAACGGTTATAAGTACATAAACACCTAGCCAAAAGGACATCGTGTCAGCTAAATTGATTGACTGTTAAATGGAGGGTAGCTTGTGATTACATCTGTTCGACAGACTCTGTTGTGTCCACAGCATCAAAGCGGTGTTAGTGTGGGCCATGAGCCAAGAAAGGGAAAGAGCCACGTTTCAGGGACTGGGTGCTCTGGTGGCGTTCATTAAAATCGGAAGCTGTCAGGCATCGTGAGTGATGAACTGGAACAGGAAGCAATTGCCATTTGTTCAGATCTTTCAGGGGAAGCAAGATGTGTGAACATGAAGAGTTTGAAAAAGATCTTCGTTAGCGATGAAGTGATGCATCAAAGCTTGCAGGGGAGGCTTTGATGCCCAGAGGCCCAAGAAAATAGATGTGTCAAAATCAGACGTGAAGCCCAGGTTGCTTTTTTTCCCCTCCTCCTTGGACATCAATCACCTCGCTCATGCAAAATTAATCTCCCAGCATCCATCTATCCTGTATAGTTAGAAATTAAGACGCAACTGAAAATGTCTGTATAATCGAATAGAATTGAACTGTGTCCTTTTCCTTTAGAAATTGAACAGGTGATCTATCAAATACCCGCCATGTGAGCAACCCTCTGCTGTGAGCAGGGGCTGTAAAAGAATGCAGGCATGAATCAGCCTTGGGCCCTGCGATCAAGGTTCTACTTTTCAGAGACAAGACAGGAACAAAAATGACATACAAAGTCATGCCACGTGAAGGATACTGTGGAATATGCTAACATTTATTCTGAGTCCAGGAGCCTTATTCTACTTGAGAAGATTGGAGGGGACGATTAGGGACAAGTTGATGAAAGATGATGCAGCCTTCTTGTTCGGTCTTAAGATATTGGTAAGGTTTGACTTAATGGGGAAGGCCGTTCTAGGTACAAGAAGCAACTTATACAAAGACATGGGCGCAGTGAAGCGCAGGCATATGTGAGAACCTGCAGGTAATACCAGCACCCTAATGAGCTGGAATGGGAGGCTCTGAAACACATATGCAGGCTGGGACTGAAGTAGTGAAAGTCCTGATCTGAGTGATGCCAGTGCTGTTAGTTGCCTGCCTGTGCTTATTTGTTTGTTTTTAGAAGACTTTAAAAAACTCTTACTGATTTTCGGCATATTCTTATGTTCAGATGCAGTATCCTTTGTTTTTTCTCATTCAGAATAAACCAAACTATGGCTGTGAATTACAAGAAATGGTATATGTATGCCAAGAGCTCTGACCTTCCCAGATAATCATCCATAGAGTATTACAAAATTGTCTATAATTCCTCCCTTCCCGTCATCCATACTCCATACAATGTGACTTTGCAGCTCATGCCATCAAGAAGTGAAGACAGTTTTCTCCACCACCTGAGTCTGGTTGGCCCTGTTTTTGCTCTGGCTACTAGGATGTGGTAGAAGGGACACGTGTCACTTCTGAACCTTACTTACTTTCTTGAAGCCCCTTGTTCCCATGGGGCAACAAGCAGGAAAGCCTGCTGGAGGATGAGTGACCACATGGACCAGATACAGTCCATCTTAGCTAAGGCCGTTCTGCACCATCCAGCCCTCTCTCAACTTAGCAGCTGATCAGTCAGACCCGTGAGCTCAGCCCAAATAGCTCAAAAGAGGTGTGGTTTTCTTTGTAAATCTTGTTTGGATTTTGTTGAGCTTCTTAAATCTGTGGGCTGACCATTTTTAACATGTTAGGAAACATCTTGACCATTTACTCTTTATTGCATCTCTCTGTCCTCTTTGGGACCGCGTTTACATGTATGTTACACTATCCGTGTCCAACACATTTCCTATGCTTCTTTGTCTTTCCCATTATTTTTGTGACTCTGTGCTTCAATTTTGACATTTTATCTTGTCTGTCTTCGAGTTCACTAATTATGTCCTCTGCTAAATGCCTCTTTCTACCCATTCAGTAGTTCTCAGTTATATGTATTGTATTTTTTCGATTCTAAAATATCCTTGGGATTCCTTTTTGTAGATTCCAAATCTCAATTGAAATTCTTCATCTTTTTGCCATTTAGAACACCTATTTTCTCTAATTTAATTTGTGATGGCCATTTAGAACTTCTCTAGTTACTCCTGTATCTTATTTATCTCTGGGTTTTCTGCCATTATATGAGTTTTTGGTATTCTCTTTGCATGTCTTATACTTTTTTGGGTTGGACATTGTGCATACAAATGTAGAGACTTATTGAGGTTGCCTTTTACTCACAGAGAGAAAAATAATGAAGTAAATTCATTTTAGAATGAATAAATACTAAGTTGGAAACTAGAACATCTGGACTGCACTCCTGACACTCACTGTGAGTTTTCAAAATCCACCCGACAGAGTTAGGGCCTCTGCTAGCATTAAATGCTCTCCACAGTCTTGTTAGGTGACAGTTTACAATTCAGTGACTTCCTACTGCTACAGTGATGTACAAAAGTCTTATGGGAATGAGAAGAATAAACAGTGGGTAAGCTAAATAATACCTTTCTCATCTGAGGAAACTGGAGCCCACAACATTTATTAACTTGCCTGGAGCTGTAGAAATGACTCAGTGCTTTCAAGAAATCAGAACTCTGAGGAAGCATATTTATTTTAAGAAAAATTCTAACTATGGTTAATGCAGTTGTTCAGTTAGTCTGTACTGTTGATATTCAATGAGGGTCTAGTAGTTGTGATTTATAGCAACAGTGAAACTAGAGATGGAATGTTATTTGAATTCAACAGAACACAAAAGTACCAAAAATACCCCAGTCCCCCCAAAGTTCTGAGATATCCAATCTCATTACTTTAACAACTAATCCACAGCACTTGACCTGAAGTACACACACACACACACACACACACACACACACACACACACACACACACTCTACCACCTGGTACTTTTCTTCCAGTAACAGCTTCAGTTCTGCTTTCTCTTCTAAGAGAGGTTTTTTTTTTGTTTGTTTGTTTGTTTTTTACCAAAATAGGCAGCCAGTATCCAGATGATTATTTGAAGCAGCATGTCTCCTAAGGCAGGCAAAAAAGAAAAAAAAATGCTAGCAGTACTTATGGATGAACTAGCAAACCTCCAGTATGTACCCTCTTATACTCTATAATGTCTGTAACAAGAAATGTAGACTATGTATCAGTTACAAGATTCACCAAATTCAAGGGTAAAACAAAAAAGTTAAAACATTTTTTCTATGTGTCTTAAAATAATGTTTACTTTGAAACGTCAAATTTTCAGGAAAATCTAGAGAATAAACTGCAAACAATCCAATATTTAGCCACCTATTTATTTGTGAAATTATTGGTCTTCCATTTGTTTCACATCTGATATTTCAGATCTATTTAAAGATTCTAAGGTAAATATGCCCATTTCATTTCTCAGTCCCTTCTCTTCAGAATTAACCAGTGGCTTGAATTTAATATTTATTATTCCCATGCACAGTATTTATTGCACATTTTAAATTGTACTTTATCCATAGCCAAAACCCACACACAGTGTTATTCTGAATGTTTTCAAATTTCAGCATCATGTTTTAAATATTTCTCCACTATTTGTATGTTTATTACAAATTTATGTCTTTGAGAATTTTCCATGCTGATATTTACAGCTCTAGTTCATTCATTATTACTGTTGCATTAAATTTCATTGTATGAATATTAATTTATCCATTCTCCTACTTGTGGGGATTTAGGTTGATTCCAACTTGTTCTTTTAAAAGCACTGCCATTAATCATTCTTGTAAGCATGTTCTTGCTTACCTGTGCAAGGAACACTCTAGGGTATTTCCTACAGGTGGAATTGTTGGATGCTGCATTTGCTTATTTTCAACTTTACTAGATAATGTTACTTTGTTTTCCAAAGTGATTGTACCAATTTATACGCCCCCAATTGTGGATAAGATCCCTGTTGCTTCACGTTCTCACCTAATACCTATTGTTGCTAGATTTGTTAATTTTTGCTAATGTGATTGACAGTAAAATAATATCTGGAATTTTAAACTTATCATTTTCCTGATCTCTAGTGATATTGAGTTTTTATTTAAATACTAGAGGCCCGGTGCACAAAAATTTGTGTACTCGGGGAGGGGGGGGGTCCCTCAGCCCGGCCTGTGCCCTCTTGCAGTCTGGGACCCCTCGGGAGATAATGACCTGCTGGTTTAGGCCTGCTCCCGGGTGGCAGAGGGCAGGCCCAATCCCTAGGTGCAGCCCCTAGTCGGGCTCAGAGCAGGGCCGATTGGGGAGTTGGGGCGCCACCCCGTCATGCACAGAGCAGGGCAGATTGGGAGGTTGTGATGCCACCCTCAGTCACGCTTAGGGTAGGGCCAATTGGGGGGTTGGGGCACCGTCCCCTGTCATACTCAAGGCAGGGTCAATGGGGAGGTTGTGGCGCCACCCCCTGTCACGCACAGAGCAGGGCAATCAGGGGGTTGGGGCGCTGCCCCCGTCACACGCAGAGCAGGGCCCATCAGGGGGTTGGGGCACGCCCTCTATCACCCACAGAGCAGGGCCGATCAGGGGGTTGGGGCGCCGCCACTGTCACACTCAGGGCATGGCTGATGGGGAGGTTATGGCTCTACCCCATCACACACAGAGCAGGGCCCGTGGGGGTCGGGGGTTTGGGAGCTCCCCCCTATCAGGCACAGAACAGGGCTGCTCAGGGGGTTGGGGCCCTGTCCCCTGTCACACACAGAGCTGCAGGGCGATCAGGGGGTTTGGGCGCTGCCCCCTGTCACGCTGATCCCGGTGCCGGGAGGCATATTACCCTTTTACTATATAGGGTAGAAGCCTGGTGCATGGGTGGGGCCGGCTGGTTTGCCCTGAAGGGTGTCCTGGATCAGGGTGGGGGTCCCCACTGGGGTGCCTGGCCAGTCTGGGTGAGGGGCTGAGGGTGTTTTCAGGCTGGGAGTGACTGAAGTTCCCAACCACTCCTTTTTTTCTTTTTTCTTTTTTTATTCTGGGCCAGCTTTACCTTGAGGCTTGGCTCCAGCTCTTAGGCCTCCACGGCTGAAAGTAGGTTTCTGGCCTTTGCTTACAATGTTGCGAATCTGCTGGCTGAAGTCCGGCGGTATTTGTTACAATGTTTCTTAAACTGCCCACTCAGAGGCCTGCAGCCGCAGGTGGGGAACGTTGGTTTCCTCCGTCACTGCGGCAAGCAAGCCTCATGTTAGTTTCAAGCTGCCTGGCGGCCAGCCGCTGTCTTGGCTGACAGTTAATTTGCATATCTCGCTGATTAGCCAATGAAAAGGGTAGCGGTCGTATGCCAATTACCATGTTTCTCTTTTATTAGTGTACATGTTTTGAGCATGCAAGTTTACTATTCAGTGAATTGATTGTTTAATTCAGTTCTTTATTTTTCTTTTGGGTTATGTGTATTTTTTACTGATTTATATATTTTGAGTACATAGAATATTTTCTAGTCAATAGCTTCTCTTTTTACCTTGCCCTGGTGTTGTTTTTATAGGATTTTTATATTGTATGGTAATCCCAATTTCCTAATAATTTTTCTTTATTGTGATTTTTCTGTCTTCTCTAAAAAGATTAGTACATAACCTGAGGACATAAAGATGTTCTCCCAAGGTTTCTTCTAACATTTTATGGCTTTGCATTTTATATTTAGGATTCTTTACTTCAGCTTCATTGAGGTATAATTGAGAAAATTGTGAGGTATGAAAGTGTACAACATGATGATTTGATCTATGTATGCACTGTAAATGGATTCCCCTCGTCATGTTAGCTACTATATCCATCACCTGACTTACTTGGGATTTTCATCTACTTTAATCTAGCAGACATTGGAATCTAAGGCAGGATTTCTGGAGGCACTTCTGAGTCCTCTGCCTTCATGGCTTGACCATCCATAGGACACTGAGCCCACATTCAGGCAGCCACAGTCACAGTGTGTGTCCACCCAGGAGTAGTGTGGTGCTTACACACTTACGTGTAAATAAGGCTGAATACAAACACTGCGTCTTCCAATTGTCCCAGGTAGACACACCCATTACATACAAGGGCCAGTGATAGTGTAGGTGTCTCATATACTGATGTAGACTGAGTAAGGTGTGATATGCCCCTTTTCCAGAGTGAATTAGGGCAGTGGTCGGCAAACTGCAGCTCGGCAAACCGCGGCTCATGAGCCACATGAGGCTCTCTGGCCCCTGGAGTGTGGCTCTTCCACAAAATACCAGCTCTTCCACAAAATCCTGACTTCTGCGCATGGGCCACAAAGTTTCAATCACACTGTACGTGCGCGCCTGCACGTGGTATTTTGTGGAAGAGCCACACTCAAGGGGCCAAAGAGCCGGATGTGGCTCACGAGCCACGGTTTACCAACCACGGAGTTAGGGGATCGCAAGATGGGAAAGGAGACTGCCATGATGGGTTCCTCTTAGATAGCACAAGAGAAGATATAAAACAGCCACTAAAATGCATAGGTTGCCAGAGTGTACCTTAATAGTGAGAGTTTCGGGGCATTTTGTAGGCCAATGTGGCAGCTTCTTTTTCATTCAGAATCACATACAAGGATGCACTGAAAACTAGACCGTCCTCTATTAGTGAACACTGTTCAGCTGATAGGGCATTCCACCTTTCCATTTACAAATGTGAGTGTGAAACTGTGAGAGGTCCATGGGCCTTGCACAACCCCAGTGCAAGACTTCAACTCGGCTTCTGACTTCAGGCAAAGGACGCATTTTAGATCCCACGCTGCAGGTAGAGCCCTGTATTGGTGTGAAAGACAACCAGGCCTCGCATCCTCTGCCAGTAACACCAGCTGCTTAAAGCCACTGATTTGAACAAATCAATCAATTAGTTTCTTGAAAATATACATAAGATTAGATAGATAGAAATAGATAATAGATATGGATAACTGTGTGTTTAAAAATATTGTAAGACACAGAGTAGATTTTGAATAACTAGAGGACCCCAGGTTCTCCTTGCCTCTGTTATACATATTCCATTTGTAGCTTTACGTTTTTGCATGAAGAGAAATAGAATACAGAGTAGAATACAAAATAGAATACAGCTCCCTCCCTGCTGTAAAGTCAGCTCCCTGAGCCTGGGCACTCTCCAGTGAGGATGACATGCAGGCCTAGCTAAGCAATAAATCATAAAACGATCCTCCTGCAGGTTCAGCTGCAATTGTTTTCATCTCCTCTTTTTTAAACACGTCTTTTAATGGCATCTCCCTGCTTCTCCCTTCGGAAATGATTTCATGGCATAATTGCCCTTGCTTCGAGTGAAATTTTCTTAATGTCCAATTTAAATTGCTGCTTTTTCAGTCGCAGGCCATTGCTCTCTATTACACTGCTATTAGGCACCTTAAGTAACTCCTCTCTCTTTTGAAAAGGATGAAATTGGCTTGTGCATCTCCTTGGAAAATGTGGCCTCATTCTTACAGACTAAAACTTTAAAACACTCGGAAAAGACAGGTAGGTCGTGCTATTTCTTCAAACAATCTGGCGATTTTCCTGTGTCTGTTTTTCATCAGCTTAGAAACAATTCATGGGACTGAGTTATTTGTGTCAAATAATCCAGACTGTGCTATGTACTTGGTGTTTCTTCCAATGTTCCTGTAATGGAAAGGGAAGCACACTCCTATTTCTTCAGGGAGACGTGGCCCTGCATTAGCTGTCTTTTACACAAAAGGGGAGAACACATTTGCACAGACAGAGGTGTCTACTGACGTTCTTGCTTAAGAACCCAGGAGAGGCAGCTGCCAACTCCACATACAAAAGAAATCAAACTGCAGGAAGCGGGGGAGTCTTATAGCATCATGGCGACGTGAACATTGACGGTCTCCAAGATACTAACACACTGAAAACTTTGGGGAAACGGAGGAAGCAGTATGGCCCTATCTTGCCACCACCATTAGCCAGAAGTATTTTCTAGGGCCATTCATAGAAGTATTTCCTAGGCCCACTGGATCTTTTAGCAAGAAAGTGAATCAAAACTTTCCAATAAGCTGCTCTATTTTGAATACCAGGACCTCTCTCTCTCTCTGCCCTATTTTCTCCCTCCCCACCCCTGCAAAGCCTCCAGTCCCCTCTCTGTACCAGACACTGAAGGAGTGAAGCTGTGAGCACTCAGAACGACTCTCCTCCAACCAGATGTTGCCGGTCTGGGCCTGTGCCTCACCGTGAATCCCTGCTGGGTTTGTTCCGTGACTGTCTATCCAATCCAGTTGCAGTGTTCACCCCTATTCAGGTTCACGTCTTCCCCTGTTTGCTCAATTTCTGACCTCGCTCCCCTCCTTCTGTGCCAACATGGAGAGTAAAATGGAATAAAGCAGCAAAACAAAACCAATCAAATAACAAACACAAGCATCCCGGCGCTCCCTGCGCTTCTGGTGAATATTGTGTGAGAGAAGTCGGCCTCATGCCCAATGGAAGAATCAGATCTGTGTGAGGACATCAATCAGGAAGTGATTTTCCTCTACAGGAGATTACCAGATGCCTCTCACCCCCGCTGTGTGCACACAGTGCCTTAGAGCAGGAGGACCCGTCAAAGAGGGAGACGCTCTTGCCACTGATATCACAAAATAGTGGCAACTCGTTCTGTAGAGAAGATGGGAGGTCACAACACCCCACAGAAGACGTGTGATACAGGTTTGAACTTGAGACAAACACTGAAGTTGAGAGCTGTAGGAAAATAATCTCAAAGCTCTGGAGAGAACAACTTTCTTGGTAGAGGGGGCTTGGGGCCAATCACATGGGAAGAAGCAAGGGTTTCTGGTCTTGTGGAGAAGTGGCATCCACAAGGTACAGAAAACAATTTTATTTTTTTCTGAGGCATAATGAATGAGAGTTCTCACCTTTTTTTTTAAAAAAGAAGGAATAGGAATTTGTATCAGATTTCACTGCATATTGTATATTGATACCAAATATACTGTGATGGGGACTGGCAGCCTTCCCATGCTGTCTCCAACTTCGGCTCAGTCTTCGTTTGTCTTACCCTGACAGGTTATAGTAACCGTGCCTTGTAATGGAGCCAAAGATAGGGCACTTACATGCAGGCGTTTCTGTCCAAGAGGCAAAGACAAGATACACACCGCCAAAGCTTTGCCATGCATGCAGTGAGTTGCTAAGAGTTAAGACTTAGAAGCTAGTACTGGCTCTGACTTATTCCAGCCATGCTGTAGCTGCAGCTCAGTGCCAGACCTTAACTCTCGTGTTCATCCCCAGTTGCTGAGGGAAGAGCCTTTTCAACTCTATTCCATCCTACTTCTTGCGGCCCAAACTTCTTTATAAACTGTGGCTGAGATCATATTACCTTTCATTCAAACATCTTCAGAAGCTTCTGTTCGCCTGTTAACTCTTTGGCTTTCAAGGTCATGCCAACCAGGCCCATAATGAATTTCCAAATACTCAACCTGTCCCCTCCTTCTATCTAGTCACCTCCTACTCCAATCAACCTGAATTATGATGCTCGTGTTTCCTGCTTCTTTCCTTTTCTTTCAGGCATTTTTCTTGCCTGGGACTATAACTCTTCCACCATCATGTCTGCATGCCCAAATTTCATCGGTGTGGTAAAAAGCCTCATAAAACCACAGCCAAAAACCATCTGCTCCTTCTCTAAAAAAACCTATCTTTAACATGTATTTTTCCCATGAGACCTGTGACTGATTTCCTATATTTTTAGTGATTTATAGACTGCTATAGTTAATTCTGAAAGCTCATAAACTTCCTAAGAGCAGGGGCTTCACCAACTGTGGCTCAAGGTCTGGAAATCAGTAAGTGTGCAATAAATGAATGCGTTAAGTCCCTCATCCCTGTCATACTCACATAGAGGTGTACAGGATCATTAGAGATACCTATACTTCTATATCTATAGAGCTATTACCATAGTTTTAGATATAAGTATAAATACCAAGTTCTTCAATGTTAATAAATTTGAAAATAAAAAAGGTCTAGAAATATTGGCAATATGGCATACCTTCTAGGTTTACACATTCATGGAGGAAGTGTGCACTCAGTCACCAAAAGCTATCGGAAGTAGGGTTGTGATATTGCATTTTTATATATGACATGGCTTCTATAGAAATAAAGTAACTATACTTGCACTCTTGTTTTGGGACTCTCTACTATGATTTTTTAAAAATGTTCTTCATGATATTAGTCTTTTGATATAGTCTGTGATAAATGGATATTGTGTTCAATTAAGTTTGAGGAACTGTACACATTATGTCTCCCTCTTGGAAATTCATGATATAAACTGATAGATTAAAGGCTTGCATAAATCAGAAGGTTTTTTAAAAGATCATTTAACCTTCATCAACCATGTCTCCCAATTATAATTGTCTATGGTCTTTTTCATATAACAATGACAAGTATCCTAAGAAAGGAGTCTTCCATGGAAATAAAGGGTGTCCCAAAATTCACGCAATAAGTAATTTTGAGCCAAAACTGGTTTGGCTCAGTGGATGGAGCGTCAGCCTGCGGACTGAGAGGTCCCGGGTTCGAATCCGGTCAGGGGCATGTGCCTGGGTTGCGGGCACATCCCCGGTGGGGGATGTGCAGGAGGCAGCTGATCGATGTTTCTCTCTCATCGATGTTTCTGACTCTACCTCTCTCCCTTCATCTCTGTGAAAAATCAATAAAATATATTTAAAAAAAAAAAGAAAAAAAGAAGTAATTTTGATAGGAAACACAGGTTTATAATTAAAAATTGTAAATTTTTTATTGATTCGTAAAGTATACAGTATAGGGTTATGTATGGAATAGCATATCGGGTAAATGGCCTCCACAGCTTTGCTGGCACATATGCACTCTTTTGTTATTGCCTGAGCAGCCGCATTTTTGAAGAACAATGGTCCAATGATGCCTCCAGCCCAAAATCCGCACCAAACAGTGATACACTGTAGATGCATTTTTTTCTCAACAATTACTTGTGGATTTTATGAACCCCAAATGTGACCATTTTGTCGATAAACCAAGCCATCAAGATGAAAATGAACCTCATTGAAATTCAGCCACATTTATGCAAAACGGTCATGGAAAATTTCAACAAAAGAGTGCGTATGTGCCAGCAAAGCTGTGGAGGCCATTTACCTGATATGCTATTCCATACATAACCCTATACTGTATACTTTATGAATCAATAAAGAATTTATAATTTTTAATTATAAACCTGTGTTTTCTATCAAAATTACTCCTTGAGTGAATTTTGGGACACCCTTTAATTGAGAAACTGCTATTCTAGGATATTACTTATATATTACTTAGGAAGCCCAAACAATTTGTTTCAATTTCAACTGTAAATGACCAAGTTGGCTATGATGCTAAGTGGGGATTATTCAGATATACTTTGCACATCCCTCTTATTGGTAATAATAGTTTTTAGGCAGATGGTATTAAATAACAAAACTACTAGTCAGGTGCTATGAAAGTAAAGCAAAAGCTCTGGGATTTTATTCCTATAAAACCTATCAGTGGGCCAAAGCTGACATTCAAAGTTCTGTTATTATTTGTCAAGTCAATCTTAATCGCAGAATCTACAGGAGAGTAAATGTTTTGGAATTAAATAGAAAGAAGGCTCTTTTACTTTTTATTTTATTTAAAACATTTTTATTGATTGATTTTTAGATAGAGGAAGGGGAAGAGAGAAGGAAACATCGATTTGTTATTCACTTATTTATGCATTCCTTGTTGATTCTTGTCTGCACCCTTACCCGAGATCGAACTCACAATGTCGGTATGCTGGGACAGTGCTCTAACCAATCAAGCTACCTGGCCAGTGCCTGGAGCAAGCCTCTTTAAAGAAGTTTTTGCCAATGTTCTGAATCTTTGTGACTAAATGATTGCTATATTTTACCTTATTCAGTTACTGGGACAAACATTAGCCTCTGAGTCAAATACGAGTGGCACGTGACATTGTATGACTCAATATAATCAATGGAATTAGAGCACCCCCCTGCTAATTTCCCCTTAAGAGAAGAAATCTTATTTTCCAGGTAGATGGAACTTGAATGAAGGTAAAACAGGGTTTGATATAGGACTGCTGTTACCAAGACACTCAGGTTTTCCTGACTGGGGAAGAATAGCTACATGTATTCTATAGGCCTAATATTAAAACCAAGGTATATATTTCAAAAATGTGAAGTCAACCAATGGATGAAATAGATGCCATCTAACTCCTGGGACCCCTGTCGAATGAGGACAAGGGATTGCAGTTGGCTAAGTGTTTGCCTACAATGTGATTCCAGTTCACTTACAAACCCCTGGAACATCTGTTCCGTGCCTTATTCATGAAATAGAGCTCAAAGGGGAAACCAGTGACATATAAGAAAACACATATTGGAAGAGAGAGTGAACCAAACTGGTGGTAAAAACATGACCTTCCTCCATAAGGTCAAATAGTTTTATTTTTGATTGAACACTACAATACAGTATATATCCATTAAAAAAAGAAAACTCTATAGTGTATATAAATTATTCCTTCCAATCATCGATTCTTTGCTTTTCCATTACAGCTTTGGTACAGTATGAGTTCAGTATATAATTTTTAAATACTTTTAGCATCACAAACTCAACACAAAGTACAAAACTAATAATCCAAATTAGGGATATTATGGTCTACACAGTGGTATTCAGTGGTAGGAGAAAACCTTACCTTGATGAATTCATGTCACTAGCTAAGCTATAAAAGGCATACCTAGCAGACATGACAGAAATATGCACCATTAACCAGCTAATGTGTGTATTAGTCTTTGTTTTGTTTTGTTGTTTGTTTTTTTTTACAGAATACCAGCAGCAATCATTTGAGTGTTGAGTGAATAGTTAAGTCCTCAGCCAGTTTTCCCATTTTTGCTCCTCTTCCCATAAAGGCCATGAGTAATATCTGAAGAAACGTACCACAGCCAGAGCGCTCAGAATTTGACCTGCCAGCCGGCATTGCTCATACTCGCACAGTTTGTCCTGCAGCTAGCTGACATCACGGGGACAGTGCTGGAGGGACAGTGTGGGCCAATCAGCCGAAGGTTGTTCTGAGGGGTCGGCGGTGTGACGTTACAGTAAACAGGCATTCCAGTGGCTGGGAGTGACCCTTGACCTGTCTGGTTAGGTAGCATGATTGGCTGTTGGTATGACTGCTGGGGCAGTCCTTGAGAACCCTGGGTCATTGGCACCTGCAGAAAGACACAAGAGAGAACTGTTCATGAAGAGGTTCTTTTGGGGTGTGCAACGAGGTACTGTGATGTGAATAATAGTCAAGTTTTGGGGTTCACGAATCTCAGCTCTATCTTTTATTTGCTGTTTCACATTGGACAAGACACTTAACCTCTCTGATTTCCTAGACCATTTGCATAATGTCAGGTACTTCAAGTGCCTCCTAGGGGATTGCAAGGATGATGTACGATGCTTGGTACATGTCTGGCATGCAGAAAACGTGCAGAGCTGTTAGTTTTGACTTCTGTCCTCTCTTGTTACCATCCTGGAACAGCACTCTGGACCTCCATTCTGGATTTCTCTGTTGGGAAAGCCATGCTCCTGTTCTGGTTTTATGCAAACAAAGTGGCCTAGAGCAAGAGGGGCTTTTGTCCCAGGCACCTAAGTCCCTCTCAGCTTTAAAGAACATCTAACATGGAGCTGGAGGTAGACATTGGCACAGTGTGAGTAAGGACTGTCAGGGCAGGAGGACTGAGGATAGATTCTTCAGGGCCAGAAGTACCTGGTTACTTGGTGCAGCTAAACACAATGATGAAAGCATTTTACTACCCTTCACTTCCTCTTCTAGAGTGCATAACACTGTGGAAAATGCAGTTGTTGGGCTCCATAAATGTCCTTTGAATGAATCTGAGATGCCATTTTAAAATCTCATAACTTATAATTGTGGTAAAATGAAGTTTTGGGGGAGTATGTAAAAAAATGAATGGTAATTTGAGGGCTTTCTCCCAATAAGCAACATTTCTATAGAACCCCCAAAGGTCTTCATCAACAGAAGTTTGGACTAAAGACTTTTCTTGCATGAATAGAAAGTTTATGTGGCACCACACTGGCAAGGCAGCCACATGCCACAGTAATTATAGAAGCAAGCATTTCCCATGTTCTATTCGTCTGTTATAACCTTGACTCAAAGTCAACTATGAATAGTGGCTGTGCCTAGCACCCACCCAGCATGGGGTGTACCCACAGCCTGTTGTTTGGCCAGTGCTATGTTATAACCCTACTGATGTGCACCTGATAAGAAGACATTGTTGGGTAGGAGACCATCACACTTTGCACCGGAGTTCCTGGTTGGTTGCTCATGACGCTCTGACTCTGAGCCTGCTGCACTCCCATCAGGCCTTGGAACCCCTGTTGACCAGACAAGACGGGCTGGTAACCTGCAAAGGAAAACCACCTTTTGAACTGGTTGTGCCAGGAAAAACACAAGTGATATTTGGTGGGGTGAGAGCATTTGTTTACAAGCCAACCTTCAGACATCTCAATCTCCACATTAGGAAAGTGTTATCCAAATGCTTGCTTTGTAAGAATGCTTTTTTTGGGTGGGGGTTCTAAGAGGGGACAAGAGTATGGCTCTCCAAAATTGACTGGTATTTCCATCTTCATGCAGAATAATCCAATGAGCATGTTGTGCCAATGGTAAATTCATGACAAACACAGGCACCTCTATTGACATCAGTTGACAGATATAATTTTTATCTTTCCTATGTCTTTTGCTTTGGTTTTGATGATATTTGGAGAATTCACAGATTGTCAAGTTCTTTTCTAATTAAATTGACACACTCTTTACTTTTTCACCTTTCTGCATAACCTCATGTCACCCCAAGGGCACCAAACATGAATTCTACTTTCTGTGTCCTCATGAACGAAACGATTCCCTCCCTGACTGACTCAATGTCCTTTTCTTTAGACAAAAGATCACAACAGCAAGTGAAAGGAACTGCATGTTTTTGTTCTGGGAGAACGTTCTGGTAAAACACTCCAATATGTGACCATGTACATGTAACAGATGATCCAGAAGGCAACATGTAAAAATTTTATGTTTGTGTCCTTCTGGGTGGGTAATTGAGTTTCTTTTCTTTTGGTGGGCCAGCATTTATGTGTTCTAATTATTTTAATCACCACAAGAAGTAGTTTAAGTATTCTTAAAGGAAGACTGTGAACTGTTCTTGTCCATGTTGGGGAAAAGTGACGACTTAGGTGAACTGTTATGGTGGCAGAGAAATGAAACAAATTTGCTTCCTGCTGTCAACAAGGTCCTTCCAGAGCCCGAGTTATTAAATGCACTGAGTACCTAGGAATCAGTGCAGCTTCTCTCTCTCTTTTTAATCTTTATTGTTGAAAGTATTAAAGTTGCACCCCTTTATCCCCCATTTACCTCCCCCACTCCACACCCATCTCCTCAACCCCCAGACCTTCACCACCCTATTGTCTGTGTCCATGTGTTATGCATATATGTATACAAGTTCTTTGGTTAATCTCTATCCACCCACCCACGCACCCCTGCCTTCCCCCCGAGATTCATCGGTCTGACTCTGGATCTATTTTGCTCATCAGTTCATTTTGTTCATTAGATTCCACATATGAGTGAGATCATATGAAACTTTTCTTTCTCTGATTGGCTTATTTTGCTTAATAGTGTTCTTAGCATAATACTCTCCTGGTCCTTCCATGCTGTCTTAAAGGGTAAGCAATCCTTCTTTTTTACAGCTGCATAGTATTCCGTGGCATAAATGTACCACAGTTTTATCTACTCATCTACTAATGGGCACTTGGGCTGTTTCCAGATCTTAGTTATTAGAAATTGCACTGCTATGAACATATGGGTACATATATTCTTTCTGGTTGGTATTTTGGATTTCTTAGGATATATTCCCAGCAGTTGGGTCTCTGGGTCAAATAGCAGTTCCATATTTAACTTTTTGTGGAAACTTCATACTGTTTTTCATAGCAGCTGCACCAGTCTGCATTACCACCGCAGCTGCTTTCTTAATACAATTTTCTGAGGGAGAATCTTTAAGATCTTAGATTTTTCTCAACATAAACATTAAAGTAAGTCTTACAACTAGATTTCAAAAATTGGAACAAAAGGTAAAAACATTCCTAATCGATATGCATTATTAATAAATAATCTATATTTTGAGTGCATGTGAGAGTTTTACCTTATATTGAGGAAGGTAAAGGATAAAATTATAGTATAGTCTTTACAGAGGACAATATTTTCCTATCCTTGGCCACACAAAAAAAGTATCTTTGTCCATTTTAGAAATAGTGTGGAAACATGGATTGCCAAGAATCACTGAGTTAAGAGGTCAGCTATATTCATCAAAGAGATGACACAAGGAGTAGTCAGTCTGGACTACCAGGGACAGCAAGCTTGAGAGGCCTGCCTGTGCCCGCATTCAGTGGGTGGAGCAAGTATGTAATCTAGAAAGTCACCTTTTGACTTTCTCTACATGTCCCATTGTTTTACGTTCCTATTCCTTGCCTTCATTTTCATAGTTTTAATGAGTGATTTTCAAGTTTTATAAAGTACCACCTATTAAGAATATGATTAAGAGTGGTGACCTACCCCCACCAGCCACACTGTGCCCACTGTACACAGTTACGGCCTTCCTTTAATATGCTCTGCGGGTTAAACTAGGAACATCAGCTAAAATCGTTTACAGTTTATACAGCAGGGGAAAACCATCAGACTAGGAAACAAGAAATGTGACTAAGCCCATGTCACAGTCCTCACTACCTCCCAGAATGCCTCATACGCAGAGACACTTGGGACAAATTTCTTTTAATATTAATTGCCCATAAAAAAGTCTTCTATTATTTCCCATTGTCTAGGTCTTCCACTCTAATTCATATATCTGTTGACTCTAAAAAGTCTATTGCTGTTTTACTATTTCGTTTTTACATTTCTCCTAGCCACACACCATTTATTTTTCTGGAGGTAAAAAGGTTAGCCACACCAAATTCATTGTAACAATAATTGTGAAACACAGAAAATAACTGGGTATGGTGGTGGAAAACTTAGGCCAAACAGTCTTCCCGGCCATTTAGTTCTATAGCAAAGGGTAGGCGGTGTGAACCCATTCTGAAGTCCCTGTGATGGTAAATATAATAAAGCCTTATTTCCAGATGAAGAGTCAAAGTACAGGTTGAAAATGAGAGAAATGTCCGACATTTTTGACTTGCATTTGGTCATATGGTGAAAGGCCAGCTGGCCTCAGTGGACCTTTGGCAGGATACCCACAGCTAGCATGTAGACAAAAAGAGGAGAGGACAGCAGGGGAGAGAGGAGGCCAGGAGAGGTGTGTGGGGGGAGGGAAGGGGGAGTTGCTTCTATTTATGTATTTGCGTAGTGACTCCTCCCATCCTTTCACTGAATTTGTTCAAAAGTGAATAGAGGTGGCCTAGGAGAGAGTCAACATTATACCAGCTTTAAGCCCAAACTGGGGTAAAGAGAAAATAAATCTTATGATAATAGAGATGTGATGACATTCAGTAAACAGAATGTTCTGGAAGGCACACATCAGATAATATTCAAGGAGAGAAAAGAGCGAGGAGGTGGTGTGGCCGCTTCCCAGTAAAGGGGCAGAGTCCGTGGGAGCGCGATTCATCTTTGCCGAGAGCCCAGACCAGACGCCGAGGCTGCATGACTCCCTCCCAGCGCCCCCTCCGTCTGATGATTTGTGCACTTTAATATTCAGCTATGCATAGCAATGGGCTACCAGCTCTGCGCTGGCCTTCCCACAGTAAACACACTTAAGGCAAATAAAGATTTATGTGGGGAGCGAATGAAGCTCTACAATTTTGAAATGAAAACTTAAGTATAAAGAAAGCCCAATTTATATTCATGAATCCCATTCGTTACTCAATTTGCTCTCCGGGCAAGAGATTTACACCTGGAATAGTTTAATTGGAGGTCCCATTTCTGTAAATTATGTTACAGCAGGTAGGTAGCAGCGTGGTCCTTCAGACAGGAAGGAGGCCGTGTGGAATGTGAATCTGAGCTCTGGTCCAGAAACAGACAAATAGAAATGCGATAGCAGTGACCTAAGAATGAACTGACAGCGTCTGCCTGGGACACAGCGCACCCGAAGGCAGAGATGGCAGCGTCGGTGGCAACCTGCTTATCTCGTCTATTCAAATGAGAACTGTGTTCCGGTTTGTCAATTCTCAGCTGTGAAATGATCAGTTTTTCATATTTATTGAGGATTAGCAAGATATAATACATCTTGGGAAACAGAAACACCACCAGTATCTGCCCTGTAGGCGTGCTGTGGAGACCATGAAGACATTAGTGATTTTTATTATTTCTTTCAGTCAAGATTAATTCAATTTTCAAGTCACATGCCTCCTTTATTTTCTGGCCGTAAAAAGGTTAGGAGTGGACAAATGCCTCCTAGCAAGTAGAAGAATGCATCCCCCTAAGATGGAGGAGTTACAAAATTTAAAATGCCTGGGTCTCATAAATCTGAATATGTAATAGTGTTTCTACTACAATACAACCGTCATTGGATATTATTTGTAGTTTGAGTATAACTCATTGATATTCTGTCAAGGAATGTAAATTGATTGGGGATTATAAATTGGCATGATTACGATTGACATTATTTAAGCTTGTACTTTATTTGAATACTCTGTTACAGATCCAACATTTTGAAAATGAATGAAAATGACAAAGTAGTAACCTGTACTTTCAGGTTTTTGTTTCCCTGGCTGCTGGTTTTGGAGGTTGAAGATGGGGAAAGGGTGTAAAGAGGACAAATATCTACAGAACAGATTAACTGAGAAGTGAGGCAGTCCTCATCACCTCCCCAACCCGCGCAAGCAGGGTAGTTTTCATGTTGTGTTTATTAAGTGACATCTTCTTACTATGGTAGAAGGTCTTTGCAAATGACTGAAATTAATAACCTGCTAACATAAAAATCACTGATCTTGGGAGAGTCAAAATACAAATGTTTCTCCAAGTCCCTAATGAATGAGCTAGCTCTTGGATTCTGAATCCAATCTCTGCTGTTTGCACATAATTTTGTGATGGGGTTGCAGGAGCTCAGTCGTGACCTAGCTGGGGAACAATATGAAGAAGAAAAATGCTTTTCCAGGCCTGTCTCTTCCTTTGCTGACTTTTTATAGTTCCCGCATTGCGCCACTTTCCAATATCTGCCTATTTTGTTCCTTGAATTCTATCAGTTCCTCTACACTTTCATCTCCTTTGAAGCCTTTCCGTTATAAACTAGCTAACCAGCTCTACTCGGTGATCACTTACTCTAATCCAAACAGTGAATGAAGAGCTTTTCCCGTATTGTCACAACAATCCTGAGAGGCGGTCACTGGTACTAACCTTTTATAAAACAAAACAAAAGTGTGATTTAGAGAGATGTAGGAACTTGTCAGAGGTCACACAGCTACGAGGAGAGAAAGCTGGACTATAAGTTGTAGTTTTCTGACTTTGGCATCCTTGCTATTCCTCATTAGATGGTAGTACTATTTCTTATACATTCTTCCAACTTTCATACCTTAACATAACCTCTTAAACGTGGCAGATGCTCAATGGCCATTTACTGTGTTAATTGTTTTCTCAGTAGTTAAAACAATTGAGCAAAGTGGACAAGAGTTATGATCTACACTTCGCTGAATAAGATCTTGCTAGTATCCAAGAAAGAAAATCAAAGGCAAAGCATAATTGAAATCAACCCAAACCTCTCAATAACAGTGTTAAAATTTGTCACTCAAATACTGGGGCACCAGACACACAACTGGGCTAGAGTGGGGTGGGGTTAGTCAAGTGGACTCTAGTCCTCTCATTTACCTCATTAGTTTCTTATCAGCCGATTCTATAGCTTTCAATTTCTAGGACCTTTTCAATTAATGGCTCTCCTCACAGTCTCTCCTCATTTTATATTTCCTCTGAATTGCTTTATCAACATGATATTAAAATATAAGGTAAAAATAATTTATTTCCACATAAAATGTAAGATCAATTTGGTCATTTGACTATTCTAGGCAACTGGTTGTCCTGAGGACAGTCTCTTGACTTTTGGAAACAAAAATAGTATTCATATTTTGAATGATAAAAAATAGGTAAGAGAAAAAAAGATAAACAGAGACTTCAGAATAATCTAGTATGTCAGATGAAGGCCTGGAGAACTCAAGATCCCCCAGGCCACGTAGGCTGTACTTTGGGAGATTATAGACCGCTGTCATGATGCTTTGTAATGCTGTGAACACCATGGATTTGTTCCCAAGGTTTACTTCGTTACTAGGGCACTGTCTCTCAGAAAGGAAGTCCTTTCTAGCTTCATCTGCCTATGGCACTCCGGTGCTCCAGGAGGCTTGGGAGGGGAGAAGAGAGATGCAGCATGATAATCATGGTATCCCTGTGGTTTCCTGAACCAGGGGTCCTTGGGCACTAAGGAAGGCACCTCATTTCATTGGTCTTTGCAGAGCTGTCCTACTCTAACACAAGTCCAAGGTAAAAAAACCAGGTGTGACAATGTAGGCCAAGGGGGCCAGCCCTGAGAAGCAAGGAATGAATCTTTTGAAGCATTCTCTATGCCAGTGGTTCTCAACCTTCCTAATGCCGCGACCCTTTAATACAGTTCCTCATGTTGTGGTGACCCCCAACCATAAAATTATTTTCGTTGCTACTTCATAACTGTAATGTTGCTACTGTTATGAATCGTAATGTAAATATCTGATATGCAGGATGTATTTAGGCGACCCCTGTGAAAGGGTCGTTGGACCCCCAAAGGGGTCGCTACCCACAAGTTGAGAACCGCTGCCTATGCCAACCTCCCAATGTATGAAACCACAAACTCTAATTAGGAGTTTTAAAATGAGAAAGTCCTATAGATTAACTGAAAGCCTTTGTTAATCTTCAAACATATCGAAAAATTAAGATATTGGATAAAAATACCTAGCCTGGAAATCATAATCAGATACTATTCTGTTCTTAGGTACGAAGTAAAATAGCATGAAATAGTCCTGAGAATTCAAAAAAAGGACAAGAAATTGCGCTTCCCCGCCTTAAGACCTATCATGACTTCTCTCGTCTTTGTGTCATTGTCGCCTTCCCCTTATTTATGGACACTCACTGCATCTCTCCTTTCTTTTGCTCACCATTTATTCAGCGGTTTTAGTTTCTCAGGCATAGATGCAGAATGACCTGCAGGGAGGCTCGTGGGGAACAGGGTAATGCAGCCCGTGTCCCAGGGACGACCAGTCCATCCTAATGAATTTGAGGAGAGCTGGGACGGGCCATGAGTGGAACCAGGCCTCCTGAAGCAGTCGTTTCCTTCGTACGTGCTCTTCTGCTCATTAGCTTTCATACTGCACAGAGTGTACTTCTTAAAAGCCTCTTTACTGTCCCCTGAGAACATCCGCGCATGCATGGGTCATTTTCTAATGGCAACACACATCAGATGAACCATCCTATTACTGCAAGCTCGGGGGCCTCTTCACCGCAATTACACCGTCCTGATCCATGTTATCGCAACTACAAAGCTGGTTTTCTTTCTTTTTTTTTTTAAATCAGGGCAAACATGAGAGACATTGTTAAATGACTAGAGGAATGGGTCATGCACGGAATTTCAATGAATGCCTCTGAGGGAAGCCAGCATTGAATTCCATTTTAAATGGGAGAGGCTGTCATATTATTGAAGTGATTCTCTGAACTTTTCGGGCCCGTGGTGCTGTGCTGACAGCCAGCGAGCTTCAGCGACCCAGAGGGAGAAAAGCTGCACGAAGGCACAAAAATGTTTTCGTTTCTTAATGAGGCTGCGTGGCTTAGAAGGAAACGTGAATTCTCGCATCGCATTCTTGCCCCTTTACCAGGGTTCATTATGGGCACGCTTAGAACCAGGCTGGGTGGCCGCAAACTGCTGCTGAGGCAACATAAGGCGTCAGGACAGAGATGGCTCTAATGACTGCCCCCTCAGTAACATCCCCCCTGGTGGGTATTTTCATTGACGAATTGCTTTTGATCAGTTGGATAGAATGGGATAATCATGAGGTCACAAGTCATGGGGTCAACACCATTGTGATCAAATTACTGTCACTGTCAGATGGCTACAGGGTGTAACCTAGCCCCGGCCCACTATTGTTGAAAATAAGTGCTATGGGCACAGATTCAATCTGTAGAAATCTACTTATCACTATAACAGGAAAAATGACCTCATAGGCAACAAATAGTGGGCTAAAAGTGCAGTGTCCTCCTTATAGAAAAAATAGTGTACATTATTTTTCCCAAGTAGTCCAAGATATCTATCTTAATTTCAGACTGGCAGGCTTCTTACCCAAAGATCATTCTAGTGGTGGGTTTAAACAATAATACTGTCTCATGGTGGAATCTACTGGAAGGCCATAATTCAGGGCAGAGACAGTGAAGACCTGAAGTAAGGCAGTTGTGGTAGGAATGGAGAGAAGAGACATTTGGGATGTGAGCTCTCAGCAACTGGCATCTAGGAGTTTTAGTGCATCACATGTTTGATGGACAAGAGCTTGGATGAATTGACTGTACCATAATCATGACTATCAGTCATCTGCTATAAAACTGAACTTTCTGATCAACAAAAACCCTAATTGTAGTTCTTGATAATTCTCCTGGTGTAAATATTTCCACCATGGCCAATTTCAAGCGACATATAGCTTAGTCAGCTGGAAACATTCCTGGCCTCCCTCTCCCCCTGCCGCCCCCTGCCCCGCCTGCTCTGTGAGCCTGAATGAGAGAGCTCTGGCACACCACTGACTAAATTCAGTGTCAGATAAACTTTCAGTTCACTTACATTTTGTTTCTTTTATCCTTTTTTTCTTCAAGTCTTGTTTACTATTTGTTTTTTTGAACACTGGTGTAAGAATGACTGTAAGCTACTCAGAGCTTGTGCCATCAGTGGAGACAGGCATAGAAATCTATAGTACACTGGATGTCATTAGATAGGAACACGTTTCAGATGCATGGACCACTTTTGGTGTGAATCAGAAACGGGATGCATGTGGTAGAAGGTTTCCAGGAGATTGTTTGAATGTAGTATTAGAAGGCGAGCAGGTGTTTGCTAATGGGGTGGGATGAAATGGGAATAATCAAAATAAAGCAGGTATAAACATAAGGACTAGCCTGTGAGTAACCCAGAGATGTGAAAAATATGGTCAAGGTGTCTAAGTATTTAGAGGTGGCAGCAGATTAGAAATGGGGAGAGGAATACAGGAAGAGAAAAAGGAAGCTGGACTCAAATCCTGCTGGCCTTGAAAGCCATTTATAAAATTGGAATTGAGTGTTGAAAGATTAAGAGTGCCATGTAAGGTTTATAAGCAGAACAATAAAAGAACAACCACTTCATAAAGTTTCTTCAGGAGTCACTTGGTGATTGCATAAGTAGAGGTAGGGAACTGACTAAGAGGGGCATGGCAACAATCTAGGGTACAGTCAGTGAAGACATGAACTAAGGCAAAATGGTAGAGATGTAGAGAAGGAACATATTAGAGATATACTTAGCACGTGAACTGTCTGAAACTGTCACCTCTGAGCTGCAGGGAGGGTATGAAAGAAAGGAAAAACCCAAGAACAAATCCCTAGGTTCTCATTTGGTGAGAGAGTTGATGGTAGTGCCAGTGCCTTGGCCATACATACAAGAGGGGACAGTAAATGGAGAAGATCAGTAAACACATAAGCAAAAGAATTTTGGAGCTCACAGAGTTAGGCAAACAGCTGGTCTCAGAGATACAGATGTGGAAGACATGAAGACATAGCTGCTCTTGGAGCCAATATATTTATGAGCTTGGTATGAATTTATGTATGCTACCTATAACCAAAGCTTTCCAACGAGATTTTGTAAAGTTTTCATTATGGAGTTTGGGGAACATGAATTCCAATTCCCTATTATCCTGTCTCTTCATCAATATTCCAACAAAGGCCTCAAAGGAAAGCCCTTCTGGGTACCCCATGATGTCACAACTCCAAACAGCAATGGAGAGGTACTTCCTGTTAATTTACATAATCAACTCCTGATTATTCTTAGTAATAGCAATAAGAAATATCTTGTATCTCACCATGTGGGAAATTGTTATTTAAATTCATGGTTTTTATCTTGATTGAGACAACAATCAGAAGTCTTCCAGCTTGTGCACACAAATACAAAAAATGTGCTTATCTTTTCAGCTGGCTGGAATTGGAGGCTATGGTCAACACTTAAATCCGATTTCACAATAATTAAAGTGAAAATAAAATTGAAGGACAAATGGTCCGTCCTGAAGACTCTTTCAATCATCCCCCTAGGGCAGGCTGTCTCCATGGTGACAGAGCAGTTTTATTATTTTTTTTAATAGCCTGCTCCAGGGTAGGAAGAGAAATGATCCAGATCATTCACTTGTTAACTTTTCCCTTCAACCCACGGCATTTAAGGGGACTACTCACACTTCATCATGGTTAAAGCTTTATAAGCACCCAAATGGAGTGTGAGCATCTTAAGAGAGTCTTAGCCTTTGTGCCTGAGGTTCCCTTCCAGGCCTCAGGGGGGCTCCCCTGCCTGGTACAGCCAGCTCTCGAAACCTTTAGGCAGAGGGAGCCCTCTGGGCCAGATATTCCACTGATGTCTTCAGTGTAATGATGATGCAAATACACTCAATCCTGCCTCATCATCTTGTCACCTGCTTCCTGCTTCCTCCCCCCCCCCCCCCACCACCACGGAGGAGCTCTTTTCCCTGGATCCGTGGTTCTCAGCATTGGCCTGTTCCTGAATCACTTGGGGGTCCAGTTAAAACACCAGTTGCTAGGCTCCACCCCCCACAGGTTCTGATTCAGCAGGTTGGGGCCCAAGAATTTGCCTCTCTGACAAGTTCCCAGGTGATTCAGATGCCACAGGTCTGGGGACCACACTTTGAGAATCACTGCTGGGCCCTGCCGCTCAATCAAACCTTCTGCCTTGCATTCCTGTTGTTTAATCCACCCTTTTCCCCCTCATAGAGTGGGTGATGGCATCTGACAAACTCTCTGGGGGAGGCCACCTCCCTCTCTGACTTCCTTTTCATTATCTGTAAGATGGGGACAATCCTTTCCTCAAGGAAAAGCTGACCAGGGTCAGGTGCTTTCTCTTACCCTCTTTGTCTTTCTGGAAAAAAAGAAGTTCCTTCTAATAGCAAATAAAGAGGGCTCGGCACTCTTCCTAATCCCCACCTCTTGCTGTTGAGATGGGGCAGACATAGGTCCAGAAAAGAAGGGGAGGAAGAAATATGGGAAGACGCTGAAAATGGAGTGGAGAGGGAAGAAAAGATGTATCTGAAAAATTATGTTTGGCATTCTCAGCTTTATGTTAGCATTTGGTGAGACATCTGGGCAAACAAACCAGATTTTTGTAGCCTTGTGTTTTTCAGGACATGACTGACTTTGCTAACCAAAGTTGTGATTGAGCCTCAGCCTTCCTTTGGCCTAAATGAAAAGCAAGCACCAAGAGACCAGGACCTCGCCTACTTTCACTGCTATAGCAGACATCTCGTCTATGCTGCTTTTCTGAATCTCTTCTTGGCCTCATCTGAGATGCTGTCATTCAAATGGACAGTGTACAATGGTTCTAATACCTCCTGGTCCACCAAGCTCTGGTGACGATGCTGGGGTGTAGAGGGCTAAGGAAGACTTGCACAGGATCGCAAACAGAATTTCTCATACGTGGGGTCAAAATACCACTTCCCTGCTAGTCACTTTGTCAGCATTCATACTCTAGTGCTTCTCTAAATAGGACAGACTAGACAACTAGGAATTTTTGTTTCCTAGCCACACATCTGTCAGATCTGCTGCTGCTGTTATATCATTAATGTGACCTTGGAGAATTTTGTGTACCTGAACTAGAGCTCACCTAGCTGGCTATCAACAGACTTCTCTAAAGTAGCACACAGTAGGGCATTAGGGAGAAAGAAAACAAGGGTTCTGAAGATTCAAAGAAGTTATAATGAGTTGCAAAAAAAAACAGAATCAAACCATCTCTTTTGAAACTATCAGCCCAACTGTATCCCCATATTTGGATGTAGATATTAGCAGTTATATTTACCAACAGGCACATTCTGTGGAGGTCATATAGTGGGTTAGTAGAGACTGCCTTTACAGTAACTCCATTCAGGAAAAGCAAGCGTTCTCCATTCTTCACTATTGTGTGTGCCTGACTCCACTCACTCAGCTAAGCCCTTTAGATGTGGGAATAGTTATTTTTCTCGTTTTACAGAGGAACAAAATGAAGCGCGGGGAACTGAGTAGATGGTTTGGGGCCACACAGCCCAGGAGTGCCAGAATTAAGTCACTACAGTAGTGTTCTGCTGGTTTCTTTGCCACCACCTGGTCCTGGTAGGCGACAGAATCCCACTGGAAGGATTCATGGGAGGAGATGTTAATATACAGAACGTTGCCAGGTGAGTAGGCAAGTTAAGGGACCAACAGGAGAGAGAGGCACCTGGAGCCAAAGAACAGTAGGGAAGGGTTTTCTCCCAGTGGCCTGAGGGCCTCAGGGGAGGAGCCAGTGTACAGAGGCCTCCAGTAAGAGCTGAAGGGGCCATCTGGAGAACCCAGGGCACCCAAGGCCGGGGACCACTGAAGGGACTCTGATCTCTTGCTCCTTCTGCCCTCTCATCTCTTGTCACTGATACCTTGCATTAGGAAAAACACTCCCCTTCCCCACCCCACCTCCCCCCCCACCGCCCCTGGAATCAAGCACAGGGCAGAGGAACCTGTGAGAGCAGTGTGTGTGGTCAGGAGAGAAAGACAGAGAGTGGCTATGTAGTGGCAGGAGAGGCAAATGGAGACTAACCAGCAAATCCCTTCCCTTCAATGATTACAAGAATACACTCCTGCAAGCTACGGAGTCCAATGAAGATTTTAAAGAGAGTCAGGTAATGATTTCAGCAGAGCACCGTCTCTTGGTTTTATAGATCTTTTTCCCCTTCAGAAATGATCCTTCTTTACACCTGGTAATATGTCAGGCTGGGCACTTAGCATGACTGCTTTGGCAATTAAGTAAATGTTAACTCTCAAGTTTTTATGTCACTAGATATTAGGTCAGAATATTTGACTCTTTGCCCTGATGCTGGCCTTTCCATTTGGAGGAAATGGCAACGTTTGTAGGGAATTGCTAATAATGTAGGAAGTACTATTAAGTAATGCTACTGTTTAAAGATCCTGTAGGGCAAAGAATAAAAAAGTTGAATTATGATTCAACTCAAGCAGTGCTCCTCATTTTGTTGAACTTGACATTTTCCTGCGCTGGCTGCATCTCCAGAAGGCTGAGATCGGATGGATAACAATAGGCAGAGGCTATTTCAGGGGAAATGAAAAAAGATAAAAGGGGGGCCTAGCCTATTTCTACAATGATACTTGCATTCCCCGAGCTTATTTGGTGTAGAAAATGCTCTGCCATAAATTAGTCTCAAGTTTAGTACCTTTAGCCATAATTTTTCAAATACTTAAAGCGGCGATCCTAAGATGAAATAGTGTGAAGGGGTATTTCAATGAGACTTGAAATGAGCGTTCTGGTGTTAAAGCTGAGTTTCTGCTGCTTTATGGGAAAATCACAGGCTCTGTAATCAGAGAAGGGACTGAATGCTCTCCCCGCCCACGGTTCGGTTCTGAGACTGCGGGAAGTTATCTGGAATCTTTGAGCGTTGTTTTGCTTGCCTGTTAACTGGGGGGCTAATAACCTCTAATTCCCAGGGCTCTTGTGAAGGTCAAGTAGATATCGGGTAATGTGACTCACACATTCTTCAGCACCTGGCATTTCCTACATGGCAGTTGGCATTTGTTTCCATCAAATGGTGCTACATAAATGACAGTATTGTCATTCCCTTCAGAATTATAGCCTAAATGAAAAACAACTGGGAATTGTAACAATACCTGGTTGGACTCCACCTGCCTCTTCCTCCCCCCCCGTTCCCCCCAAAAAACATCTTGGCACTGCTCCTCCTAGCTGACCACATTCACGCTTCAGCACCCTCAAATTCCCACGAGCCAAGGCCTGGTCAAGTGCGATCCATCTGGATGCCATGATTGTGCTCTTCTGCCCCTGGGTTCTGTGGGAAGTGGAATCAGCGAAGCAGTTCTGTATGTGAAGGCAGGCAAAGCACCTGTAGAGTAGCAAGTGCAAAAGGCAAGCTGGTGTGCCCTGGGAGCAATTACTTGGAAGCAGGCAGGAATCATTAGGAAAGGCACGTGGGCCCAGACTCCAAGCGCTGGTTTCCAGGCTGCTGCTTTGGGACAGCCAGGGCGCCAGGTTCTTTAGTTAGAGGCTCTACTCCATGTTTAATCCCAAACACCGAGGCCTCCTTTTGTTCCCATACGAGAAACAAAGCCACCTCCCCCCTGTCTCTTGTCTCCTGATTAAAGCTCTGCTGGCACCTCCCGCAGGCTACAGGCTACATTGGCTGCCCGGGATCAGAGCACTCAGGGAAGGGAGAGCTCCCTCTCCTCATCAGAAGCTGTCTGAGGGCAAGAGGGTGCTGAGTGCATCCTGGGCACCTTTCGGTCCTTTATGGTGACTTATTAAATAGAGGCCCCTGTCACCACATCACAGAGAAGGTACAAACCAGCTGCCGCCTCTGCTTCCCCAGGCCAGCTGCTCACTCTAGGCCCATGTTCTGTCTTGAGATGATGACAATGCTTCCCACACCTAGACCCCGAGATCCTTGCAGAGCCACGGAGAACCTCCACTTTAGCAACATTGCTCATCTCTTTTATACTATTTTTTTGGGCTAGATGATAAAGCAAGTGATTTTTAAGAAAAAGCATATTTTCAGTTGACATTGATTATATTATAGTATTCTTTCAAATGCAATATTTAATATTATATATATACACACACACACACATACATTCACATATGGACCAATTTTACTTTTTTTCCCATTTAACAAATGCACAATTTTCATGTGCTTTTTAAATTAATTTTTTAAAATATATTTTATTGATTTTTTACAGAGAGGAAGGGAGAGGGATAGAGAGTTAGAAACATCGATGAGAGAGAAACATCGATCAGCTGCCTCCTGCACACCCCCTACTGGGGATGTGCCCGCAACCAAGGTACATGCCCTTGACCAGAATCGAACCTGGGATCCTTCAGTCTGCAGGCTGACGCTCTATCCACTGAGCCAAACCAGTTAGGGCTTTCATGTGCTTTTTATTTAACTATGTTAGTAAAAAAAAAGTCATGATTTGTGAACAAATATCTTTTGAAATGTTGGCCCAAATGAATAATAAATGGACATTTAAGTTAAAGACATGTTAAAGTGTCATAATCGATTTTTAAAATTCTTTTAAACTTGGTGTTATACTTTAAGCACTAAAAAGTAACTGGCTGGTTTTGATGATTTTGTTTTGTTCCTAACTTATGAGATAAAGGATTCAGGCTTCTCACTGCAAGCACTTATCCACAGAAAGACACTGAAGATTAGAGATAGCAAAGTCCTCCTAAGCAGTCAGATTGGATACAAATGTCACCACTTTTTTCTTTTAAACTTTGGAATATATTTGTTTACTTTTAGTCATTAGTTTTACTTAGTATACATTGCCCACAGCGGCACAACATAAAAATTAAAATCTACCTCCTTCAATTCTAACAGTTTTTTTTTTTTAATAACAGAGTCAAATAGACACATACGGTCACCCTATATATAACTGCACTGTTAATGCCTGTTTCTCTAGTGTAATTAATATCCTCCCTTTTTACTCTCAAATGTGTAGGAGTTCAGGTGACTATATACTATAGGGTGTCCCAAAAATCACGCAAGATTTGTAATTCAATTCAATTGCAAATCTTGCGTGACTTTTGGGACACCCTATAAATGTATGTATACACACATATGCACACATGCATACGTTTATAGACATATACAAACATCTGCAAATGTATACATATGTGTATATATAAACATGTATATATATATATATATATATATATACATATATTAGAGGCCGGATGCATGAAATTCGTGCAAGAGTAGGCCTTCCTTCCCCCAGCTGCAGGCACCGGCTTCCCTCTGACACCCGGGACCCGGACTTCCCTCGCAGCCCTGGCTTCATCTGGAAGGACATCTGGTCTAATTAGCATATTATGCTTTTATTATTATAGATATGTAAATATAATTTTTAAGGAAACCAGTGGAGATTTTATTGAGATGAATTTAGAGGAAGTTTACTCTTTCTGTGTTCCTCATAAATTGCATTGCAACATTTGTTGTTCTGTCTTTAACCAATGGTCCATTATGCATATGTGTTAAGCAATGTATGGTTTAGAATTGAAAGTATATATGTTTGACAGATAATTGCGTTCAAAAAAGTGCAAAAGAAATGAGTGACTGAGACACTGTGTGCTCTCTTCTAATCCCTACTCACAGCCTCCCACTCAGTGTCTTCAGAATTCCTTTTCTTGGGAGGGGGAGGGATGGAGTAGTTATAATAATTTGAAGTATTAATCTTCTTTAAGTTGACAGTTTAATGTTTGCAACAGCAGGTACTTCCAGAAACCCTTAAATCCACTGTTTTGGGAATTGCTTCTTAATTTCCTCACTAGCCTACCAAAGGGGGGAGGGGAGACCAGGGCAATGAAACAATAGGCACCAGTGGGGAATGTACTGATCAAGGACACTGACATTTACCAGAGAGGTCTATGGGTCTCATTGAAAACACGATGAAAGGCTTGGCCTCTTTTTCTAGTCAATTGTACCCTGACACACAAAAACATTTTGCATAAAATTTTTCTGGTTTCAGGAACTCCAGAAATGTAGTCACAAAATGCCGAATTTAAAAGTCCTCATCTAGCCAGAAAGATGAGTAATTCTCATTCTTTTTCATTCAGATGTCAGACAATTCTCAATACACTCGCCAGCAAGATGCTAAGCGCTGTAAAGGAGTGGTGGTGATGGGGGGGGGCGGGGCTTGAGGAATCCACAAGGAATGCGTTTGCATTGATGACGAGTATTTTAATGTCACTTAGACAAGTTCAGGCATCTCTGACTGACCCAAGGGAAACTACCAAGAGAAGTAAGATGTTCCTTTGAAACGTCTTTGTGAATTGATCATTGAAGGGAAGCCTGATAGGGCATCCCAAAATACAAGGCGGGGCAAACGTGGGTTTACAGTTGTTCGTATGGAAAGTAACACAACAGTGAATAAGGAGCAATACGAGAATAAACTGTTTTGCGTCCTCACAACTGTAAACCTACATCTACCCCGCCCTGTATAAAGTCTATCATTTACTAGGGAAATGTTTCTCATTTAGTACTATTGTCAGCCATCTCTTATTAAATGGGTAAGCACATTTGCAGGGTGGGTGTTTTACCCTGGCTACAATCACAGCTGACCCTGAGCCGCGAGGCTTTGTACCTAACAGCCAAGGCAGCACACAGACAGACTCCCTCTTTCAAAAGTGCTTGATGACAATGGCGTCGGGGGAACCTCTCCATGAAAGCATGGGCTTGGCCGACACCACACCTCTGTGACGCTGCCAGGGAACACCCAGCGCCCGAAGCCCAGGCTGAAATACATGCAGCCAAGCGTGCAGCAGGGCACAATGATTAGTTTCATTATTAACGTACTAAAACCACACAGAGCTGTTCCGTTGGAGAATGCAATTTTAATTAAGGAAAGTTAGTAGGTGAGGGCCCGGGGAAAGCTTCTCTGAGGCGATTGCATGACCAAGACTTCCTCAGCGGCCTGGCATTATTAACAAGATCTTGATGAAGGGTGTAGCTAGTTGAGTGGCTTAAAAATAGATGATTCCAACTGCTTTACCTCGGTGTGAAAGCTGCTATTCGATATCTAACACCCAAGACTATATATCTTATGATGTCTCCGTGGAAGCAAATATCTCAGCCTAAGACATTTCTTTGGGAGGAGGCAGAGATGATGACTGTTGTGTTTTGTAGGCACAGATTGTCAAGGCATGAGAGACAGTGTAGTCTTGTCAAGAACGGCCGTGGGAGCTAGACTCCTTCTGGACCCTGGAGCAGTTTAGCCCTCACCCCCATACCTTGTCACACCTCTGTTCCCATCACCTGTAAAGTGGGGAAGGCATACAGTTGTTGACAGCTGTCTCCGAGGGTTGGGGAGGATTAAGTGGTAGAAAGCTGTAAGCATACCGCCTGGAGTATGGGAAGCACTCAGTTGCTTTTATTTAAAACTTAAAAAAAAAAGGATCTGAAGTTAGAAAGTCACTTGCTTTTTAAAAGTACTTTCTTACCATGGTTTTCCCAAAAGGCATCATGCTCTACTAATGTTCTTTATCCCTGAGATGATGTACTTTTTACTGATTTTTAAAGACATCGTGTTGAGTCCTATGAATAACTAGAAACTCAGTGCCTACTTGGGCTGAAGACAGGGCTAAGAAAGCCACTTTATAAAGTACAAAATCCCTTTTTATCTCACATCAAGAGAAAGTAACATATCTACGAGGAACAGACTGCCGCGGGCAAAAATAATTACAGTCTAATAATGCCAGGCTCCGTTACAGAAGTGAGATTCTGGAAGAGCAGCTGACCCGGCTCCGGCTCGCCCCCTGCTCTGGGAGGCTGACATCCACGCATCAGCCCAGGCAAAGCCTGTGCAGCTGTCCTCACACATCCAGCGCCCTTTCCTTTTCCTGCAACTAAGGCATCTGTGATCACCACCCAGATGATTGCCCCAAATAAAGGGGAATAAAAGGAGGGGAGGATTGTATCTGGTAGAGGTGAATTCACTGGACTGGAAAGAAACCAGGTCGGCTTTGAACAAGGCATAATGGAGATGTGAATAGAGGACCACTGCCTCGCCTCTGACTGCAGTGAACAGAGCCCATCTCTGACAAGGATCGCCATGCTGGTCACTGGGCAATTGCTTGGCACCCTGAAGGTCAGCTCATGACTCTTACGTTGTCGTGTGACCCTGAACTAGTGATGACTACCCTGGGCCTGAGTTTCCTTATCACCGTGTCACTGTATAGCTAAGGACTCAAGCTGAGTCAGACCAGTTTAAGACCTCCTCTGAGTCTAACATTCTATAGTTCAAACAGAATTGCTTTATTGAGGATAATGAAGGAATTATGCCGACACACACTTTTGAAGCTCTGCAAGATGTTTTCCATTGAAATCTCTCTCCTTTTTTTATCTCCCTCCCAAGAATAGCTGGTCCTGATACCAGATCCTTCAACAGATGCCCCTGAATGTTTCAAATACATTTGTCAAATCTATCACAGGTTCCTTTCTGACTGCGTGCAATAACCAGATGCAACCAAAATGAGAACTTCAATGACTTAAGAGAACTGCTACACTTGTTACCCAAGAAGATAATATTGAAGCTGAACCAAATCCGATATTAAGTAAAAAAAAAAAAAAAAAAAAAAAATAGAACCCTGCCTGATGTGAATTGGATTTTTCCAAAATCTATTAAGATCAGTCTATAAATATATCTTTTGGGAGGAAAAAAACAAACCAAAAAAAGTCCTCTTGATCTGAATAGAGAACAAAGTCCCAAAAGCCTTTAAAAATATACTGTTAATGTATATGCAATGATTTAAAAAGTCACCTTTCTTCTCCTTGATGACAGTCCCTTTAAGAGACTGCATCTGGGTTATGTATCTTTGTTTCACCATTCTCACTTTGCTTGCTGCATAGCCTCCATGGAGGTACAATGCCTGCACACAGCAGATGCTTAATAAATGCATTGTTATTACTGAATGCATGTTGATAGAAAAACAGCATTACCTCCCAATGTTACATAGGATTTCACCTACACATTTTGTTTCTAAAGAGTGGAACCCAGGGGCCCAGGAGCAAAACAGGCAATGGACAGCCAAGTGCAGAAGGCCAGGGAAACTGATCTAAAGCCAAGCAGGGAAGAACTGTAATCTTCAACTCTTCTGATTTCCCTGCTGGCCAAGGGTGACTCTAGCTTCGAGGGACAGACAATTTCCAGCAGGAGTGAGGGAAAGGAAATGGTCTCAGATGGAGCCTTGGGTCACACACAGACGATGAATGCTTTAGCTTTGGGCACAGCACATAACTCACTAGACCTCAGTTTCTTAGATGACAACTGAGAGAACTGGGTGATTCCTTCAGCTCCAGCCACTCAGGACCTTAATGTTTTGCCAGTATCGACAGGCATTCTCCTACTCTAATTTGAAAATCGTGGGTCTTTATTGATGATTCATCAATTCTGTCTGTCACACCAACCTGCCACCATGGACCAAAATTACATATGACAGCATATCCTCCCCATTGTCACAAAAGACACATAAAGACGGCTGTCATGGAGAATTGTGGCACGAGAATACAGTCAGCAGACTCCTGTTGACGGCTTTAGCATGGGATGTTTAAGTCTGCAGGCTTTCCACCAGCTCAAACATTGCTCAGCAACGGTGGCAATGATCAAAGTTGGCAAAGTCACTGCCCACCAGTGAACGCTCTTAATCAAATCTATTCTCACTTCTGAAGGTTGAGTGTCATCCAGCCCTTTCTTCTGAAAACATGGCAGCGGCTGTTTCACCACCAGTGGCCAATGCTGTTTGTGGGGAAAAGAACCACATGCTATCAGAGTGCTTTGTCCTTAAGTCATGGAGATAAAAGGCTGCCATGCCAGGAACTATAGCAGGTTCAACTATAAAAGCATCGAAGAGTTTCTAAGACTAGGAAGGCGGAGCCATTTACTAATCTGACTAATATATACCCTAAAAAACTCCCATTGGTAAAACCAAGCCAGTCTTCCCTAGGCCAGGGTGAAAAGAAATGAGTAAAAGGAGAACTTCTAGACATTTAAAAGACCAGATATATCCTTCTTTAAGAGCTCAAAAGCCCAAGAATGTCGCTCCTCCTGGGAAGAAGTGTATCCTATAAAATAGGTTTGCTTTTCATCCCAGAGATAACAAAAAGGAAGTGTAGTTCAGATGAGTGTTTTGTAGTCAATAGATGCTGTGAGTGAGAAGGCTTCTAACTGCTTTGATATTTGCCTGAATGCAATGGGCTCTATTAACCATGACAACATAGCGAATCTAAGCACTGAGCAACCTGGATTGTGAAATCTCCTCCGAATGGGTTACGTACCCCCGACACTCCCACAGAGTTGTACACTTTTTATTTTTGTCGGTAGGGGTACACTTGTCAAGCCAAAGCAGCGTCTGCTCTTCTAAGCAACGCCTCTACCCCCACACTGTTTCTATCTCAAGCTGCCTTTTCTGCTTCTTGGGAGGTGGTGTGGCTTGAAGAACGTTTACCTGTCTAGACAGGTAGCAATGAAAGTTTATCTAACTATCACCACGGTGGCCCGGATGGCCTACCAAGAATAAAACTGTAATCTGACCAAGTATTACTCATTGCAGCGAGGGAAGCCAGACAGCACAGGAAGTATGGGGTGTCTCACCAACAAAGGCTAGAAGACAACATAGGAGTTTAGATGGCATTTAAATGCAATGGAGTTTCCATAGGTTTAAAGCAGAGCAGGACTGTGTCAAGGAGTCTACTTCCTGTGTGGACTGCATAGAGGACCCAGGGGCCTGTTTCTTTGGGGGCTACACATTTAAGACAGAGGTGGGATATCTTGTTCAGCAACGCCTATCTGAAACCTTGCACGTGAGAGGTTGAGGCTGCTCCTCTGCGTGGGTCTTCTAGGCAGGAGTGTGAAGTTTTATTCTTCACTGATATCAATTCAAGTCAAACAGAAAGAGGTGATAGTCTGTAATTTTAGAGGACAAGGTGAATCTGGGTCCTGCTGTCCTCTGTGTCTGTCATTCCAGCCTGATGAATGGCTGGGCAGATTACTTGCTCAGTCCAAGCTAATTTTTACTGTCTCAAGTTATAGATATAGAATCATAGAGGTGGAGAGAACTAAATGGGAGAAAAAGATAGGTGTGTGGAATGCCTCCAAGAATGATCGCTAACCATTTCCTCTCACCTTTCATCTAGGCTTAACACAGGTTGACACCCCTGAGGAGAAATCCCTTTATTCTAGCCCTTTCTCATTTCCTTACCATCCCTAATTCTTTAGTAAATTGTGTCTTTAAAAAGAACTCAGGATATTGATAAACGTCACCAATTATTGCCCGTGTTGAAAGAACAAAATTGCAAGCATTTGATGATAAAATAATTATAGTCCTAAAACTGTAATATTATAATATTTAGAGCAGGATGCAGGTGGCCTCTCAGTGAAAAGACAATTAAATGAGAGTGAGTCATGCTCAATTAAGCACTTGGAAAAAAAAAAAAGTAAAACTCAACATGCCAAAGTGGCATTTTTAGTAAAAAGCAAATTTGTGAATGGAATTCCATTCCAAACACTTACCCATGAAGGCATGCTATAATTTATTGTGCAGCTCCTTTCCTCAAAGATGGACTGCTTTAAATGAATGATATTGCCATAAATCAAATGTCAGTCATTTTTCTTTCCTAAATGGGTATTGATAAAACAGTGGTACTTCCATAAATAATTGCAATCACAAATATCTGTCTTAGGCAATGTCCCATACTTTGGAAAAAATGAGTAAATCTTCCAAAAAAATTATAGTTTGCCTTCCAGTTAAGCTGCTTGAAGCAGAATTTTCCCATTGAATCCATTCTAGGGTATGGGCTCCTTTCAATGGACTCAAAGAGGGAGGGGCACGGGGTGGGGAGCTTGGAAAAAGAGGTAGTGGGAAGGAGAGAGGTAAATTGCACCTACTTAAAGCAGTCAAGACTCTGAGGTCCATCTCCACCTGCATCCTCTTCATCCTTTTAACACACACACACACACACAAGAATGCATGGGCACTGAGCAGGATATGAGCCTGGAACTGGGGTGGGTTTACTGGATTAGATATCAAAGAGGCAAGGTGGTGTTTCACAGAGCCAGAAACTGTATAGAAATGAGGGTAATGGAAAGATGAAAATAATGGGGTGCATCTTAAACTGGGGATGCTGATGGGAGGGTTGTGATGCTAACTTGAATACTTATATTTAGGATTATTTAAGGAGTAGAATGGGATCACTACCTAGAACTTGGAAAACATTGGTTTGGAGATACTGTAATTAGGCCTAAAGTAGAGGTTTATAAGGTTCTTATTAATAGCTAGTGAGTAGTTTGATATAAAAATGAACAGGATTGCAAACTTCCAGAGATAGGTGGAAAAATCTAAAATTCATACAAGCCCCTTATTATCAATAAAGACAGAAAGAATGAAAGCTAATTCAAATATTACAATGTGCATGGGAAAGCACTTGGCTTTGAAACAAATTTGTTTCTAATTATAAAACCTGGCATCTTTATAGACACTGTTTTCTCTGCTTGGAGTGAACTATTGAGGCAATTACAAACAAAAGTAGTTTCTTATCATGTAAGAAGGGATGGCAAATTAGTTTATAAATATTTAGCAGTTTTTAAGGCAAGCCAATAAAAAAGAACACAGTTTATTGTCCATCATACTGAATAGAGTCCTGCAATAGTATTAAAATTACATTGTTTTTCTCATTGGGAACTTCAGACATAATATTGTTATATAATACATTTTTTTTCTCTTAGGAGTCTAAGGGTTCAAATCAGGTTTGAATTTGGGTTCCATCATTATGAAATAAAGAGGAATTTGAAGTCAGTCCCAGAGATCACTATGGGCCCAAATTTGATTCTGCAGCCTGATTTATTGGAGTGGCTGTCTATAGAATGGTCGAGAGATGGGTATTTGTCAAACATCAGGTTTCTCCATCTTATACATGGCAGACCCAACAGGACCTATTTGTGCTTAGTCCTATTTCTCTGTGAGCTGGTTTCACCCCACACTGGAGCAATGAAGAGATAAATGAAGTTTAACCCCAATTGCAGAGATAAATGAAGTTTAACCCCAATTGCAAGTATTTAATGCTCACATCATTATAGTAATAAATAAGTAATAAATTGCTGCTATAAAATAAAAATTGCCCCATTTTATTATTATTATTATTATTATTATTATTATTATTATTATTTATTATTTGGTGAGCTTACACGATTTCCTTGGAACCCTTCCGTGCATCTTAAATATATGTATATAATGAGCTTCCTAATTTCATTTTAGGAAATGTGTTATGATGCATTACAGTTTACACAAATAAAAGTCTTAGAGAGCATTGCATCTATAAAGCATGAAGATAACTTATTGTTCTGGCAAATGATAAAACTGCTTACAGTGGCAGCTGTGATTTATGGAGGCAATTCAGACACACTTGGAAAGTGTATTAGCTTTGCCTCTGCCCACAAAGGGCGCATTTGAGCAGGGTAGGACACTCCAATGATAAATTACAGACCAGATCCAAGTGAAGGCGATTGGCACATTAAATGCCTAAAGGCTCCAAATTACAGCAAGAATGTGTTTTCCATGATAATCCCTCACACGCAGTGGCATCCAGGGTAGGCAAAGAAACAAATTAGTGCCTAATCGTTTTATTTTGTGATAGTGCTTTTAAAAAAAAAATAATGAAGCTTGTCTTGTTTTCATTAATGAAGGGATTGGCACCGCCATAGGCATTCAGTATTACCTTAAGCAGGTGCGCCATTAAAACTACAACTGCTGGAGATTTACAAATTGGCTGCAGAAGGGAACTTGGCAGAACCCTGGGCCTATATTTTACCAAAGAATCCAACATGCCCAGTTTTCTCTTTAAAGAATTCAAACATGACTCTAGCTGTGTGACAAGCGTTAGAGACCCAGCAAGTTTCATGTTTAATGGAAGATCATTGAACAGAACATCTCACTTCCTTGGCTATTAGATACTCCCCATAAGTAGGAAAGGGAAGACAGAGTCTTCAGAGTCACTGCCCATTTCTTCTGCAGGCTTCATGTGGCACTCAGAGCTACAATTACCCATCACTCATCGCTATCTATGTATGGAGCACTTACTAAGTAATCTGCTGTCGCCGTTGCATTTAATCATTGATGAGCTAGTCCTAGGATGATCTGCATTTTGCAGATGAGAACACTAAGGCGGAGTGGTTAACTTCTTCAAGGTCACACAGCTGTAAAAAGCAGAGATGTGAAGCCTGATAATCTAACTCCTTAGTTCTTATTCTTAACTATTCCATTATATAGGATACATTATATGTAATAATTATTGAGGCAGATCTATTTAAAAGAATTTTTATCTTTCTGTGTTTCTCATTTTGTATCTCAGTGGGAGGAAACTACTTACATTCAATTAATTTAATAAGTATTGAAAGCATTCCACTTGCATTTACATTTTCATGTCACCTCTTTGTTTCTTGGGAAGGCTGAGCTTTGTTCCACGGCAAGAAAGCACGCGAAATCATGCCCCAGCTATGCCCCACTGACAAGAGGGATTGCTGATTGATGCTCAGCACGCTGTTGCTTCTTCACTTATGTAATAAACGGAAAGACCCAGGGCAAGAGAGAGGACCCAGTTAACTATATGTTATAGCGTTTCTGTACCATACCCCATGCTTTTCGTTCTGAGCTCAGCTGCTTAGCTATCACTCAGAATCAATGTCAGACTTGTTTCTAACAAGCTATGTTATCACTCTTTCCATGCAAATCAGAGCAAAAAAAAAATGGTGGGGGCAAGGCAATCCTGCTTAGAATGTGACATGTTGACAGATGTAAACAAAGAAATGAACTATAGTCTTGGGGGAGTAAGAGCAGAGAATGGAACAAGGATGGACACTAACATTTAAGTTCCTAAAATAAGTTGACTTTTACAAAATGTATATTTTTATTTTAGTCATCCTTAGACATTCAACCTCCTTTGAAATCTTTGAGCTACAAAATAATTATTAGTAAAGATTACTGAATGTTTCTACAACTACTAAAAGGTGATGAAAATTTGGAAATGATAGCACTTAACACAGGATTTCTATGCTGGTACTGTGGAATGTCCCTACCTAAGCCTCTAAATTGCCACTAAGTCAGTAATGATTCCAAACCTAAGATTAATGTACTATATTCACTTCTGTGAAGTTTATCAGATTTTATGGTGACCCGAAAGGACTTGTGATTGCCAAAAACAGAACCCCAGGGTCACCATTTTGGTAATCCACCTGGTCCCTTGGAATGAGGTAATGGCTCTTTTTCTTAATTGATGTAACTGCACAGTGAAAAGCATGGTGGAGGCAGCCGTTACCTGACTCCTGAGGCATCTCAATGAGAGACGGGTGGATGTTACACACATGCCAAGATGTTTAAACAACTTGATCAGGTTCACAAACTCCAGTTCTTGGAAGTCCTGGACAGGATTTGAAATCACAACATGGTGTGGACTCCCTTAGCTGTGTCCTAAGGCTATGAAAGAATCCATCTTCTACCAAGAGCTCAGTGGGAATGGAAATGCCCAAGACAGGCAGGATGATTCAAGTGGGAGAATTGTTCATCAGAATCACTGGGGCTTTAATGCACTCAAAGTATTATATTAGAGAACTTTTTTACGGGTTTCCTCAATCCTAGCTGTGTAATCGTACAGAACCACTAATTATAGACCCATGTCCACAGGTTTTCCTCCATCACATTGAACTATTTGATCCTATATTTGTATCCTTTAAGACTCAGAAAACCTGGTCTATCTGAACATTAGAATCAGTGCATTTAGAAGAGAGAGTGGGAAAGGACCCCTCCCACCAGAATTAAGTGATGTTGAGGAATGACGGTGCTCTATGGTTTACTTGGCTTTGTAGGCCCAGTTTGGTTTTAAATTTCTAGCTGTCAATACAATGCTAAATTAAGACTTAACAAAATCTCAACATATAAAAGTCTTCAAATTAAGGTTAAATTATACACTTAGAATTATCCTCTCCAACATTTAGTCTTATTTTTTTTGAAATTGTACCATTTGTTCATTTGAGACATGTTGACTGTGTACCTGCTCTGTGAGGCTATCAGTATCAGGGATATAAATAGTAAGTAGTCAGGGTTTTTTTCCTTTCCCTAGCTTTTATGCCTTCATGAACCTAACATTTACTAGAAAGAAGGAGACATTAAAATAACAAAAATATATGAGGACCTTAAAGTTCCAGATTGAGGTACAATATACTATTAATCTGAATAGCATCACTCCTGTGTACATGTGCAATGCCAGCTGCCAATGTTACTGTTTTTATGTACAAGAGCAATTAAGTAAAATCTGGGAAATAATATCAGCACTTCCCTAGCAGCATCACAAATATTGTGTTCAAGGTATAGTCTATCTTGTTTACTAAACAAACAAATAATATGTTCCATGTAATTACAGAATATCTCTGTAAATTTAGTTGATAAATAAGTGAAGAAATGGCAAATGACAACTGACTTATGGAAAAGAATTTAAAGTGTAAGGATTATAACCCACATGCGTGTGAGTGTGTATGTGTATATGTAGTTGACAAGTTTCTGACTTTGGTGCTGAGTGCTCTGTGTTTAGAAAAGGCTTTTACTTGTGTGTTATAGAATCACAATAGATTTGAAAGGATTCATAAATGAGTGGTACCAGTGGCTTCAGTGAGGGATGACACTGGGTCTGTGTCTCCAGATATCACTGGATTTCTGCCTGGGCTTAGTAGGGGCTCCATAAACACTTCCTTAGTTAATCAATGTCTGGCTGCAAAACCAGTGTTCTGCTTTCACTTGGGAATTAAACCTGTATTGAAACAGAACTCATGATATACCCTGAACCAACTTTTTGGCTAATATTTCCAGTGTCCTACTCTCCACATAATGCCCTTCCCTAACAGCATCACCATAACAAGATATTGTGGATATCCCAACCATAACTTAGCTTCCACTGTCTGTCACTTTGCGTCATAAAGAATCACACTGGTTCTTCATTCCACTCAGATCATTCCCCCCACCCCCGAGCATATTAAAATGTGCTCTTTAGAAACAGAGTAGAACACCAGCTTGGCTGACAGCCTCAGTGGGACACCTTCATGGGCATCAAGGCACAGAGAGGAGGAGGAGGTGGTGCAGGAAGGCTGTTCTCCAGTAGAAAGTCCCTGTCTTCGTGTGCACGATATTAATGTATAAGAGGAAAGACTGTAAAGGTGCAGAGGCCCTACCAGTAGCTTTGTCTTACAAAGAGTCAAAAAGGCTGGCCAGGTGTCCTTTTTTCATGTACCTTGCCTACATCTAATTCCTTAGCCACCTCCTAATCTTAATCATCTCTGAACACATCCCTAAACACACAGAAAGCCAACATCTGCTGTATCAGATGGTATTCTTGACAACAGAGATACCTTTAAAAATATGAAATGAGCCGAAACCGGTTTGGCTCAGTGGATAGAGCGTCGGCCTGCGGACTGAAAGGTCCCAGGTTTGATTCCGATCAAGGGCATGTACCTGGGTTGCGGACACATCCCCAGTAGGAGATGTGCAGGAGGCGGCTGATCGATGTTTCTCTCCCATCGATGTTTCTAACTATCTCTCTCCCTTCCTCTCTGTAAAAAATCAATAAAATATATTTTTTAAAAAAATGAAATGAAATGTGCCCCCAATTTGACCCGGATGGTACTCTGCCCCGTGGATTCTTTAGAACGCAGGGAAGGAAGCAAATCAAAAGAATTCTTGAAGTGGATTAGCTTTAGGCCAGCGTTCTTAAATACTAATGGCATATTAATTGCTTGAGGATGCATTTTGGAAAAGCTGATATGAGTATTAGAATGAGTTATACTTAGTTTAAAAACAAAACAAAACAAAACAAAACACCTCTTTGAAGATACTGGAGAAATGCATCTAACATACAGTGCTTGGGGAGAGGTGGTGCCCAGCCCTCAGCAATTCAGGAAAATCTAGCTATCTGCATTATTTATTTAATACCCACCCAACGACAGGCAGAGAGAGAGAGAGAGAGAGAGAGAGAGAGAGAGAGAGAGAGAGAGAGAGAGAGAGAGAGAGAGAGAGAAACAAAAAACATATCGATCGGGTGCCTTCTGTAAGCTCCCTGACCCGGGATGGAGCACACAAACCAGGTATGAGCCCTGATGGGGACTGAACTGGCAACCTTTCGGTGCATGGGTTGACACTCCTACCAACCGAGCCACTCCGGCAGGCTATCTGCATTTCGTATACTAGTAAGCTCCCCTCTCCATGGTAACGCAGGTGCAACATCTCTCTAGAAACAATAATTCAGGAGCCACGAGAGTGCATTTATGTTACATCACCACCTTTCCGAAGGAAGGGTCTACTCCCCACAGTTCTGTGCTGGGGTCTTTCACTTAAGAGTTTCCCTGGGCTTTCACGATGCCCTCATATTCGTCCAGGTATGTGATGTAGCTCTAGTGAATTGAGGAGGTTCACCTGGAGTCTTAAGGCATCAGGCTCCCAGATGATTTCTTTTCCTACCTCTGCACCTGTGAGCTGCCAACATAAAGCCATCTGTGGAGATTTCACAGGGGTTCTGGTTTCCCTGGAGACTCTCCCCTCCTCCCAAACCAACTGAGGGTGCTGCTACAAATCTAGCGGAAAGAGCCAGACGGCAGTTGTCGCCGTAGAAGTGCTGGCTGTCATGACCAGGCGAGTGGACAGAATTCATGTCGCCAGTCTCCAGGACAGGACCAGAGACCCGAGGGCCCCTAGGGGAGTGGCACAGGCAGAGAGCTCCCTGGTTGCTGAGAGCTGGCATTACCAAACCACATAATTTATAGTCAGTTACTGTCGCCACAGGCCAACAATAAGCACAACAAATTGGGGGTGAGGGGGAAAGAAAGATTTTCATTGGCTGTTTCTCATAGACCCTTGAATAAATCCGAGTGTGTCCTTAGGTTTTGCATCTCTGTTTATGAACACCCTCCCAGATACAATGTGATGCTTGATACAGGGTGGGGCAAAAGTAGGTTTACAGTGGTTTGTATGGGAAATATCTATTAATCATGGATAATATACAAGAATAAACTGTTTCACATACAACTGTACACCTACCTTCGCCCACCTCTGTATATTCCACCTACTTGCTGAGGGCATGATGTAATTCCTGCAGCACTGAGTGGCTCAAAATGGGAAGAAGCAAAGTTGGGAGAACTTTTATTTGTGTTCTGGTTGATTCCATTTGGCGGTAAAACAATTTCAAGTGCCAGGGTTGGCCGAAAACATGATAAGAACGCGATGGCAAAGCACGCTGGCTTTCTGCTCTCAGTATCTTTCTTCATTCCCTCAGTTGAAAAAGCATGGGCAGGCTCTTAAAGCCAAAGGAGAGAGGACTCAGGAAAAACCGAACTTGCCCACAACTTGATCTTGGACTTCTAGCATCTTAAACTGCAAGGAAATGAATTTCAATTGTTTTCACCACCAGGGCAGAGACTCACTCTCTTACCTTTTCTACTTGTTATGAGTAAGAGGTTAATCTATTGGTGGATTCTTAAATTCCTGATGTTCCGAAGTGAACAGGTAGTTTGATGACCAGGAAAAAGAAGAGGTAGCCTCCATTGGCTCAATATCCTTCAGCAACCAACAAGCTCAGCCACAGAGTAATTTAGAAATCAACGACGCTATACGCACGTTCTCTATCATTGTTAAGAGGGAGAAAGTGGGTTGAGAGGAAGTTGAGCTTTGGATCCACTGCTACAGGTTTATTGAGTTCCAGGGGCGCAGGGAGAGCTTAGGACTTAAAATCGCATCAGTGAGCTCTGCATACTTGCTGAGTGAAGTCCCTGAAATTAGACTGCTTAAGATTCACCTTCTATAAATGCACATGTCTATTTTTAAGTGTTTGAGCTCATGGGGACTTACTTAGCAGCACACTAAATCATCGTGTCATATGTTCTGTCTGCCAAGTACTACATTAATTTTTATAGGAGTTATCCAACATGACATTGTGTCCTGCCAGAGTTTAAAAAATACCTTTTATACAAATTTCAGAGACCAAAATTAAATGTAAAAATAAGGGCCAGTCGTCATTTAAATTCAGTTCATCTGGACAACCACATTCAGACACATACACAAACTTCTTAAAACCCAGTTTCCCTTTCTATTTGAATGTTTAGAAAAGCTCAAGGCAACAATGAGAACATGCCCATTTCAGAGCTGAACTGTTTTCATTAACGGGGAACAGAGCAAGTGGTTGGCAGTGGGGTCTTACAGCCCGTGGCTAAACCGATCAAAAGCACTGGCTCTCATCTGAAGAGGGGTTTCCATGCCTGGCAGTCAGCAGTGCGAGGGGCACGAGGGAAGGAGGTGGGGAGCAAATGTTTCCCTGGGATTTTTTCCAACATGCCTGTTGCCAAGGAAACCACCTCCTTTGTGTGGTCTATTCAGAGGCTCTGGAGGTAGAGCTTAACGCAGAGTGTGAGCTCCTTGCACTGTGTCATGTTTAACAATGGAAAATTAAAGAGACAAAAATGGTTGCCAGGAGGAGGAAAAAGTACCCTGAAGTTCTGTAGAGTTGTCCCTGTATTGGAAAAGCAGCAGCAAAGCCAATAAGAATAAGAAATACTTGTTGAGTAGAGAAGTTAAAGGAGATAAATGAGAGATTTGAAAGCCTTAGTCCCGCCCCACCCCCCCCAAAAAAAAAAAAATATGTGCTTGCTTCTTGGGGAGGAAACCAGGAGAACAGGGACTACACCGAGAAACATTTCATGTTTTAATTGCTGCTTCTCTCCGAGGTCCTGGTGGGGGGTCCCACATGACCAAGGCAATGTGCTAGGCCTCCCCAGACCTATGAGGTTGGGGGGTCAAGGCAATGTGCTGGGCCTCCCTGGACCTATGAGGTTGGGGGTGGGGTGATTAATTATTGCTACTAACGTTGTGTCACATATGATTACAAATTGACATTTAAATTTTTCCATTTATTTGCTGCCAGTCTATAAAAATACAATGAATTCCTGCATGTTACACTCTGCAACACTGTCAAATTCACTTATTAGTACTAGTACTTTTGTAGGCTGTTTTGAAATTTTTAGGTAAGCATGCATGCCATCTGCAAATGCAGGTTTACTTCCCCCAAAACAGTGTCACACAAATGTTGGAAGAATCAGTTATAATGAGGATTTTTGAGTAGATAAAAATGCTGCATTAATAAGAATGTGGCATGGTCTATGATTTCAGTACAGGTATGTGTCCATGACATGCATAAACATAAGCTCAAAGGCAGGAAAAAAAAGAAGCAAAAATAGAATTCATTGTTGTGGTAGTGGGAGTTTTTGTGTTTTTTTAAAAAATTACTGTAAGTACTGTTGAAAACAACAATTGTGTTTTCACAATTTATAAAAAGTTACACGCACATACACTATTAAACAACAAAATTAACATTAGGGCTGTCTTCTCTTTCTCCTAATTGATGCACAGTTTTTAGCTATGGCAGGAGTTTTTCTCTCTGATTTAGTTTTTGTCCTCAGATTGTTCTCTTTGACTCACCTTCCCAGTAAAAGCTGAGCCTTTCCTGCCAGATAGATCTAGTTGGTCCTAATTGGGGAAATCAAGGTCTCCATCAAAATTCACTAAAGAGCACTCGGACTTCTGTAATGGAATACCACACTCTGGTTAACACTGTGCTTGCCTGGAGGAACGATTAGAGTGATATTTGTTTATAAATTGTTTTCCTTGAGAAAAAAAATGCACGCAAACCGACTTGGAGCTAAGCTTGAAAGATTCTACTGCCTAGTCTTACAATTCCATGGTGTGTGTACTCCATTACAGCGTCCTGCATTTCTTGGCTCTCTTCTGGCCTCTCTTTCTGCCATTTTTTTTTTTATTCTCAAAACAGTTATAACCCACCATAGCTCATAGCAAGTGCAACGGTGCTGGACCTACTGCAAAAATAAAAAAACCAAAACCAACAGAGTCAGAACATCTGAGAGAACCTTAAAGATGCAATTTTAATGAGTCTCTGGGAGCCCCCAAGGAAGGGGTGTAGGGATCAGGGACATGTCAGCCGGCAATCAGGGGTTGGCGGGAGGCCTTGAAGGGCAGCACCATCTCTGCAGCCTGGGAGGCTGGGCTGACAGCTGTGGAGAGCACCTGGATGAGATCACAGAGGGAGGCCGACAACGGGGATTTGGACAACAGTGTAAGTGTGACGGCTTGAGCACGCTGCTAACATGTAGTCAATGAGAGAGCGTGTGCAAAAAAGCCTCTGCCGTGACCCCTGGGTCCATTAGTGGCCCGACGTGCGAGCCCCCGCAGCCCTAAAGAGGGCCCGTGAGTCCCTGTGGGTTAAAGGAATTACACTGACTCTCCTGGGCGCGCACAACCCTGTAGCCTTCCTGGGCGACAGGCCTTGTTGCCTGGCTCCAGAACCGTAACGTTCATGTGCCTCTCATCGGGACAGAGGGCCCTTGGCATTTTAGAGCTGGTGGGGCCGATTCCAGTTTTGTTCTCCTGCTGATGATTTGAGGAAAGGGCAAGCTAGGGTGGAGGTTTGGCTGGGTTTACATGGTGTCCCTGCAGAAAGTAGCCACATGCGAAGACAGTGGGAAGAAGAAATAGCTTTCAAGAGCAGGTGTTTCAGGGCTCCTCACTTCAGGGGTAGAATCCTTTCCAGTTACTGATTTGCAAATTGCTTTCCATTCAAAATTGGAGCAGTGGTATTTTAAGCAATCGTGAACCCCTTGGAAATGACTCATTTGAACACCAGCTGAAAGCCTGACCATTTTTCTGTGGATACCACTGTATCTTTGAACTTGGAAAGCAAGATGAAAGTAACATCATTCAAGATGCTCTTCACTCTTTTATCACCACAGCTCTCTAAGTGAAATCCCAAATCCTGAGGGCTAACTTTACGCTGGCTCCCAGAACATCAAGGTGAGCAGGAGATAAACAGCTAGCACTCTCTGTGCTCTGTGTCTAGATGGTGGGGAAAATTCTGCACGTTCTTTGTAAGCATTTGAGTGTTAGATTTTAGTGTCTTGTCTCATAATGCAGAGGAATGTGTTGAATGGAGAGAAATGAGACTGATAAAGGGAAAATGCAGACAACTAAAACATGATGTGGAAAACACCCAGAATTTGGAGTGAAAAGCCTGTTTAAGAAGAAAGGAAAAAAGAGTTTAGAGAACTTGTGTAGAGTCAATAATTAAAGACAGAATATAAGAAAACAGATTTGAGAATGGGGTGGAAATGGAGACTAAGGAATTGCAAAAAGGGGGCGCTTCCAAAGAAAAATGGGGTCACTCATAGATCCAGGTGACAACTGACAGCAGGAATTGTTGGAAACAAATGAACGAAATAAAAGGAAGGCGGGGGTGGGGGTGGGGGGGAGAAAACAAAATCCTTAAACTTTTCTTAATTTAGTTTCCCTACATCATTAGGTAAACCTGACACTTGGGATAAGGTGTTTGGGTTCTTTAGTTTTTTTTCTAAAGCATTCAGATTCCTTCTTAGAAAAAAACAGGAGGGTTAGAGTTTTCAAAAACCAGAATTTTTATGCGGATCTTGTCACCTTTTCTTACCATCTCTAATTATTTTAAGCTACTGCTTTCCACTTGCTGTTGCATAATACAAGGAAAATAGATAATGCTATGATCTGCCTTACTTCCTGTCTTTACAGAAAAGTTAGAATCCTAACCATGCCAGTAGTGCTTAACTACATAACAAATGAAAATGTAAACACCAGAAGTTACATGAAATGCAAAGTGCTAGAAAGCAGCTACTCCATATGTGTTAGATAAATCCCTTTTCTTTTAACTTCCCAGGGGACAGAGGAAACCTTGCCGTCTATATTGGTTTGGGAACCTGTTTGATTTCCGGGCTTAAAAATAGCATGATTCCTATTATCGCTCCTAATAATGTTAACTTTCCCATAATCTCAGTTTAATACTTTTCATTCCCATTTCCATAAATGGAATAATTAGACCAATTAATGAAAGAAACATGAGCATTTCCATAGAAACCTTTTCTAGACTAATATTTTCAGAACAGCATGTTCCACACGGGCTTACCCATGTGACTCCCACTGATGTTAACAGAAATGAGACAATTAAATCCTCATGTAACTCTCAGCGAATTTACCCGCTGCTGTTACTAACATCATGATGCCGACACCCAGAGTACAACCTGCTTCTTCAGGGCTTCCAAGTGGAACAATTTGGGGGTTGCTTCCCTGCGTGGTTATTGGTAACACATTTTTTCTCAAATTAAAAAAATATATTAATGGGCCCTTTGAATATTAAAATGTAGGAAAAGTATAAGTCTGTATTAAAATCACCAAATTTGAGAATGGCAATTTCAGATAAAAGGAGAAAAGCCCATTGTCTATGTATTAATTTCTCTGATTGGTCCCACTGGTATTCCCAAGTCTTTCAATAGCTGTAGTGCTCCTTCTCCCTGTCTCTAGCCAACCCCAAAGGCAGGAGAAAGTCAAGGTAAGGCATCATATGGACAAAGAAAGAGGAAAGGTTTCTTAACATAAAACCTCTCTCAATTCCAGTGACTGCTTCATACGCCAAGCTACAACTCCAGAATTCGCTGTCCCCTTCGCGCAACTGCTCTGCTTAAACAAATTTATAGACTCCATTAAGGTACATTTTGCCCCCTTCCAAATGTGTTTCAGAACACTAATAATCTTCCTTCTTCCTAGGAGCTGCTAATGGAAACAACATGCTAACACCACAAAAATATTCTACCTCAAAGGAACAACTAAAGCTAACAGTGGTCTTATTTATTGAACTTGTATGCAGACCTATTGGGAAAGGAACTAGGGTTTGGCCTATTTCAAATATACATGTTTCATAGCTAATTATACCTTCCTGCCAGAGACACCCCAAGTCCATTTCTTTCCTATGCAGTTAGAAGGAAAGACCCGCTGTGAACAAGGGGGGCTATACAAAGGTGGCCAGGGCCTGATTATTCTCTGCCACCTGACAGGAGTTGTGGTAGCAGCATTATTACATTACATTTACAGAAAGTACCAAATTGCCAAGCCCATGATTGCAAACCTACTGTACCCCTGAAAGTGGCTCATAGGTTCTATGACATATTCTTTGGGTGTTAGAACTTTGAAAAACGTGTTTATTCATTTATTGATGTGAATTGGTTTGTTCGGCTGGCTATCTACTTGATTTCACAACATGTAACTACAGTTTTTGCTGTAAAATTTATGTTTGAATTGAATGGCTGAGAGGTTTCCAATTAGCCTTTGAAATCTTTACATTCCCTATGCATGCCAACATGAAAATAAGTACACATATTATTCATTCTTTCAACACTATGAGTATTTGCTATGTAGCAGAATCATGCTGTATTTCTTTTCTAACTCATAATTTGCATTTGTAAACATTAACACATTAATTCTAAGTGTTTACTAGCTATAATTCATAAAATAATATACAATGACTATGAGGTATTAGATTTGTGCCTAAAATACAAATAATGTCAAATAAAAGAGTGAATTTGGGTGGCGCTTTCCTTGTGCAATGGCCTATAGATACAGGTCAGTCAGGGCTAAGAACGTGCTGTCACATTGTCTGATGATGGTAGGCCAGCATGAGCATCACCGGTGAGTGTGCTAGAAATGCAGGCTCTCAGAATGCACCCCAGAATTACTGCATCAAAATATGCATTGAGCAAGACACATATACACATTAAAGTGTGAGGAGCACTGGCATCCGAAAACCACACACCACATGAGAGGGCGGGCATAGCATTTACAAGCTCTGTTAGGATGCTTTAGAGACCTCGAGTTCAATTGCTCTACCTAACAAGACAAAAGGCGCTTTGGACTTTCGACTCGTCTGTTCCTCTCTGAAACAAATGTCCTATTGTATAGTTTGTATTTTTGACAGGCAGACCCCCTCAAACTCTGTATTTCTTCCTTGAGAGAAACACACTGGTTTTCAGGGTATTAGAATGAAGGTTTGGATCAGTGCAATCTCTATCCTAATGGTCAGGGAGCTTCTCAGAATGACTCTTGGATCATGCTGTTATCCTATCATCGTTAGCAAAGTAAAACCAACAGGGTCTACACTCCCTGGCCTGGCTTCCTCTTCCCTCCCCATCCCTCTGTATGCCTTGCTTTCTTTTACATGGATTTGCGATCTTTATCTCACCCATCATTCTTCTCTCTGATTAACTAGACAACAGAAAGCCTGGTGGAAGGCTTATTTCCATCTTCTCTGTCAAGGCAGGGGGAGATGATGGTGAAGCTCCAACTTCTCTCTAATGAAGGGCGGGGGGAAGGGGGCGTCATAACATATATCCAAGTTTCCTGGAAAGTTTCACTTCTCTTTCTGTGCTCTCCTTACAACCCGCATGTTAGAAGGTACCGAGTTCACAGTCAAGGGCCAAATCTCCCAGGTCAGACTCTGTCAGCTTAAATGAGCCTGCTATTCCACGTTGGGTGGGAGGCTGGCCTTCAGTTTCCTCATTTCTCAAAACTGAGTGATTAAACTCCATTTCTATTTCTACTATTCAGATCTCATGATGGCTGTTGGACAGAGAGTCAGAGCAAGTCCAAGGGAGACTTCTGTTGAAGAGTGAGAAAAGAAGCTCAAAAACTTCTAAAGACCTCACCATTGTCTCCTGCAAGAGATTCAAGTCCACAGGCTTAGAGAAACCTGGCAGAAGCCACGTGAGATTTTTGCAATCTGATGCATTTTTATAAGATAATCTTTTCATGATTTCTTTCTGAACTATACTTTGAAAAGTAAAACATTTTCATGAAAAATGTTCAATAAAACTGGCTTTTACCCTAAATGACTCATTCAGCAGATGGGTGGGAGGAGGGGGAGATTTTAAAAAGCAGAGGTGAGAGGCATCTTTACAGTTTTCAGAATCCACACCAAATGACTTACTACAGATATAAGTTCACCCAATTCATTAAAATTCACCCAAGTTCTGTGGTTTTTCGCCCTTCCTGCTCTGCAGCCATCTTCTCTTTGTACTCTATTTTCATGATACTTAAGATGATGGTCTATTAGGAAAGCAGAGCTGTTGGGTTGTCTGTTTAAACAGTTATCCACATTATTATTCTACCTCAACCTAAAGTAATATTACCTGGCATTAAGCAGCAGTATTGAAAGCTTGGCAAGTAAGAGATATAGGCAGCAACTTGTAGGAACTTACATATCAGCTATATATGGTCAGAGGGCCTTTGCCTTATAGACTATTTCTATGGAATGTTTCTATATTATTTTAGGGAATGAAACCAAATAATAACATGCTCTGAATAACTCTCAACCTGGGTCTTAGTGATACTGGGGACAAACTTTGCCTTGAGATTCATTTTAAAACTTTTAGAAGTCTTATAATTGGAGTCATGAACATGCACCTCTCAGCAACTGATAAAACTAGTAAACAGAAAATCAGCAAAAGTATATAAGTTCTGAACAACAAAATATGATCAGGATTTCATTAACATGTATAGAATGCTCCACACAACAACAGCAGAAAGCTCATGAAACATTCACCAAGATAGACAACATCCCAGGCCATAAAACCAACTTCAACAATTTTATAAGAATTTAAACAATGCAGAATGTGTTCTTTGACTATAACAGAAAATCTCTAAACCCACTCAAAAAATTAAAAACACCAAGCATATGTTTATGTGTAGCATATTCATTTTGTGTGGACACAGCTAAAGCAGAGCTGAAAAGGAAACCCATAGCACTAAATGCTTACATTAGAAAAAGTTTTCAAATCAATAATCTAATGATCTCCAGAAACTACAAAAAAGTAGGGCAAAACCTAAAGTGAGCAGAAGAAAGAAAAGAATAAAGGTAAATGCAGAAGTCAACAAAATCGAAACAGTTAAACAATAGAAACAACCAATGAAACAAACAACTAGTCCTTTGCAAATATCATTGAAATTGATAAAGCTAGCAAGACTGACAAAAATAAAACGAGAATTTAAAAATCACCAGTATCAAGAATGAAACAGGGTATCACAACATATCCTGTAGCTATTAAAAGGATAATACATACTGCTAACAACTTAGATGAAGTGGACACTTCTTCAGTTACCACAAACTACCAAAAGTCAGCAAAGATGTGATAGTCTGAGTAGTCCTATGACCGTAATTAATTGAATTCATAATTAAAAAGCTCTGGAAATTATCTTCAAATATAAAGTAAACAATAATGTTTCCCAAAATCTCCAGGCCCACATGGTTTCACTGGAATATTCTATCAAACACTTTATCACCAATTTTACACAATTTCTTTCAAAACTGGTTAACCAAGAATTTGCATACATATATGCATAACCCATACACACAGACAATAGTGTGGTGAAGGCCTTGGGTGTGGGCTAGAAGGGGGGAGGAAAGGGGACATCTGTAATACTTTCAACAATAAAGATAAATTTTTAAGAATTAAAAGAGAAACACTTCTCAGTTCATTTTGTGATGCCAGTATTATTCTGATACCAAACCATGATTTATCATCCCTAAAAGCCCATTTATAAATGCGTATAGGACCTTACAAGCACATTTTAGTTTCTTTTAGGATATGGCCACGATTTTGGAGAGCCAAGAATGACGCTACATATATTTTAAGTGGAGTTGGAGCCACTATTTTATAGGAATTCTCCCTGCCCTTTCCAATGTATGATTTAGGCATAAATGTTCCTGCCATCTGCTGTTGTCCAGCTCTGGGAAGTCATGTGGAAGCTCATGGTGCATTGGGAAGCAAAAGTCCAGGTTCCTGATATGTTCTGTTCTTAAGCCAGCTTGTGCATTGGAATAATTAATAGTCATCTGCTTCTGTAACATGGGCCTGGTTATTTAGTTCCAACATGCACGTTGCTATGTGCTCATCCACGCCACCAATAAAGACAGAACCAGTAACTGTGCTTAAGTTGTTACCATGAAGTGGTTAATGAACACCTGGGTGCTCCTTTCAACTCATCAACCTTGGGACCCAGGGTAACTTATTCCACCTCTCCGAGCAACAGTTTACCGTCTGTAACACAGGAGTGCTAATAGCTGTATTTCCCTTATAATTTTGCGGTGGGGAGTAAACATTGCAATGTTGATAAACACTAAGTACAGCAACTAGCCCATAAGAGATCCTGATCTCATGGTGGATATAATTATCGCTAACATTTCTATGGCCTTAAAGATGTTATTAAGAGTAAAAACAATGAGTAGTGGCAGCTCGTCCCAGGCTAACACCCTGACTCTGTTCCCAGGCCTCCTTTTCTCTGACTTCTCAGTGAGCCAAAGCAATCCAACCTAGGCTCATTTCCCCTCCTAGGCCCTTCCTTGTTTCACTGTCCCCAGCTTTAATAAACATCCTATAAAAAAAAGAAAGTAAAACCATAGCGACATCTGTGTTAACTAAAAGCAGTATAATAACTGACTAAGATGGACTGAAAGGTTTGTTCCTCAGCACGTCATTTCATTATCTGGCCACTGAGCAAAATCTGTTCTCTAGTAAGACTCTCACATCCAAATCTTTCAAAGCCAAAATGATTTGAAAACCATAATTTTTTTTTTTTTTTAGTTCTAACCTAACTGCTTTTCTATGGAGTCTTGGTTATCAACAATTAACTCAAATTGCCATCTCCTCCACTGTTGTGGGTACCTGCTAATGCCAAATTGACAATAATCAATTTCTCCATTAGAGAGATATAAATTAAAGGCTTTACTTTTCCTCACATAGGTAGCTACAAAGTTCAAATACCATTTTGCATGCCTGCTACTTAAGTTCTCCAAAATTTTTAACATTCATGGCCTTTATTTATAGTCATCACCAACATAAGCTGCTCCTGCCACATGCTTAGCACCTTGATCACCCATTCGCAGAGTAAAGGGTTCAAAACCACCCACAGAAGGCTCTTATGACCCCTCAGTGGGCCCCAGTGTCACTTAAGTGTTCCTATTGCTCAATTATGGAACATCCAATTCACTTTCTAAAATTCCACTATGGATACTCTTCAGGCTTAAGAAAGATGTAGTAACTTACAGCAATTTCAGGGACATTTCCTATTGTAATTAAATAAAGATTAAGAATGATGCCAAGAAGCAAATTGGGATTAAAATCTCATTTGGCTTCAGCTGATATAACCTTATCTCATTCTAATGCTTAATCACATGATAGCTGAATTTGCTATGCTACAATCTGGTGTCCGTGACAGTAGAAGATGGAATAGAGTGAGACCCAGGATGCAGACCTGTAGGAGACAGGAGGAAGAGTGAGGCAGGGCATTGGGGTGTGCCATGCCAACACTGGTTCAAGGTCAGCTTAAAGACAGAGAGGGCCTATCTTTGAGCTCCTTCAAGAAATGTTTTTATCGTTATCCAGAGAGGCTATGTCCTCCATGAGGTAACCCACTGACAAAGAGTTGCTCCCCCAAACAACTCACCCAATGTCCCTTTGAAAAGTCTCAGCCAGTGTCACTGAATCAGCAAAAGGGCCGCCACCTGTAGGACCAGGAGCCGCCATGCGTTGTCACAAGACATTGCATGAGTGGGGTCCTGGATTTTATTAGCAGAGGTGATTCTCAGAGAGGCCAGGGGACATTGTCTGCCTCCCCAAACATTCAGCAAATTCAACGCCACAGTGGGAACTGCATTGGATTTTAGGTCTGCTGTCACCTGTGATGACCACAAGAACTAGTTGCTCAAAGGTCTCCGTCCACGTGTGTATACTGATGTTTCACTTCTGGAGGAAGCACTGTTCATATATCATTTCTCTCTTCTCACCTCCCCAACCACCTACAAGACCACATTTCTGCCACTCACTTCCTTCATACCTAAAGCACTTCTATTTCGAGCACAATACTGCTTCCCAGGGCATTCTTCTCATCGCAATGTCATTCTCTCGCCTTGGGGTGGCATTTCCGTGATGAGGTGGGAACACAGAACTGGTCAAAGGCACCAGGCTGCCACAGAACATGGTCTAGTGCTCTCTGAGATGGGGAGGGCTTCTGCGTCCCTAAATTCTCTCTCTTTTGTAAAAAGAGATCACATAGGAAACCTGAAGCTTGCTTCTAACCTGAGTCTGCTGCCCAGTTAACACATCCATCCAACTTTCTCAGCCCCTCACATGGCCCCAGAGATGACAGGTTTCATGGGTTCCAGAACATACATAACCACATTCCTACACATCAACTGCACTCTAACACAAGACTGAAATATCTGTGTAGAAAACTGTCGCACAATGGCACGAAACGAAATTCAGAAATATTTGTATAACTAGCGATAGGCACCTTTCTCCTCCTAAAGGCATTAGGAACCAAAAGCAAGGCTTCACCATGGCCTTCGGACCAATAGCTAGAAAATTATGAATAAGTTAATTCTTTGATACACATTAGCCAAAGAAAATAAGGTAGCGCAGAATGCAAACAACACATTACCGTAGTATATATCGAAACGGATAACACAGTTACCACCAGATGATAAACTTTTTCCAACACTCAGAGAAAAATGTACCAAATGCTCTTTTTAAAAACGACTAAGTTTTTGAAACCTTTCGTTTTCTTATTACTGAAAAGGCATAACGTCAATTCAGAGGTCAACAGAGAATGTTTCCCAAACTGGCACAGTGTTGCAACAAGACAGCGTCTGGTTGGATGCTACACGTTTCTCTAGTTCCTCTCCCACAGAATTTAAATGGCCACGAGGCGGGCGAACTGAAGACCACACGGCTCTCCCAAACACAGAGGAACATAAACATTGCTCCAACCTGACAAAATGCTGCCGGTGTCAGCGTGAGTGATGTTGGGGTGGCTGTGACTGGTCTCAACCCTCGGCAAGGACTATACTTCCTATCACAGCTTATAACAATGGTACATCTTCTGTGTGTCTCACACACACACAGCTGTAGCTATTATATACACACACTGAGTGCAGAAATCTGGTGACAGACCACGGAGCAGGCATGGATGAGCAGTCCTGGGGTGGGGGGAGGGGGCACTGCTCTAACAGGACCTACTTACGGAAGGAAGGCAGGGTCCCCAGTCCGGCGGTCTGGTCTTCAGCATGACAGTGAGCCCTGCGGCGCGGTCAGCAGGAGGGACAGACACCTCCCCCCAGCACCGGTCCCCAGCCCTGCCAGGCCGCCGCTGCTCTCTGGTCCCGGCATCCCGTTAGGAGTGTGACACAGTAGGGAAAGAGACCGGTTCACTGTGAGACCTGCTACTCACTCTCGTACAGTGCATCGGCCCCCCTTCCCACTGCACAGTGGCTGCCGAGCTCCGGCCGGAGGCGGGTGGCCCTTGGGGCAGGGCGCCGCGGAGTCAGAGTCGCACCGGGACACAGGCTGCAACGCCAGTGGTCTCCTTCTAAAGACGGGGCTTTGCCGGGCGGGACAGCAACAACCTGGCGTGGTCCCCTAGCCTTAGGGACTGGGGAGGAATTCTCTTTAAGTTGAAATAGAAAAAAAAAAAAGTCTGAACTAGGAAGATAGGGGTATGGTTGTCTCTCTGCTTCAAAATTAACTAAGAGGATTCCAGGCTCGTTGGTGGAGACTGCACTTAGCATGCACGCCCGGGATGCTGAGAGATGGGGCTTCACCTTCTGGTACCTGTTACTTTCCCGCACAGAGTTCATCAAACGCCCCGTTATCTTCCCTGGGAAAGGGCAATGAGCTGGTATAAATCGCTGCACTTGAATATTCATCCGGAGGGGACAGCTGAGAGATTTACGTGCAAAAGGAAGTGGGTTAGAGGAGGAGATGGGAGACCGAGTCCAAGTACCTGCTTGCTGTGCTGTCTGCGGCAGCTGCTGGCCCCTCTGAGCACTGTACTGAACCGAGGCCATGGGCCGGTACTGCTGCGTGGTTGAGGTAGGGTACTGACCAGACGGGTAGTAATATATGGGCATCTGTGGGAGGAAGGGAAAAACAGCAGGAATGACAACTGTACATTAAGTAAAGTTTTTTAAACCTAAAATATATTGTCATCTTATGACATACTTGTAGTAGATTATAAACACAGCTGTCAAAATCTTCCCCAAACCTAGGCAGGTGTACATGCTACCATCCCATGAAGAGGGGAAATCAGTTTCCCACGCCCTTGAATCTGAGCTGGCTCTGGGGCTGTAGTATATTCAGCCCCACGAGGCTGAAATGATGACTTTGAAGACCCCTTGAGAAGACTTGCAGCTCCCACTTTCGTGGGAGGAGAGCCCAGGCACCAGGACAAGACTTCCGGCTACCCGGCTGGAGAAGACCGGGGGCGAGCAGAGGCACCCCCGTCAACAGGCTACACCAACGTTCTAGGCATGGGGGTGAGGCCATCTGGGTGTTCCAGCCCCGGTCATGTGGCCCCAGCCAATGCCACGTGCAGAGAGAAGAGCCATCCCTGCTGAGTCCTGTTCAAACTGCTGACCTCGTTGTGGTGGTTGTTTTAAAACACTGAATTTTGTGTTTTATAAAAATGAAACAAGTATGCATGACAAGTCAGACAAAACTGACCTTCGAGGTATTAAATAGTTCATTCTCTGCACAAGTTTAACGTGTTTCCATGTCTGCCCATGGACTGCATCTCAAGAGTTCTTTTCATTGGTCTATAGTTGAGTAATCAATTTTAAAATGTTTATTAAAATCATTTAAAATCACTATGGGTTATAACCTATACTTTCATCTTTACTTCTTCTAAAATAGAAATTCATGGATGTCCAAACTGATCATGAATAATGAACACCTGTTTTGTTTTCCCCATTCCTCTTTCTATTTTTAAGTCTCAATAAGGGGGAATAAAATAATTTCTGTTGCAGACATACCAGGGGCTCTGAGCTGTCTTTGCTCTAGCTGTCCACTAACTGAAATTCCTTCATGGAGGAAGGACTTATTTTTTTTTAAATCCTTCAATTAAATACTCTTCCATCTCTTCTCTTTAACAGCAAAAATGGGTCAGAACACTTATATGCTATTTTATAGTAAAGTTTAATTATATACTACATAATTTTCCCAGTAATTATGCTTAAAGCATTTTATTAGCAAAATAATTAATATATTAATGAAGCCCTTTCGCCTATAACTTAAAATTATTTTTCACATCTCCTTAAACCCTATTAGCAAAAAGATATCCCCGAGAAGGCAACTGAAGATGAACTATTAACCACTCAAAGTAAAATGAACATCTGAGTGAAAATTATTTCATGGTGGAGGGTTTTGCATGGCTTGAAAAGAAAATTATTTATTCAAGATATAATGGAGGTGAAACAAATGATAAGAAGTTGACACCTTACTTGAAGCAGCTCATCCAATACAATATTTCATAATTAGGATGGAACTTGCTTGAGATGTGTGTGCCTTGAAAATGGACCAACAAACGCCTCTCTGCATTTTACATCTTGACAGTAATCACTTGCAATATTCTGCAAGGGACACCCAGGAGAGCCCCCGAGATGTTTGGTGGTGAACAGCAACACATCATCAGTCTTTGAGAAGACAGTAAAAATCAGTGATCTGTGGCGTCATACATGCTCCAGTCAATTAAATATGATTAATGGCTACTTGTGAGAGCACCAGTGAGCTCAGCTTCCCCCTGGAGAAAGGGAAGGACACAGTGGAAGCTGGCTTAGCTTCTGCCTTTATGTTACTGAGGAGCTCCTGCCTGGAGCACCAGGTTTGCTCCAGAAAATGCTTTGAATCCACAAGAAGGGAAAGAATGCGCTTGGCCGGCATGGCTCGGTGTTTGAGCGTCGACCTCTGAGTCAGGGGGTCATGGTTCAATTCCTGGTCAGGGCAAATGTCTGGGTTGTGGGCTCTATCCCCAGTATGGGGCGTGCAGGAGGCAGCCAATCAACGATTCCCTCTCATTCTTGATGTTTCTCTCACTCTCTCCCTTCCTCTCTGAAATCAAAAATATATTTTTTAAAAAAAATAAGGGAAAAGAACGAATTTCCAGAGCAGCAGCAAGAGAACACTCAGCACCCCTCCCTTGCCCCCCCCGCCCCCCCCCCCCGCCCCCCGCCAGCAGGCTTCCTTCTCGCCCAAGGCTTCCCCTTCCTAGGCAAGCCAGTGAGCAGGACGCCCCAGGGAAGGGACTGGCTCCGGGTGGCCTCTGTACCAGCGGGGTCTGGAAAACAGGTGTTTCCCACTGTATCATGGACATTTGGGTCAGTTTCATTGAACTTCTTTTTTGAGCCACAAGACTTTGCACAAGGACAGACCAAGTCCTGCAGTTGGGGAATACATGTCTAGACCAGAAGGAACTGGTGATACTTTACATGGAAAGATAGGGATCCAAGTAGACTACAGGTCAACAACATACAGGTCACAGGGGTGAGAAAAAGCATGCTCACCTGTGCAGGTGGAGGCTGTTGCACAAATCCCTGTGGGGAGGGAGGGGCCTGGAGGACTTGCTGAGAGATGGACGGTCCAGAGCCTGAGAACCCGCCAGTGGGGAGCTGTTGGCCCGTGGAGGCAATGACATAGCTGGGCTGTTGGTTAGGCTGTGGCATGAGGGATGGTGGGTAGACAGGGCCGGATGGGGGCTCGGGGGTCTCTCCTGAGGACTGCCGGCTCAGGTTCATCTGACCGAACTGTGTGGCCACGTCTTCTCTCTGCAAGACACAGAAATTAAGGAGTAAATCAGCAAGATCAGCTGAGGAATGGGAGAGGCAGACACAGGCCACATGCTTGTCCCTGTGGGAGAAGCAGGCAGTACACATTGAAAAAAAAATAAAAGAAAGGAATTTGGGGTCCAGAACAAGAGAACATACCAAGAGAAATCAGATTTAATCATCCCAAGGGACAAGATGGCAAACAATTTGACCCAAATCTCCCTCTTTCCGTGGAAACTATTTTTTTTTCATTAAGGGCTTGGGCCCCTCAGGTTGGTGCTGAGACAAGGAGGGCTTGGTGTTCTGTCCTGAAGGGCCAGCTGGTCTTCCCAGCAGTAACCACAGGATCTGTCTCTGGGGAGAGGAAGGACCCATGGTCATGGTCGGTCATGGTCGCCCATGGCTGCTGCAAAGATGGAACCAGGACTGGCACCACCAACAGGCTGGGTGGGACCCCATTTGTTTATTAGGGAGTCTTCGCACACTCGCCTGGCCTGAGATTTAGTGGTGATATTCACTGAAATTGTCCAGAAGGACCTAGTACCTGGAGGGAAAGTGAAGTGGAAGTTGGGGGATTGGGATGTGAGAGGAACAACTGTATCAGGAGCTTAGGGTGATGACGGTTACTATCTCCACACTGACTTTTAGGTATTTCCAAACCCTCATACCAAGTTGAAAAGTTTCTGTGTTTCTGACTTCTGATTCTGAATGCATTCAATTCCTGTCAGCTGATAAACTCTTTACAAAGGTACCAGATTGCAGAAGCACTCAACGTGGGGCCGGAGACAGAAAGAAAACCAGGATTTTGAAGATAGGTTACACAGATGGAATGAGACATTCACACACACACACACACACACACACAGAGAGAGAGAGAGAGAGAGAGAGAGAGAGAGAGAGAGAGAGAGAGAGAGAGAGAGAGAGAGAGTGTGTGTGTGTGTGTGTGTGTGTGTGTGTGTGTGTGTCATAGCCCAGGGCACCCACCCAGCATCAGCCAGCCCTACACAGGAACATGGTAAAACCAAGAGAACATTAGCAGAGAAGTCACACACACAGAAGTCCTACCATGGAGAACTGCTGCGTTGGAGACACGGGCAGGAGATGCTGGGGAGGAAAAGAAACGGCTGGATATTGCACTGACTGGGAGGAAGCCTGCAGCCCCTGGACAGACTGTGGAAAGAAAAAGTGGATCAGGCAACAGGGAAGCATGGGGGTTGAAGTCCCATGAAAGGCTGTCATATCTGAAGCTTACCACCCCCCTCCCCCCCCCCCCCCCCGCCCCACACAGGTCCTCTTGGCTCCACGCACTCCAGAGAGGGGAGCCGGCCACCTGGGAAAGTGAGATCCATGCAGGGCAGAGGCAGGCAGCCTTGAGGGAGGCTCGTCTGCTCAGCGTGAACATTCTTGGCAGAAGGTGCTGCTACATTTTCATGCTGTTGGTTAGATCCCCTGGGTCTAAAAATATTGCCCCCAAAATAGTGCATATCAGGACCTTCCCCCATGCAAAGATTTTGCTGTTTTTGAGCCATCTGGGTAAGCCAGATAAAAACGTAAGCAGAGCAATTTAAGCTGCAATAAAAGAAATCTACCACCTTCAGGAAGATTTGCCAAATAAATCTACCACCTTCAGGGACTGAGAAGTAAGGAAATAAATACTTAAAAGGAGGTTTGCTCCAGCAAACTACCTGAACACTTCAGGTTTCATGTGTCACCCTAGGCAATGGGGGGCAGCTCTACGTCTCTAAGGCTTGTGTGAACAGCCAGGCCGCCTTGGAATGAACTGATTTCTATTTTTCCCACTGATTTAAAATTGTAATACTGACTCTCTGCAGGCACGAACGCTTGTCCTGTGTTGGGAATGGGTGAGCCAGATGATACCAAGACCTGGGTGGGAATGTAAGTTCAGTTCCCAATAAAGGCTCCCTGATACATAAAAGTAGCATCTGGACCTAAGAAAAAACTCATCATGCATTCTCCCTAGTTCTATATCCTTCCCAGGTAAGTCATTGGATGGGGCATCATTTCTGTCTAAACTTAAGGATCCAGGTGAGAAGATCCTGTCGACCTGCAGCCATGGACTCCAGGCTGCGAGGTTTTACTTAGAAGAGGATGGAGGTGAGACCGATGGAGAGTACGCCCCCTTCCTGGTGCACCGCTGCTCTGAAGACCGCAGTCTCTGTCTGGGACCCCATCCCCCTGCCTTCCAACCAGCTCCTCACCTGAGGGACCAGCGGGCCCGCCATCTGCGGCTGCGGTGGCTGCACCTGCTGCTGCGGCTGAGGAGAGGGCTGCTGCCGGGGCTGCTGCTGGGCCGGCCCCACCACGGCGCCTCGCAGGGGCTGCTGGCTGGCAGGGGGGTTGTAGATGGCGGGGCTTCCATCGGGATTCACAAAGGGCTGGCCTGCAATGGAGTCAGACGGAGCTCAGTCCAGGTGGGCGCTCAGCTCTCCTTTGCCAGAAAGAACCACTCTGATACATGCTAACCAGCCACCTGCCCAGGCGGCGTAGCTCAGTGGCTGAGCATCGACCTATGAACCAGGAGGTCACGGTTCGATTCCCGGTCAGGGCACATGCCCGGGTTGTGGGCTCCATCCCCAGTGTGTGGAGTACAGGAGGCAGCCGATCAATGATTCTCTCTCATCATTGATGCTTCTATCTTTCTCTCCCTCCTTCTCTGAAATTAAAAAAAAAAAAAGCGACTCAGGTAAAGAGGCGAGGCAGTGGGAATCCAGGACACCCTCACCTTCACCATGGGAAGACGTGGCTGTTTTTGAGCCACACGCTTAACCTGGGTAATAATGTGAGGCCAGAGCAAGGTCAGGAGCAGCACGTAAGTCCACCACCTTCGGGGAGATTTGCCAAAGCTGGTGCGGCTGTGTGCAGAGGCCCCAGTGGAGAAGCCATCTCAGGAAGCTTTGTGTTTGCTGCCCTGACCTCACAGCCATCAGCGGGACGACGCCCACCGAGAGGGGCTGCTTTCCTTTTATGCAGCCCAGCGACGTTCGCCTGCACGTTATTTACCAATACGTTTGTCTAGCTTCCCCTGGCCTTGTCACCTATTCAGTATCATTGTCATTTCCACAAACATATATTCAACAGAACATACCACATCCATCCACATGCTTCCCTGAATAGACGCACGGGGGAGTACATTACATGAGTTTCGATTTTAAAGGTCATGCATAATAAATTTATCATGGAATCAGCTTCTAATGGCACAGGGAAATGTGGTATTTTGCCTGGTGAAATAAAGGCATAGCTCACTTTTTTATTGCGAGTATCTGGGGAGTGTTTTAGAGTTTACAGAACAGTAGTATTGGAGCCTCATCTTGACTCTGTGAGGAAGGAAATACAAGCCCTGCAGAAAGATGATAGGAATTAGGAGCTGAAGGGAAGAGAGTCAAGGGCAGCAAACGAAAGAGAAGGGGGAGGGAGGAGGTAAAAGGCAGGACCAATAGGTTTCCAATGTGGCAGGTGCAGTGACAGGCACCTGATATGCATGACCTCAGCTCTTCCAACAACTCACAGATATGCGATCTCACCTGACTGGAGACAAAGAAGTAAGGGCTCAGAGGGAGTGAGCAACTTACCGAAAAACAAACAACTACAAAAACAGTAAGAGAGAGAACCGGGAAAGGCTCATGGTCAGTGTGACTCCACAGCCCATTCACCCCGCATCACACCCAATGGCTGAAGTCCACCAGCTGCGTCTACATAAAGAGTAGCTGGGACACTGAGGTACCATGGGAAAAATCACCCACCACTGGAAAGTAACAAGCCATGCACGAGAGGTGGGGGCCATGTTTCAAGATGAAATCACACCCAGGACTGGCAGATAAAGTATGAGGAGGATCCGAATACGGGGCAATGAATTGGCACACTGTGTGTGTCCTTCCTCCCCTTTTCCATAACCCCCGCTGCCCTCTGGGAAAGCAGTGGGTATGTGTGTCCCCAAGTTAAAGCTCCAAAAACATTCTCTAGGAATCGGAGCGAAATGCCTGGGAGGAGGAGGACTCCCAGCAGGAGGCTGGTGTCTCCGAGGAGGCTTACCCCTCCCTGCCCGCCTGGCAGAGGCAGAGGCGGCTTGCTGAGTTCTTCCCAAGCATGTGTCTCCGGCCTCTCCTTGCACTGTTCAGTGTGCAGGGCTTGCACGAGCATCTGATCCAGGGAAGAGGCATGTGATGGCTGAGGAAACCAGCCTTGTGCTTTTGTAACGTATGTGAAGAACCACCAAAGATCACCAGCAAGGTGAGGAAAATTAGCAGCGGCAACCACCAAAAAAAGAACAGGGAGGGAAATATAAAACCTGACCCAAAGGAAATGATAGTCTAGTGAAAAACAGCTGTATGCTGCTTAACAACAAAGAACCAACTGTTCTCAAATGATGTTAATTAGATGATGTTTGCTAAGTGGAAGAAACCAGTCCCCAAAGGGCAGCGACTGTATAATTCCAGTTCCATTTCATTCAAGATCAGGCATCACTTGCCAACACAATGGAACTCAGAATAGTGGTGTCTCTAAGGGACCACGAGGGACGCTCCTGGGAGACGAGACATGCTCTATGTCTTACGCCAGGTGATGCTTACGCAGGTGTTCACATGTGCAAATATTTGCTAAGGCCACACGTCAGATGTGTGCAGGTCATGCCCATCATCTGTGCACTCTGTAAATGACATAAGAAAGGAAACTGGGATAGGTTGGCGAGGCAAATGCTGGTGTTGTAGTGAAATCAAACCAAGTTCTCACAGGCAAAGAACAATGGATTTGACTTCAGCTCAGTTAGGAACCGTATGGGAGCTTAGCATTCCCCATCATTACCAGGAAATTTCAGCCCAGATGTATGTGTGTGTGTGTGTGTGTGTGTGTGTCTGTGTGTGTATAACAAGCAACTTTAAATGCTGCATTTCCATGAACATAACCTGCCAGAACTGATAACAGTTTCATAACCAATCACACATGCTATGATGGAAGCAAATGTACCAGAATTATATTCACGGAACAATCGCTAAATTGAGTGGCACTTTTTTCTATTGTTCTTTATGGATACTTGTTTTCCTGTCACTGTCATTAATTTTATCTCTTTTAAAAAATAGCTTTCTTCTGGATTTTAAATCTGCAACCCATTTTTCTCCCCACAAACCAGCAATTTTGGAAAAGATGAAAAATAGCTTAATTTCCAAAGAAAAAATTCTATTTAGGCCATTTAGTGTTCAAATCCTTAGAGCCCCCACCTCCACCCCATTTTTTGTATCTTTAAATGAGGAAAAATTTAGGTGCCTAATATTTAAAAAAATCTTCACAGCAACTTTATATGAAACCATTTTAAAATTAGTCTATATAGTGCTTACAAAAATACAAAAACATACAAACAATGACAAACTAAAAGAAAGAATCTATTCTATTCTATATGACTTTCAACATCCCAGGGAAGTGTGAAAAGCTGAGCATAATTAGGGTGAATAACATAACTGCAGATAGTCAGATGTTCTTTTGGATACAGTTTAGATCCCCTGTTTGAAATATTATCAATATGCTGTGGACCAGAAGAAAGAAATGTTTCTAAATAGTTACATAGGAAAAGAACTAAGAATCAACTTGGGTAGAGAGTAGTGGCACCTTCTTCTGGAAGGAGAAGAAAGTATAAAAGATTGATTTGAGGAGAGGTAAAAATAACGGAGGAAAATGAAAGAGGCGAGGTGGATGCCAGGAAAGAGAACAAATGATTTCCTAAGAGAGCAAGGATGGGTGACGCTTGGTGTTCAAGTTGGGCAATGATCACCTCTCTGTGTTCTACCATTTCCACCATCCAGGTGCCGTGACCCCTGAATACAAGCAGTTAGTTTGAACGACAGCTGAAGTCCAAAGGGGACAGAAAAACTAGCCGACCCCAGGACTATCCAGCTCAGAAGAGGTCTTCATGTCAGGACCTGCACTGGCATGCCCAGCAGGCCCTGGCACGTGTGCTGGCACAAGTACAGAGAGTGCAGTCACAGAGTGAGCCCGTGCTGTGCGCTGTGCCAGGGCTGAGGAAAGGTTCCGTGGAGAGTGCTCATCCCTCTCTGATACATGACATCAGGCGAAACATGTCTCCCCTCTCCTCAGCAACATGAATAATGTGTAATAGATATTATTTTACTAATATATACTTATTGAGCCCTGCACAGTGACTAAGACTTTGTTATCCATTCCAGGATGCAAAACCAAAAATAAAAACACAACAAAGTATGACCCCTCGTCCCCAGAAAGAGCTTATAAATATGCCGGTATCAAGAAAATGAACCCATGGGCAACTGACACAAGAAGCAAAGTAGTCACGTGCTCTTGGTTCTTAACACCAAGGCGGTCACAGCCATGTACTTGGCAGAAGGGTGTTTATTTTCAAAGGAAGAAAGGGGGTGAGAGAAAGATTTTCCTTTCCTAGGGTTTAGAAGGTGATCAATCTATAATAACAAAAGCGTAACACGCTAATTGGACCGGACGTCCTTCCAGACTACTTTCCGGACGAAGCTGGGGCTGCTAGGGCCAAGCCCCTTGCATGAATTTCATGCACCGGGCCTCTAGTCAGATTATAAGGGAGCTGGTGATTATGGATAGGCAAGGATTCAGCCAGATCTTGCAAAGATATGCTTGAATAGTAGCACACAGAAACTTCACAGGGCATTTAAGACAAAGGTGGGAGCAGTTTGGGAGAACAGATGCTAGAAGTCTTGTGAAATAGAAAGAAAGGAGAGGGTCACGGAGGCCCATCGGGATGACGGGGCTGTTCAAAGTGAGGTCCCTGAAGGCAGCCCTCACGTCACACCTCATGCACCCGCACAGATGAAGGCAAAGCAAAGTGGAATGAAACCTATCCTGGGATTGACACGTACTTGGGGGATGCCAGCGGCGACTGGCATCTCTGGATAGCACTGAGTTGAAAGAAAATAGCCAAACAAAGTTGAGTTTCTGCTAGAAATTTCTGAAAGGAGGCTGAGTCCAAGAAAGATCAAAGTCAAGGCTCAGAACAGGCTTGCCTTGCAAACACGAAGACCCAACGGAGAGGTAACTTTGAAACAGAGCCTCCAGATGCCGGAAACGCAAAGGAAGAACAGGCTGTCCTGAGCGCCAACTCCAGGACCAGACAAGACGACAACTTGTGGCTGTACCTGGGGGACGCCGAGAGCCAAATAGTTAGTGCTTAGCAAGAGCCGAGTCAATTGTGCCGACAAAGGAAGCTTCGTTTTGGTTTCATTTAGACGACGGCTGGCAGGCACTTCGTATTTTCAAATCATTGCTTGTCTTACTCCTGCTTAAAACAGATATTTCATCAATCCTAATGTCATACGTGAGCCACATTCTCAAATATAAGACATTAGATGGAAAACTGCCCCCTAGCCACCTCAATATCGATGTGTATATATGTATATATGTGTACATCTTTATATATATACACATATACACTGAGTGGCCAGATTATTATGACCAGCCAGATTATTATGACCACCCCATCAGTACAATGAAGTGAATTAGTTATGCAAATAATAATAATAAAACCTTGAGAGTATTTGCTTAGGAAGTTTTCAATATTCAGTATTTTTGGAAGTGTCAATGAAGAACTGATGGGGTGGTCATAATAATCTGGCTGGTCATAATAATCTGGCCACTGTGTGTGTGTGTGTGTGTGTGTGTGTGTGTGTGTGTATGTGTGTATAAAGGGTAGTTGATAATATTTCAATTATATGTAATTATTGACCACCTATGCCTAAGCACAGTGCATAAGACTAATTTGTTATCCAATCTAGGGAAGTAAAAAATAGCCAAATATGGTCCCTTTCCACTGGAGCATATAAATGTGCTGGTAACAAGGAAATGAACCCCAGAAAAATGGACATAAGAAGCAAAGTACTTATATCCTGTTGGTTCCTAACAGCCAGGAACGTCTACTATGTATTTGGCAGAGGATGAGAAGTGTGGATTTCATTCACAGAAATGACAGAGAAAGGGGAGTTCCAGCCCAAAGCGGAAGATTTCCAGTTTCAATAGTAGAGGCCTATAAGAGGTTAGACAGGTAGAGACACAGACAGTCATGAACATATACATACAACACACACACACACACACATACATACAATTATGCACATATTTTCAATTTACAAAAACATTCTGTAAAGGAAGAAACATCATAATCCACCTTACATCTCACCACTCAACCATAGTATACAATGTATTAGTACATTCTCCTCCTTGTCTAGAGATATTTTAAGGTCTAGCACAGTGGTTCTCAACCTTCTGGCTCTTTAAATACAGTTCCTCATGTTGTGACCCAACCATAAAATTATTTTCATTGCTACTTCATAACTGTAATGTTGCTACTGTTAGGAATCGTAATGTAAATATCTGATATGCAGGATGGTCTTAGGCGACCCCTGTGAAAGGGTCGTTCGACCGCCAAAGGGGTCGCGACCCACAGGTTGAGAACTGCTGGTCTAGCATTTGTCAGATCAGAGAAGTGTGGATGGCAAAGCCGTTCAACGGCTTGATTAGATCCTGTCCCTTAGTGAGGATCCATTCTGAAAGGAGAGATTGTGACAACAGCTCTAAATGACTCCGTCCCATGAATAAGAATTGGGGCTTGGCACCAGAAAGAGCTTGCTTTCCTTTGCTGTAAACAAGATTACAGATGATAATATACACATACGCATGCACAGCCACACTGTCATTACAAGTAATATTCTCGCATTCTACCCGAAAAATACTCTGTTGTGCTTTTGTGAAACACTCTGCAATTTGGCTGAAAATGAAACAACTCAAAACGAATGCTTAGTTTTGTGCTCTTGTCTGCAAGCCCACCATCTCAATTAAAAGAGAAAGAATTTAAGCCAACAGAGTCAGATCATACTTCAATCAGAACCCAGAGTAGTGAATAGAATGCTGGTTTTCTTTTAATTTATTTTATAGTGCTTACGATGATCCAAATAAGATAAAGGCAATCTAATATTCTCCTTAGAAGTATCTAATCAGAAAGCTTTCAAATGGTTTTCAATAAAATGATTATGCCTTCTTTTTCCCTAAAGCTGATGGCATTTTCAAAACGTCTCAAACACCAGGCCTTGGGAATGTGCCAGATGTTTTCATGAAACTGTGGCAATTATTCAAGTAGCTCTTTTACTATCATTCTCATGTTTCTCTGAATTTCCTAATTGCTGATAGCACTCTATATGTCAGAAGACGGAGTCGGATCATTTTTATGAGCGTCACATCCGGTTTTGCATTTTCAAGTTTAGCACATCGAAGAAGTGCACTGCAATAACCTCAACCAAACCTCCGATATATTTTGAGACAATTCAATCGCTAGAAAGCCTTCTGAGGAAGTGACGAGTCAAGGTCAAACCTTCCAACCCAGGCTCTCTCATCCACTGCACCGCTGACATTTTGGGGCTGCGCACTCCTGTGCGGTGAGGAGCTGACCTGTGTGCCTTGTAGGATGTTTAGTAGCACCTCTGGCCTCTACCTCTGGCCAGTAGCAGCCCCCTCCTCCCCGGGATGATAATCAGAACGTCTGCAGATATTGCCAAATACCTTGGAGGCACGGGCAACATTATCCAGCGTGGGAAGTCTCCCTCATAAAGCAAACGCTCTGGGTCTATGGAAGTTAACCAAATGCTAGAGAAATGAGAAAACTAAGAGCCAATAGCCTTTTACCTTTGAAGAAACCATAATCAGGAAGTTGCCACTTTTCCACACTCTACCAAAACCAGTCTAGGCCTTAAATCTCTAAAATACACAAGAATCTGCTCTCTGTGCCCTCTTCGCCGCTGATGTGCCTTATTCTCCAGTAGGAACTGGGGGAAGTGGCAAGGCCAGGAATATCTGCTACAGTTAAGAATCCACTCTGCGTCCCAATTAATGTCTCATGTTCATGAAATATTTTGACACTTTTAACATCATAACAGGCAATGCATAGATTTATTCTGAGAAACACCAAGTTTTAATTAGTGTATCCCAGCTCTCCACTCACTGATCTCAGATCTTAGTTCCTGGGAAGACATGAGAAACACCGTGGTCAGTGATGAGCGGACAGAGAACAGGGGGCATTTCTGGGAAGCATCTATGCCTATATACCTATATCAATACTGATAGCAGTACGGAGATGTAGGTTGTAGCAACAGATCCCAAGCCAAGACTCTCCCTAGAAGTACATGCACCAAGCTCTCCTGCTCAAGAATCTATAATAATGAAAGGGTAATATGCTAATTAGACCAGACGTCCTTCCCTATGACCTTCCGGACAAAGCCGCGGCGGGTGGGGGCTAAGCCCCTTGCATGAAATTCGTGCATCGGACCTCTCGTTTTCAAATAACTGGCTAGGAAAATCCCAAGACTGAGCACGAGAACAAGCTTCTGGTCTCGAGTCCCTGCCAAAGCGGAGGAAATGATACACGAACCTGTGTGCGGATTCAGAAGGATGCTTCCGGGTGGGATGCCTGTTGCAGCTTCCAGTGGAAGGAGGATGTAGCTGGTGCTGCCTGGACCGACCTGGCCCCCCATCCCATTCTCCGGGTAGGGCACGCAGCCAGGAGAAGTGGCCGCCACGCCCGGGACCAGGGGTGTGCTCTGGAGAGGCGGGTGGGTGCGGGACAGGGATCCCGAGGAGCCGGCACTGCTGGAGGACTCAGAACCTACCACAGAGATACAAAGCGACACGTCATTCACCAAAGAGAAGAGGACAAAAACCACAACTCTGGGTCTAAATGCTACTTTAAATAATCTATCATTCAAGAGTTCGAGGTGAGTGCTGCAGGGCAGGAGTAACGAATGCCCCTCCCACATTTTGGGCTCATATTTTATTGAGATATCTGCTACACCGTTTTCAGATGTGTCAATTTCCTTAAAAACGAGATTAAGAATGAACACTCTCTTAGCCTTCGCACATGCCCTTAGGGTGATTGGCTGGTAAATGGTACCCTAAAGCTCGGAACTCAGTGCCTGAGAACTCCCATCACCCTGAGTAATTAAAGCCATGGGAACGTCTTACTGGAGTTATGAGAAGAAAATGACTGAAATAGAGCTTCAAGAGACCAGTTTAAGGAGGAGTCCTGTGATATGCTAATCATACAGATGGTTCTTAAATACCGGTGTTTCAACATCTGCAAAGTTAAAATGTGAAGGCACAGAGCTGGGAATCATCTTTCCCCCCAGATGTGAGTAGAAGTGGATCATTCCTATTGGGAGTGCTTAAGCTCTGCACTGTAGTTCACACGTTTGCAGAAGTCTTATTAATATAACCAACAGGTGGACCAAGGTGGGTTTGGTCTTCATGACAATCAGAAGCATTCTTTAAGTGACACAGAACAGTTAAGTCATTGGGCATGCGTGTGGGGTGTGGCTTTCTCACCTGTAGGTGACTAGGTCAGTGTGCATAAGCTCCCAAGGTGGAATCTAGCCATAATGATCTCCCTCTCCTTTCTCTGGGATAAAGAAACAGTTGCTACATCCATCCCATTAGGCAATAGGGCCCTTCCCTGCAACCAGAGTCAAGCGGCTGTGGGGACCTTGACCATGACTGTTCTGGGCATCAACCAGATTATTAACCAGAGCTTCCAAGAGAAAACACACCAAGCAATATTTAAATATCTGTGAATTTAAGCCAATAACTGATTTGGGTGCTACCATAGATTGCAAGAATGCCGTACAATACCATTTTTAAATTATTAGCACACACTATTGACTTTGGACATGAAAAAAAATGCATTCTTCTATGGCATTAAAGGTTAACATATACAACACATATATTCACCTTGTTTTCAAGATTCTAAAATGTACCCTTAAACTAAACTGGGATTCTTTGAAAATAAGGGATAGGAATACAGCAGGCCACTGCGGGGAAGAGGGGCCAGTGGAGAGTGCTGGTTTCTGAGGAGGAGGATGGTGACTTTCCTTGAGCATTCAGTATGTGTGAGCATCTGGATAAACCTTAATAATAAGTACTATTACTGCCTATATGGATAGGGAAATTGAAGTTAGGTAACTCAAGTGGACTCACGGAGCTAGGAAATGACAGAGCTAGGATTTATTCTTGGTGGACTAATATAGATTTAACCAGGACCCAACTGCCTCCTAAAAGCATGCATATGAGTATACCATGGACTACCACAGATGTTCTCAGTTGGGAATTTTCTCTTTTTCCATGACTTGGTTCTTAATATTAATAAAGTTTCAGATTAATTCAGGATGCCCCAACTAACCAGTTTAAAATACTAATGTACTTCTGAATAGCATGAGGGGGGAAATAAAGGATCTACAGAGAATTTTGAAAATGCTAGGAGTAATTCTGAGACCACCTCACTGATATTATGACCCAGAAATCACAGCCCCAGAGTTTGAGGACTTGCCATGTATGATCTGATGTTGCAGTCCAAGTTTGACAATCGTAAAGACTCAACAACAACAACAGTAATCATACAATAAAACTTCTGACCCCCAACATGTAAGGTCATATAAAAATGATCATGCCTATGTCTGGGCGGAGGGGATACACCGTGAGAAAGAGCTGGAGCCAATGAGGCATGTCAGAACTCTGATTTGAGGTGTGAGCTAGGGAGGACTTGGGAGCCATCCCTTTGAAATGAGATCAAGAAGAATAGTGCCCTTGTCTGTCAGCTTCTGTGGGAGGGTAAGAACCTGACTTTGATAAACACCAAGTAGCAAACACAGATGGTGCAATCACATTGACCAATCACCTCTCTAAAGTCATCCAGCACTTTTCCACCAGCTGACTAATGCTTTCTGGCCCTTTGTTTCAGCAGGGTGGAGTTTCATCTCTCTCCCCTATTGTTATAGTCTTAACTCCTATTGCAATAATTATGAGATAAAGTCTTCCTTGCCTGTTTAACTCATCTGATGCAATTTTCTTTTTTTTAAGAACCCTGAAACATAAGTATTCTTTTTCTGAATTCAAAAAAATGTTTCCAGATCCAGGGGTCAAAATTCAGTATTACAGGGCAAAAGAAAATATCTAGGATGCATTAGTGTAATGATGAAAATAAACATGCAGAAGAAGAGTGGCAGCAAGAGGAAGTGTGTTGCATTGGCTTCAAAAATACTATAACTTTCAACAATAAAGAATTTTAAAAATACTCTAGAGTGTAGACTAGGAAAGGGGCAACAAGAATGGCCTTGCGTCCAGAAAACAAAATGCCAGGCCATGTACAATAATTAAAACAAAACAGAAGGCTATCTATTTCTCTAGAACAGTTGTTCTCCAGGCATGGTTTCTGAACAAGCAATCTGTGCTTAAGAAATCCTTCACATGACACTGATGCAGCTAAAGGTGAGAACCCCTACTGTGGAGGTCAAGAGGGAGGGATGATAGAGAAACAGTGGAGAGAAACAAGGGTCATACTCCTATTTTTCAACCACATCACCACTGCCAGGAAACTGCTGAGGCTGCAGCACAAGCACCATTCAAATTCTCATCACAAGGAGGATGTAATGACATAGTGATGTCATTCACCTGCAAGGGTGTGTGCTGGACATCTGTTAGGTGGCCACGTGCTCCGTGCGGGGGATGCAACAGGGAAAGGGCAGCCCAGGCCCCAGAGACTGTGCTTGTATGTTCAGACTTCAGTGCTGTGTTTTCTCCCAAATGTAGGAAAACATGTTTCCCACTTGGAAAATGTCCTATTATTATCTACTAGGGGCCTGGTGCACGAAATTCGTGCACTGGGTGTGTGTGTGGGGGGGAGTGTCCCTCAGCCCAGCCTGCCCCCTCTAACATACTGGGAGCCCTCAGGCGTTGACCCCCATCACCCTCCAATTGCAGGATCGGCTCCTTGCCCAGGCCTGATGCCTCAGCCAGAGGCGTAGACCCCCATCACCCTCCGATCGCCTGATCGGCCCCTTGCCCAGGCATGACACCTCCGCCAGAGGTGTCAGGCTTGGACAGGGGACCCCCATATCCCCCTGATCACTGGCTCTGGCCCCCGCTCAGGCCTGAGGCCTCTGGCCCAGGAATCATGCCTGGGCAGGGGACCCCCATCTCCCTCTGATTGCTTGCTCCACCCCCCGCCCAAGCCTGACGCCTCTGACCCAGGCTTCAGGCCTGGGCAAGGGGACCATCATATCCCCCCAATCCCCAGCTCCGCCCCCCGCCCAGGCCTGATGCCTCGGCCAGAGGAGTTGACCCTCATCACCCTCCGATCACCAATCACCGGATCGGCCCCTTGACCAGGCCTGAGGCCTCCGGCAGAGGTGTCAGGCCTGGGCAGGGGACCCCCAGCTCCCCGCGGTTGCAGGCTCCGCCCGGCTGAGGCATCTGGCCCAGGCAGCGGGGACCCGCAGCTGCAGCGGCCCCGCAATCGTGGGCTCCGCTTTAGGCCCAGGCAAGGGACCCCTAGCTCCCGGGACTGCCAGCTTCGACCGTGCCCAGCTCCCATCGCTGGCTCCACCCCTACTTCCTGCTATCACTGGCCAGGGCGGAAAAGACACCTGATTCTCCGATTATGGCTGGGGGGCAGGGCAAAGGCGGCCCCAGGGCCGCCTTTGCCCTGCCCCCCAGCTCTTAGCTCCCCCCTGGGTTTCTGATCACTGTCAGTGGCAGGGGGCTTCTTCCTGCTTTCCCTTTCGCCTCCCTGCATTGTGCCTACATATGCAAATTAACCGCCATCTTGTTGGCAGTTAACTGCCAATCTTAGTTGGCAGTTAACTGCCAATCATAGTTGGCAGTTAATTTGCATATAGCCCTGATTAGCCAATGAAAAGGGTAGCTCGTACGCCAATTACCATTTTTCTCTTTTATTAGATAGGATACAAAACTCCAACCGATGTAATCAGAGGAGAAGAGCACCTGACATGTCACTGCTCCAGACTTGGTTTCTAAGAGGCAGAAGGACTGTTTGCAAACCCACTGTGCACAGTGAGGTCAAAAATTGGAAACTTGTGCTGCTCTGAAGTTTCACGACAGTAGAACTGACAGCTTTGCTTCATAAAAACCTGCTTGGGAAACTGTGAGTTTGTTTTGACAGCCTATCTTGATGCCTTTATTATTATTATTTTACTTTTTTTTTTTTTTTTTTTTTTTGCTTTCCATTCCTGCACCTTGACAAGCTTTCAAGTGGAGACACTTAGATTAGAAAATGTCTGAAGCACTTACAATTTCTGACCATTCTTCAGAGAACATGGCATTTTAGCATTCTTGAGGTGTTTTAAATGTTTCCCAAAACCTTTGCTTTGGAAGGGATTGGGGGTTGGTGCATGGAGAATGCGGATTCATTTAAAAATCGTAAGAGCTCTTTAGGTGTACTGGAATTTTCAAGTGCGCCATTTAAGGTACTTGGTTTCTGCCTTTTAAGAAGATGTAAAACTATTAAACCTTTCTTAGTTTACAAGTGCTTAAGTGCACCACAGTGGATTTTCTTGACTTCAGTTGCTGCAATAGTGGGATATACCAAGAGCAATTAATTAGAGTTAGAAATCAAGAATTCTCCAATTGGTGAATAAAAACGACAGAAGGCAGGGTGAGCTCACCTGAATGGTTCCAAGAAGCAAGATATGTACATTTAAAGGAGTGACTATGACTAAATGCTATTAATTTTCTGCCTATGTAGGAAAACACGAGATAATTTCTCAGGAGGCATTTGTCAACAACATAATTATGTTAAACCATTAGCATAATGAGCCTGGATTTCATGGAACACCCCCTAGAGTGAGTGTGATGCTTGGTTGGGAAGTACTCACAGCCTAGGGCAGCCCATGTCTAAACGCTGGCTGGTGTTGCCCATTCACCATTCTCCTCCTGTCTCTGGCCTGCCACTCACCTGCGACCCCAGGCCCTGAATGCACCCCCCGTGCACCCTGAGACCCAGGGCCTGCTAGGGAATCCCAGTACTTACCCCCACCCTATCTGAGAGTCAGGGCCTCCCCACTTCTGAAGTAAAACCCAAACCAAACCAAAACAACGACAGTACATACTAAACTAAAATGGTGATGGAAAGAGACCTGACTTGGGGGTGATGAACACCAATACAATATACAGGTGATGTGTTATAGAATTGTACACCTGAAACCTATACAATTTTACTCACCAATGTCACGCCAGTAAATTCAATAAAAATAATAAATAAATACAAATAAAAACTTAAGTTCATGGAGTGCTACTGAAGGGTCATCTGTTACCTTCCTGCGATTTTATGAGGTTTTTTAAAAATATATTTTATTGATTTTTTTTATAGAGAGGAAGGGAAAGGAATAGAGAGTTAGAAACATCGATCAGCTGCCTCCTGCACACCCTCTACTGGGGATGTGCCCGCAACCAAGGTACGTGCCCTTGACCGGAATCGAACCTGGGACCCTTCAGTCTGCAGGCTGATGCTCTATCCACTGAGCCAAACCGGTTAGGGCTTTATGAGGTTTTTTAAATCATAAATATCTGAAAGTAATTTGTAAACGATGGTGAGAGATTCTTGGGGAAAAGAAGAGTTAAAAATGGAAGAGCATGTTTTACAGACTCGTGAAGCCCATGGTGTTGATGCTTCCATCAGTTTAAATTTGTTTCAAGTTAATGGTTTGAGGTCTCTCATCATTAAGAACTCCCAAAGCCTGCCCATGCAAACTTGAACTACCAAACTCAAAAGATCACTATTCACTTAGAAGAAGAAAAAAACACCACCAAAAACCAAAACAAACAATAAAACCCAGATGCATGGACCTGGCTACGTGGAAACTCTAAATCTTTGAGGAACACTCTCCTTATCGGCAAAGCAAGGATGGAAACATTGCATGGGAATAAGCAAAATAAACAGAAACTGGTGCCTATTGAGGCCTAACAACCTGCCAGGGATTGCTTTGGGTATGTTAACTCTTGGTTTTAGCAATTACTTTGAAATATTGGTGCTATTATTATTCCCATTTCTCTGATGAGAAAACTGAGGCTCACATGGGTTAACTAGCTTGCCGAGGATGATACTAACACCATACCAAAACAGGAATGGAAACTACTAATACCAAAATCGCTATAATGTAGCTTTATGGAATAACTCATAATATTAGATTTCTAAAAAGCTAACCTTCACAGAACAATTGCCCGGTGCACGTGCCTTGGTAACCATTTTTAGGGCAATCATTGGAATGGAAGTTAAAATAGTCTATTGGGGGGGGGGGGGGTTCGAGTAATATTCTATTATAACCTACATGTTATAGATGAGGAAACTAGAGATTAGAGAGGTTAATAATTGGACTTTCACACCCAGCTAGCCAGAGGCAGTACTGGGATTTAAATTGCACCTTCTGACCTCAATCGATCCCAGATTCATATCATCATTAGTTGACTCAGAGCCAGAGGGAAGGGCGCCTTTACAGCTCGGGTGGGCTTCAGAAAACACCACGGGACTTAAACCCCTCCAGTACTAACTACCTGCTTTGGACAGCTTCCCGGTACTCCTGGTACTGGACGTGCTGTCACCCCTGGTCAGCACCGTGATGCCCCCAAAACTCGCCGTCTTGGTCATGGCGGGCTTGAGATTGCGGTTGGAGCTCTCGGAGTCCGTGCTGCTCCAGGCCCTTTGGTGGTCGCACCACTTGAGTTCGTTCTCCGAGCTGCTCTGCCGACTCCCCGACGTTCTCCCCGAGCCATCTCGGTTGCCCCTGGAGCACGGCCGTCAGAAAAAGGCACGGGGACAGTGTTACATCCCAGGCGCAGTCGTGGGCACAGGGTGGGACCTTTCTCCGAAGAGTCGTCTACACGAGACCCTCCCCGTCCACCCCCTCCAGCAGACCTGCTGCCTCCCCAGCAGGGCCACACATGCCTCACGGATGGCAGACGGGTCACGCATCACACATAGCGTGTCACAAACAGAAAACACCCAACAGAAATGCCGCACGATCCCTCTGCCGGTGAAGGAGAAGCCACTAGAAAAACATGGCGGAGAACATAATTGGAGACGTCTGTTGTGGAGGGGAGGGAGGATGAAGTCTCCGGACCCACGTCAACAAGGAATCAATGTTTGGAAACACCTGGGATCTGAATGACCCTCAAAGCAACGCCCACCAAGGAAGAGTTTTCTCTCCCCCTTTGGCATTAATAATTGGCCTCTGGGAAGTGCACACAGCTCCAGAAAGGCATGTATTCATTCATGTGTTTTCTAACGTCATGAGCTACATGTCTGAATTCATGAAAGCTTTGAGGGACAGTCCAGAAATCACAGGAACTCCCGGTTGGCTGATGGTGAGAGTGTTTCCCAGTGATTCACCCTTCACAGGCAGAGGAAAGAGCCTCTTAATCCTTTTCACATGGAAAAGCCGGTGCAAATAACAACAAGGAGAGACATTCCAGGGGGATCCATGGAAATAACAAACAACAAAAGCTCCAGAGGTGGAATAACACATTTGTTCAAAATTCAAATAGAAAAAAAGCGAATGTGTTGGAAGAGGGCCAATAGCCACAAGTGAGTTTTCAAGACTCCAGAGAATCTGTCAGCACTGTACCAAATGGCATGTCTTTTCTAGAGAAAGTGGGTGAAATTTGCATTTTCATTGGTTTCCAATCTGCTTAAAGAGTAACTTAATATTTTCAAAGCCTTTTCTGCGGTTGGAAATAATGGATCATTAAAATATTCTTCGATTCCCATGGATTTTAAGTAGATGGGGACATACATCACAGGCAGTAGATATAACCCCTCTTTTCATAGGACTGTGATGTGACCTACTCCAGCTTGATCCAAATCTCACACATGGCATCATTAGCTTTGCTGATCAATATTCTTCTAAAGACAATCATGGCCTTTGGGAAGCTAGAGGTATGCATATCTGATTGAAACATGCGCCCAATTGTACAGAAGGTACAGAGAAAATTTTAGGTTTTACTTCAACTTTACTTACTAAGCTTTTTCTTTTATTTCATGAAAATGGAAGGAGGTAAATGGACCCAAAGATAATAAAAATGACGTAGCTCATCTGTGATAGGAACTTTGTAAAGTGAGGGGAGGAAGTGGAACAGAAAACTCACGAAACAAAACCCGCTTCGTGCCCTGCTGTCCTTTGTTATTATTTCCTTACAAACATGCTCTCTGTTCTCAGGGCCTTAGAGCCGGCTTTAGAAACAAGGACCATCTTAAAAAAGACAAGGTTGGGAGCAGGAAGTCTCAAACACTCACCAATGGCCAGGTGACTTTAGTTCTTAAAGTCCTTTGAAATTTAAGAAAGCCAGCGGAGGTAGCCTGGAGGAAAAGCACCCTTTTTTGCTAGAAAGAGGAATTTTTCCATCTCCGATTGTCTCCCTCTCAATCTCCAAATTCAACGTCATTCTTTTCCCGTTGAATTCTGGTTAATTATACCCATCTTTGACCAAGCCTGCCTAAATAGTATTTAGCAACTGTAAATGTACCAAGGGTGTGACAGTAATCTCAGGTGTAGCTAATTTGGAATGTTTATTATCAGAAACATTTGAGTTGGTTCTTACCTCAGCAGGCAGGGTGCGTCAGAAGGAAGTTCTCCATGGGGGGGTGATCATAACTAATTCTGTTTCAGTGGCCCCTCTCCCCGTTAACTCTGCACCTCCCTGGCAGGAATCCAGACTTCCCCTAAATGCCAGGGTGGGTGGCCCTTTCTCTGCAAAGGAGGTGTCCACCACTATTCCTGGGTGCAAGCTAGGGTGCTGTAGTTTACATACACCCTTCCCTCTGGCCTGGCTGTTTCTAGAACATTGTGTAGTTCCTCTAGACTTGTGCTGTATCCCCTGGCTAATAAGGCAACCTAAGATTTTCTTAAGTTCTTCTGCTTCTCCACCAGCACAAGTCATCATCCTAAATCAAGATCTGTGCATGTTAAAAGAGGGAATTCAAGCCCTGGCAGGTGAAGTTCACTTAGTTGAGAGTTGTCTGGTGCACCAAAAGGTCACGGGTTCAAGCCCCAGTCAGGGCACATGCTTGGGATTGTGGGCAGGGTCCCTAATAAAGTTTTCTTTCTTTATTCTGCCTATCCTACAACAGAAATGAATCCTAATATTCACAAAAGAGCTAACACATTAATATATGTATTAGGTATTAAGTGTATAAGGAGGACTGTGTATATCCTTAGTTTCATAATGAATGCTAGAGGCACATTTAATAGAGTAGTGATATAGGTATGATCCCTGTTTGAATGGAGCTTCTAGCCTAGCTCACAACTTAAAAATATATAATTTATACTATAGTTACAAAATTATAATTATATTATATAATTTAATATTATATATAATTTTATATGTATATACATATATAAAATTACCCATAGCCCACAAAAGATCTTGACTTAAGCAGTTCATTATAATTGGAAGCAATCTCTTATTTTTCTTTAGAAATAAAATCTGTTCTTGAAAAAATACTGTTTGAAATAGCATGATGGATAGTAATAGCTAAAAATCAAGAACTCAAATAGAGTTATCAATGATTTGTTTCCAGTGTTGGGAATATATACACAATTGCAACCTGTCAGAGAAATTTTAACTCTGTAATTCACCGAAGTTGATTTGGGAATGTTAAATCAGTGTGCTTCTAAAGTTAGCCCTTGAGAAAATAAAAACAATCAGAAAATCAAAGGAAGACCGCTAAAGGATTGTATCAAAGTAATGGTCTCCCAGTCCCGGATCTCACATTATCCAATATGGCTTCCACACTAGTTCTGTAAAAAGCTTTACAAAGAGATAACTGAACATATTTCATTTCATGAACAGAGATAGTTTACACTAATACACTTATATTTAACATTGATTCTGCCACATAATCTGAAAACACAGTTTTAGAAAAGTAAACCATACCAACCGAAAGAGCTGTCTTTTCTTATAGGTCTCATTGCATATGTTACTGTCTTCCAAGAGCCTACTGGAAATGAAAAACATGATTTTTATGATATAAAACCTGAAGGTAAAAAATGGAAGTGTACCCTAGTATAACACACCTGTCTTGCAAATCAATCCCATATACTGTTTTATTTGTATGACATTTAATTTAGCCATAATAAATTAATGTCAGCATGGTTTTTCCCTAACCTAGGATTCAAACACTGATGTTAGTAAGGGAAAGGGAAGAGGTGAGGAAATAGAAGAGGAGAAAAGTAATTGATATAGATGTAACAGATATTTAATTAAATATATTAGTTGTGACTATTTTTCTTGAGTAATATTTAAGTTATTCCTTATTTCTTGAGCAGTGAAATATTGACATTCCAAAGGCAGGTATCTAAGAGATATATTTATTTTTGTAAGGAATCCATTCCATTAAATTTTTGCTTTATGGGAACATCAAGACTTATTCATACATGCAATGTATGTATGTCACCAATTATTGTATTGATGAATACAATCTAATTTGAATAAAAGGGACACAGTGTATTAGCAGTATGTTTGTACAAAAGCCAAATAAATGAATAAAATTATAAAGTAGGAGAGAATGATTGGTTAGAAGGCTAGGGAATAAGATTTCCCACTAAACTAAATTATAAATGCTCACTTAATCGTTTTGGTAAGGATAGAAAATTTTGGAATTATTCAGAACTATCCCTAAGATGTTAATGTTTGTCAATTCTTAACTGTATTGTAAATAAGAAATAGCAGTCTGAATCTGCATGAATTTTAAAGTTGTTTTTGAATGCTCATGTAGACTTGTTTTCTAAGTTCATCTTTTCTTTCAAAATAAGATTATTCAATTGAGGGACTTAGTTACTTGAAGATTTCTAATTGCTAATATAAACGATGGCATCCTCCCCCCCAATCATTTCTAATGCCCAGTTCAAACTTTCTATAAGTCTTGGAATTTAATAAAACAGACTGCATTTTAGTCAATTTTACAGGGGCCACCCATTGAGCTGACACCTGAAATAAAATTAACCACTACTTTTAAAATAAAAGTAACTGCCACTTTTAAAATAACCATATTTCCATTCCAAGTTACCCATTAATAACAGCAAATGTGGAATTCTTAATTCCCCTTAAAAATCTGCAATTAAATTAATGGAGCATTTTAATGCCTATGTCAGTTTAAAACTATTTTAAAAAGGTATAAGCTAAATTTGAAAAATTTATGCTCTTCTGCTCAAGATTTTATATAAATGTTGTAACCTATTCATTTCATAGCAACCAACTCCTCCTACTTACTCCCAAGCCAAGTGTACTGCTAAATCCAAACTAGTTTAGATAAGATTCCCAAGTTAGGCCTTTTATAAAGACTGGTAGGTTATTTAGAGTGAGAAACATAAAACAATAGTGTTCTAATTATTATTTATAGAGCTATATATAATAATGGAGCAAAGAAGTAGTTATTAATACCAAATATACAAGTGCTTTTAGCAGCCTCGTTAATAAGCCAATGAAACTGCAAGTTCCTGTACGGTCTCAATATTTATACTTTTCCATGCCGGGCGAAAACAGTAGCAATTACAACTGTTGGAAGACGAGAAATTGAGACTTTAAATAGTGAAAACATTTAAACTCATGTTTGGAAGTAACTGAGATAATTTTTTTTTCTCCATGAAATAATGTTTAGACATGCTAAGTAACATATATGTGTACATATATAGGTGTGTACGCATAGATATATGTATTTGTTGATACATATATTTAAGCACACGCTTATATATGCAATGTATATCTCTATGAATATACAGGACACACATGACACACTTTGTTCCTCTAAAGACACGAAAAAAGCAAATTCCATTTTACCTGTTTTCCACAAAAAGGCTTTCCTGGGAGCAAACTGACTGAAAAATAAAGAAAGGATTGTATCAGAGGTTCTGGATATGCTGAAGGGATCCCAAATCCTTGCCTGATTTAAAAACTAATTTTCCCCTCCAAGGGGAAAAATTTTAAGAAAACATATGTACCATTTTTAGAAAAAAAAAAAGGAAATAAAAAAAGGAAAAAAAATAGGTTAGAGTCAGAGCGGAAACCATTCTCATGCAGCACACAGTACTTTTCCATCAGAACACCTCCAGGTTTCATATAGATTGAGCCTGTTCAGCATCAAGGTCAGAAGAGAGACGCAGACTGAACTGCCTGCCGGAGAAACCTGGGACCCTGGGACCCTGAGCTAGCGGGCTCCTCTGGGGCTGAGGAGATGCAGCCGCCAAGAGCCCCCAATGGATGACAGGATCACATCAGGGCAGAGCGTGCGAGCTTGGCACGATCCCCCAGGAGGGGAGAGCGCAAAGCCAGGATCCTGCAGTTATCCCCCGGCAACGATACACTCTCACGATATAAACAGACTGAAGGCAAGGCTCTTACAACTGAAGAGATGCCATCAATCAATCTTAAGGGGGAGGGAGGAGCAGAAGACAAATGAAAATGAAATGAAGCTAATTAAAAAAAAAAGTCACCCTCCATGGAAGATTTCTTAGTTTTTCACACAGAAAACCAAATGACTTTCATCTTAGCTTCTCGTGTTTATACACAATGCAGGGAAAATAAAATTCCATGATCATTACATGAGACGGAAGGGCAGATCAAATTAAATTTAAGCAACAGAAAAAGTCCACACAAAAGCTGGTGCACTGGTCGTATAATATAGTGACTGTGTTTAGAAAACCATTTTCAAACGGTTGAGTTTCTAAACATAAACATATCCACCATACTTCAGTGTCCATTTTCTTAATGATGGATAAGTGACCTGCTAAAGGAATAAATAGAGGTTTAACAGGTCCATTTTAGGAGAGAATAAAACTAAAAAATAATAGGGACCTTTCAATATCAAATGCTTGAATTCGAAGAGGCCATTAATGTAACCATTAGTCAGAGCGGCATATTGGATATTGGTTTCTCGGTACTTTTTACTGGGAAATCATATCCTTCCACTAAAACCAAAGGGCTATCGCTTCTCGGCCTTTTGGCTAAGATCAAGTGTAAAACCAAAGGGCTAACTTTGGGCGTAATGTTTCCTCAGTGGCCTGAGCACGCAGGTGAGGGCATCTTTAGAACCACTCCTCGAAGTCAAGTGTGCCCAAACCTTATTTAACAAAAGGCAAAAACTTGAGTCAATTTCCAAAAAAAACCTTTTCAGAATATATGTGTGTTTTTTAAAATCTGTATTTTATAAAGGGAAACAAATACAAATGGTGTGCCACTGACATTATTCCTATGAAGGCGTGTTTACAGTCCAGGAACTATCTTGCTGTCTAAATGTCCTTTAGTTTGGTTTTGCTACTGGCTTGAGTCAAGTCATGGGAAGGGAAAGAGAGATTGTCTCCGAGATACATTATGAATTCCGTTCTTTACTACAGCTCAGCTCTGGCTAGGAAGAGGTCAGTTGCATTTACAATGTTCTGGCTGGGTTTCAAAATTACTGAAACTCTACCACTACTTGGAAGGAGTTGATCAAAGACATTCTGACCTCTTCACATGCCTGAATCTAATGGCATTTTGGGAAAAGTTAAGCAGCCTGAACTCTTTGAATTAAAAAAAAAATAATAAAGCACTTAGAAGTTAATAATACCTTTCCTTAAAACATATCCCAAGAGTACTTTTTCTGATTTTTGTGGAAAGGTCATAAAAATCATCTCATCATCCCTCCACCACATTTTCATAAATAACGCAGAAATGGCTATGGGCCGTGATTCAGTAGCTGATGCATATAAACTTTAAAAAATAAGTAGTATTAATAACTTGCACATTTTAATAGCAGGGAAAGGTAAAATTGTCACAGGGATTAATGCAGCATTCGAAGCTGTCACGCACTCTCAGATATAAAGGGCTCATTTTTTTTAAGGAGAAAATGATTTTGCCTAATGGGTTGCAGATTTCTCTCCCACATCCCACCCCCAATCCAGGTGGCACCATGTGCCCTTATCAGTCCTCGCAGAGGAGGAATCCCAGAACATGAAAGCAAGCCAGGATGCGCTCCGCCCCGAGGCCCTGTTTACACATCAGAAATCACTCTCCAGCCAAAACATGTCTTTTTCAAATATATTGCTTTCTCAAATGAACCTTCCCCAAACTAGCAGCATTGCACCGGATTCATCAAGAAGCCAGCTGAAGGAAATACAAGTTATACTTCAAACACGTCTGACTACCAAAATACACTTATGTATTATTATTTGAGAACTAAATTGTTCTGTGTTCTGACTTACAACAATTGAGTTCTCAAATAATGAATACATTTGCCTCAAGGTGCCAAAGTTCTCAAGCTGAATTTGAAAATCATTTTCTAGAAAATCCCAGAGTAACCTGGATATTCTGATGGTGCACCTATGTACAAAAAGCACACACACACAAGATACACACACACCTTAGACATCACAATACATTTCATCTATAAACTATCAAGAATGCATCAAATTTTAAAATCTATTTGAATTTTGCTGATGTGCAAATAACAGGAAATGTTTCTCTAGAATTCTCCATTGAGACTTCAAGTAGGAAAAAAAAAAAGGCTTGTAAGTATATAAATAGATCCACTTGTTTGAATGACTCCACTACTTAATAATTAGCAAGGAAAACTGGCTTTATTAGCTGTTTTTAAATTATGAGAGCACTATATTAAAGACCAGCTAAGAAAGGGATTAGATGTCTATGACTTAGTTTCCTTATGCTGGGTTCTTTGCATTTGTTTTATAATTGATTTCATAGAGTTTAATTATTATCCGTGGACCTCAACAGTCTGGGCAGCAGCAATGATCCTTTGGGACCTGAAATTGCAGAGATGAAGGGTTACTTCAAGTGTCCTGTCTTTGTATAAGTGATAGGAGGATTTGTCACTATATGTAGGGCGTCCCCCCAACATGTATACACACTTAACAGCAGATAGCTCAATTGATGTTTCTTTCTTTTCAGATTTAACCCATTAGAATGAATAATTATTCAAAGTGTGTATACGTTTTTTGAGGACAACACCCATATATTCAAGAAAGTTCATATTACTGTTATGTCCTTGAGTCTGTGTTAACAGAGGAGGAACAGTAATATCCTGTTAATGCAGGGTAACCCCCAATGATCCCCACTCTTGGTATTTACTACCTTGTGTAGTATATCTCTCTCCTGGGACCAGGGCCAGAGTATGGGTTCAACAGAATACAATGGAAGGGGAGGCATGTCACTTCCAGGATTAGGTTAGAAAAGACTGTGTCTTCCATTTCAGGCCATCTCTTTTCTCTTGGGTCACCTGCATTGGGGGAAGCTAGTTGCCATGTCTCACAGACACTCAACAGCCTATGGAGAGGCCTGCATCATAAACATTGAGATCTCCAGCCTATAACCTGCAAGGTACTGAAGCCTTCCAGCATGTGAGTGAGTCTGGAAGCACCTACTCACTCATCGAGCCTGCAGATGACTGCAGCCCAGCTGACAGCCTGACCTTAACCTCGTGAAAGACCTTGAGCCTTGAGCCAGAATCACTCAGCTAAACCACTTCCAGACTCCTGATACCATGGAAACCCTGAGATAAGAATTATGTTTTGTTTTAAGCTGAAAAATTTGGGGAATATTTTTTGTGCAGCAATAAAAAGCTAACCCAGGGAACGTTGGTGGTATGACTGCATTGTCTCCGTATAGAGCTATCAGATGGGGGAGGAAGAGTGGCCCTTAGCCTTTACAGCAGTGGTTCTCAACCTTCTGGCCCTTTAAATACAGTTCCTCATGTTGTGACCCAACCATAAAATTATTTTCGTTGCTACTTCATAACTGTAATGTTGCTACTGTTATGAATCGTCATGTAAATATCTGATAGGCAGGATGGTCTTAGGCGACCCCTGTGAAAGGATCGTTCGACCACCAAAGGGGTCGCGACCCACAGGTTGAGAACCGCTGCTTTATAGGATGATGAAAGTTATAAGAATCAAATAAACACTAGAGACATTTTCCTTAGAAAAATGCACATCTGCTCATGAACATAGCATTTTGCAGATGATTTCTGGGACTTTAATCTCTGAAGCCCATCTATAAACCTCCTCTGAGTGCAAGATGCCAATTGAAAAACCTCTTCCCTAAGAGATCAGGTGAAGAGCAGTGTCAGAAACAAGGCTGAATTAGGAAAGCCAGACACGCTGGCCACCAGAGCGCCCGTCAAAGGAGCTCACACCGCTGCGCTCGCAGAGAGAAGAAGCCAAGGCCTTTAAAGGAGGATGTCGAATGATTGCATGGAAGGGTTGGCTACGGCAATAGCTTGCCATTGAAGCTCTCTCACATGTAAGTCTGCTGTTATTTTTTTTTTTTTAATGTCAATGCAGCATGTGGCCATAGAGGCCTTGACCAGTTAACTGCCATGATATTTTGAATTTAATTAAAAAAGGTCCACCGCTTGCGTCTATAGGTGCTTTATGGTGTACAAATGGTTAAGTAGCAACACTTGCCTCCAATCTTTAACCAGGGACTCAGGTCCTTTACAATTAATCTGCTTGATAGGGTCGTAGGGAAGTCATGCTGACCTTTTGACCCCGTAATGACCTCTTCCTAGATGGGAAGGACAGACAGGCATCAGCGATGCTGTTTTCTGTCGTCTGGCTCTTGAGTGTCTGGCAATGTGGCACAGCTTTGGGGAGAAAACAAGCATAATGTTGCTTGTACATTGTCTGGGTGATTTGTATTTGCTTTTGAATTAGTATTTACTTTTGAATAGAAGTGTAAAGAGGGAAAATGTGTGTATGTGTGTGTGTGTGTGTGTGTGTGTGTGAGAGAGAGAGAGAGAGAGAGAGAGAGAGAGAGAGAGAGAGAGAGAGAGAGAGAATGAACTGGTTTTCAGAAAAGTGTCTCTCCATGAAGGTCACCAGACAAGAGCATGCCACCTCCAGGCCACAGGAGGCCTCCTTACACTAGCAGGACTAGCACAGATCCTCTCATTACTTCATTCTGGTACCCAGCAAACACAACTGAAGGCCTTCCAGGTGTCAGGCTGCACCATCAATAACTCTGACCATTATAACAATCTAGTCCACACATGTACAGAATCTTCTAGTATTGTACCCAAACATCATCCAGCTATGGCTACCTCCATCTCCGTCTCTTCCACTCTCCTCATTCTAGAGTTCTAAGCCAGAGTATTCACCCATCACAATTTGACTGTGAGATATCCAAGCAAGGCAGAGGGGACCTGGAAGAGATGCCAGAAACCTGTGTAAAGGTGAAGGGAATGGACAGCTAGTGTTGCTTCCTCTGCAGCTTCATGCTAAAGGACTCAGCACCAGCTGGAGGTCCCGGAACTGGCTTGGGCTAGACCCCACTGAGGACAGCAGGCCTCCTTCAGGCTGAGCATGGAAGCCTAGGTCACTAGGCTGGCCCTGCAAGAGCCTCCAGGAGCAAATGGCAACAGGGGGTCAGATGCCCCACCTGACTCAGTGGATCCGGAGGTGTTGGCCCAGTCTACACAAAGGAGCCCACACCTCTACTTCTGCAGACGGCAGACCCAACATGATAGGAGGCTGCCAGATGATTTCATGGGATGGAATGGCTTTGGCAATTGCTTGCTCTTCTCATGTTCTTACATTTAAATCCAGTCCTTTTTTTGGTACCTATTAATTTTTACCTAATTTAATTGCATTTTATTTTGACCAGAGTAACAGAGTTTAATAAATCCCCACCACATCTTATTTGTAGAAATTTGAACAAAAGAGGTTGTTTTATCATCATTCCCTTGAACTGTTTACAAAACTAATTTGATCTGAAATTGACGGGGGGGGGGGGTGAGTATCACTATTTAACTTTGCTATAATAAAAGACCCACGCTTACTAAGAATGCAGAAAAAAGAAAGATAGAAAGAAGAAAGTTCTGTGCGTGCATGTGATCAGCATACTCCGCTTCCTTTTAATTCTACTGCACAGAGTTAATATGAAAAAGACAGCAAGGTGACATCTATCTCCTGGCCAATATTGGCGTGAAGGCATCTCTTCAAACCTGGCACCCTGTCTCTGTACCCAAGGCCTATTGAACTGACCAAAATTATACCGCAGTTCCCACACCGGTCACATCCTAGGAACACGCGTGAACCCCTGGCTCCTTTTCCATCACTTCCCTGAACCCAGGCCTCTTCCAGAAACATCTGGGGTTTGCTGCAGTTCGATGTGTTCCCTGGCTCCAGCTTCCTTCGTCCCTGCCAGCTCGCTGTCTGGGGAATGAGGCTGCCTTACTGCTGATGGAAGGACCGCACTAAAGAGGCAATTAAAACAACTACTCACATCGTGTGCAAATATTCTGTCCCTCACTCTCTGATACTCCTCTTCTCTCTCTTCAATTGATTTACTTCGTCTGTCATCTCTAAATGGATGCATTCTGTTTTGCTGAACAGAAGAAAGAAATCAGGAGGGTTATCCAAGTCGAGTTGTTAGAAGTCTGCGGTTTAGCAACTGTCAGCTGAGGATAACAAATGTTCACTTAAACAAATGGAGCATGAAAAGTCTCACTCCTTCTGGTCCCTGAGGAAGCTGTGGGGTGGGCGGGGCATGTGTGCTATGTGTGCTGTGTGCGCATGACATGCAATGCCAGGGCAAGTATGCTGGTTGCCTCCTTGCTGGAAGCAAGTAGCACACGTGTTTCTGAAACGGAAGTCCCTGGATGTGCCTGAGGTGTTCAGCCAGCTCAGCTATGTGACAGTTCACCAGTGATGGGCTCTGTCTCCTTTGCTAACCTGTGTGGTTTTGACTTCTCAGAAGGAGGCAGAGTGTCGGTAAAAATGGAAGTGATGGCTAGATCAAGGTAGCTCAGGGAAGACATGGCTTCGGAAACTTGGGGACTGGAGAAACCCAGCAAGGGAGTCAAGAAATAATGGGTGGGAAGGAAGATGTGGGCACTATTTCTCTAGATCCTATTTTATTTTCTTATTCACTCGATGACTGATTCTGGGAATTGCATCTGGCATGGGAAGCAGGAATGAAAGTTGAAATGTGCTTGTTGATCGGGGTCAATATCTAGACATCTAAGGTAACATTCAAAGAACCCAGCATAAGGACTGCTCTTCTTCATCTGAACCACAATCTGCTTCTCACCTGCCCTCCCATCTTCGTCTTGCCATCCCTCACCAAATGCTCTGCCCTAGCCACGTTCATCCATCCATTCAACGAATACCCACTCAGTACACGACGCAGGCACATGTTTCAGAGTCAACTCGAGCCACGGAGGAGCTCGGGGGTGGGTGGTGGTGTCGGTGGTGGTGGGAGGAAATGAGATACAAATGATGAACAGCTTTCTTTCTTTTTTTTTTTTAAAGTGCATCGGAGACGCACATACTGCCTTCCCGTGACTCACCGAGAGTAATTAAAATAATAACTTGAGTGAGATGCTTATTATCTTGCCCTTAAGGGTTTTAAAGCAGTCATTTTCAAAAAAATCTATTCTGATTGTCAGAGACACAAAGTGTAATGGCATTTACATGACTCTCTACTGTTCTTTTTTGCATGTGAAACTTGTTTTCTTTTGCCATTTACTTAGTGTTCTCCCTAAATAGCTCTGGACCCCACACCATCTGGAGAAGAGATTTAGTAAAACATCTCCACCCTTATCCAGGTACCATGGGTCAGGCTACCTACGACAACACAATGTTTTATCACAAGCGACATACACACACACACACAGAAAGAGTTGTGCTACAGTTCATGCCAAACAAGCGGACAATTTACACAGACAATAAAACATGGGCAGGAGGAGGGTTGGGGGACTAAAACATGAACTTGGTTCTTTGCTGTGAAGACTGATTGTAGGGTAGTTGCAAAATCCACCTGTCCTCACCATAACAAGGTTTGTTCTTTACGGCTACACCGGGGTGATCAGCGGTCCGTTTTGATAATCCAGCTCAATTTGTGCACAACTGAAGGACAAAGCTGTAGGGAGTGGAAGGACTGCCATAGTTACACAGACATCTGCACACGCGACTGACAGAGCTTTTCCCAACAGCTTGGAGCCTGTGGCATCCCAACCCCCAACACATGCAGCAGGAACTGCGCCAAGCACCACCCATGCAGCCCAACACAGAGCCATGGCGAAAGCAACCAGGACGTGGGTTTCTGGCTCCCCACTGAATGCCAAAGGGGGAGGCAAGGCGGGCAAGGAGGTTGGAGAGAGGATGGTCGTATCAGAGGTGGGGGGTGGGGGGTGAGGAAGGGCTAGGGAGAGGAAGAAAGGGGCCACAGAGGGACGACAAAAACACCAGTCAGCCCACCTTCAAAAACAACGTCAGCCACTCTCAAACTTGAGAACCAACCTGATTGTCTTCTTTATCAATACTAGAGTTATCTCTCTTCAAGATAAACCGCTTCTGGGATTCTTCACCTTTTTCATCTTTTAAATGTTCACAAAACCTTTGCTCTGGTCTGCCAGCAAAGTAAAACATATCAATAAAAAAGTTTTGCCTGCTGTTTAAGGTTATTTCTTAGTGTTCTTTTTTTTTTTTTCCCCACAGTGGCATTCAACTTTAAAAGAAAAAGTTAACACGCGGTTTTGATACTAGAATCTCTGGCAATATACAGGTAGGTAATGATCTGTCCCTTCACAGGTGTTGTTAGAATCCCTTTGGTTGGTTTGAATTCGGAGTCTTGTTTGCTGCACGCGGCTCACCATGGCTGAAGTTGAAAAACTATTGTAAAGGCCTGCACATATGAAGTGTGTAGATGTCCCTAGAGTGATGTGGCTCGCCATTACTTTTGAATTAAATAAAGTTCCCACCCACATTCTCGAACCAATTGAACAAATTTACATGTTTAGAACTTGGGAGTAACACATTAATTCACCAACGTTCGGAAACTAGGAGAGACAATTCCCAGCATATCCTCCTGTTAAAGAATTTTTTAAATCTGAACTGAGAGAGGATCATTTATAAATTATTGCCTTCTTTCTCCACTGATAACTGTTCTAGAATCTGGCTCCAGGAGGCTCTGACATCCTTGTCCAAGTCTTATAAATCCGTTCAGTAATTGGAGAAACTGGAAATATTTCGTTTAAACAGCTTAATGACTGATTAGCAAGGGGAAAAAATGCTCCAAGCAGTTAAACCTTATTGATCAGTCAATTGATTTTTTTTTCCGGTCCTCTTAATCATTTTGTATTATTACAGGAAAGCGCTCCACTTCCTTGTTAATTTCCCACAATCGTCACTGCACTTCTCAACGAATGACTTGGGCTTGGGTTCCTCCCCAGAGGAAGTGCTGGAATATTTGTCCTGGGCTTAGAAACAGTTGTTATTTATGACTCTCATTACAGTGTCCCTGTCATAGCTGATGGATTACTTCCGAAGCTCAGTGGGTTTTCTATCCCTACTGGGTTCATTATGCCTTCAGTCATTAGGAAGCCACTTCAAAGTATCTGTTGTTTCATATGGGTGACCAGTGATTAAGGGCATGCCACCGTTTCCTTATAGATCCCAAAATAAGTCAATAGCACTTAGAAAACAGTGAGTTCATTGAAGCGTATAATTCAAATATTGGTGGGACTCATCCTTTCCTTAAACGCATATACATAAATTATACTAATAGTGGTGAACAGATACTAACAGAAAACTGGAATAATACCAGTTATAGCTTCTAGAACTTTGTATAATGTTTGCAAAATTTTACATTCTTTTTCAACCCTTGCAATACAACTTTGATGTATGAGGAGCAAGTATATTTTTCCTCTTTTACAGATAAATAAACCGTCCCTCAGTGACATTTTGGCTCCAAGTTTATAGACTTGTCCACTGAGACGCAGGCGTCGGTCTGTTCACATCCTTGCAGAGCTATGATGCAGTCCCTCTCTGTTAATGCTGCACACAGTGGGCCAGGGGCCTTCAGCCTCGCAATGAAAACAAAACCCCTGCATCGCATCATCTTAAAGATCAATGTAAACGTTTTCCACCACAATCAAAATGTAGTGAAACCTAACAAACAATCTGGATGAGCAAATGTGACAATGCCCTAACCACTGAACTACCTGGCCAGGGCTAAATCTTCTTTTTTTACATATTTAATCCTTAGTGCCTAGAACCGTGCCTGGCATATGGGAGGCATTTGGTTAAATAACTAAATGAATAGATGTATGCATGAATAAAAATTGAGTCCAGCTGTATATAAATCAATGCTACTAAAGGAAAAGATCAACGGGTCACTGAATAAGATATGCAGTCAAACATTGTAAAATTATAAAACAAAACAGAAGAGAGTCTGGTTAGTAGGAGCATAAGTTCAAATTATAAGAAGATCATTATAAGATCTTTATAAGATCATTATAAGATCTTTATAAGATCATTATAAGAAGATCTTTAAAAATCAAAACCATGTTTCACTTTAAGGGGACCCAAAATAATCATGGTATTAAAGTTTTTAAAAATTTGAGGCTATCTTTGGAAGAGAGGTGGAAATAAGATTCTTAGCTTCTCTAGTTTTGGATTCCTCAGCAGTGGTTCTCAACCTTCTGGCCCTTTAAATACAGTTCTCATGTTGTGACCCAACCATAAAATTATTTTCATTGCTACTTCATAACTGTACTGTTGCTACTGTTATGAATCGTAATGTAAATATCTGATATGTAGGATGGTCTTAGGCGACCCCTGTGAAAGGGTCGTTCGACTGCCAAAGGGGCCTCGACCCACAGGTTGGGAACCGCTGGCTTAGAGTGTCATATCTAGGAGAGAGCTATTCAAACACTATTTTTGAAATTTCATCTGCGTTTCTTTGTAAGGCTGATTTATTTGTGTTTCACAGCAGGACATATTTAAGTAAAATGCCCCATCACATAAGTAAAGGGTAGTCAAAGGAATTTGTTCCAATCAACAAGGTAAGTAATAGAGCAAGAATATTTCTTACTCTAATATAAATTATGCAAAGCGCATTTTCCATAACTGCTTTTCAAACAGCTTGTTTAAATTTTTTCAACATTAGAACCCAACATCCCAAATTATTAATCCACTTCATGTTTTTCCAAAAATATTTTCAGAGATTATGAAGTAACCATCTGAAGTATGTGTAAAGGAAACAAAATAAACCTAATAAGATTTTTCCAGGTCGGTTTTATAGAGCACGATCCATGACTCGAAAAGCTAAAGAGCCATTTGCAGATGAAACTCATGAAAACTATAATACATAGCTGAAGTATTGCATGTGATTAAACTAGAAATTACTGATAATGTACCATTATATTATACCTTTCAAAAATCCTTTTTATCACGAATTTAACATCAGAGCAATATTATTTCTTAGCCATAAAGTGAACGAAGCCAAAATAACATATGTACCTTTTTAAAAAAATGGGAATAAATTACTTGAATGTATCAATATAAGGATGTAATGCTAAGAAAAACTCCTCAAGGCTGCAAAATGTCATGGTCTTTCTGAAGGTATTGATAACTAGAGTTTCCTACTTATCTCATGGGCATGTGTTACAGGTGCTTAAATTTCTTTTTTCTAGTGGATTTTAGTTCATGAGTTATTATTTCTAGCTTTCTCGGTATCATCATCAAAAAGCAGAAAATATTAATTTAATATTTTTTCTTGATGAAAAAAACTCTTCCCTTTAAATGTAGAACAAGGTTTTCCCACAATTCATAGCATGCATCCACATGTGAAATTCCTTGTTCATGCATGGTGGATAGCACTGGCATCCCCAACCAAACCTTTCAAAAATTAGAATTAGCTCACCCTAGCTGGGTTTGCTCAGTGGTTAGAGTGCCCGCCTGTGGACTGAAGGGTCCTGGGTTCATCCCAGTCAAGGGCACGTACCTCGATTGCAGGCTTGATCTCTAACCCTGATCTGGTCACGTGTGGGAGGCAACCAATCGATGTGTCTTTCTCATATCCATCAATGTTTCTCTCTTTATCTCTCCCCCTCCCATCCACTCTCTCTAAAGATCAATGGAAAAATATCCTCGAATGAGGAGTAACAAAAAAAAATTAGAATTAACTCCTCATTGTTCCTTATTAGACAGCTCATGAATTGAAAGGAAGTGTGGCTGAGTGAAATACTATGTAAGTCAATCAATCAATTAATTCTTCTAGTCAATTAATTCCAATTACAGTTAGAGTTCTTCTCTTTGAGCTTAAAATAGATGAGCAGTTCTTATAATGATTTTTAAAATCTTTTTGTTCTAGAAGTATTTTCAATGGTTTGCTCTCACCACTAGTTTCTTGAGGCCAAATTTATTACGCTTTTCCCAAATTTATTACTTTTTTTCCTGTCTTCTTCCTCCCTCTACACACAAATGAAGAATTAAATTCTGTGAAATATGGAAGTGTACAAAGACTTTGAATTTCATACTGAATAACTGAAAGATGGTCATCAAGATGCATAAATATCTTAATAAAGAAAGGTTGCTGCACACAACAGGATAAAGATTTTGGTGGTGCAAGACATCTATCAAAAAGACTTAAAGCCAAACATATTAGAGGAATCTAAGTTTCCCTTAAATTTTTCAATTAAAATATTTACAACTGATTTTTTTCTTTAAAAAACAAAGCCCAGCCATTCTTCTTTAAGTATTTCATAATCTCCACTATTATTTTGTCATTTTATACCATTTTGGTCTCGTTAAGTGAGTCTATACCTTATCAATCCAATATAGCCAGTGCTTCCTCTATTAGCATCTTTCAAAAGGATGTTCTCAATTCTCTACACCTTTGAAAAGTTCATTTTATTCTTCTCTATTTTGATTGCGTACTGTGTGTATAAACAGAGACATGCAAACTAGCATAGGATACACCCTGACCCTCCTCAAATATAAGGCTATTCATGAGCAACAACAAAATGAAGCAGAATATTCAAAGGCCACAAGGGTCAGTAAGACACCTCCTCTTAAATTGGTACCACTGCTCGGGCACACTGGCCATGGGTATTAAGAGGCTTGAAAGTGTCAACCCTCCTTGACACAGTGATTCTATTTCTAAGACTGAAATCATAGGAAACAGTAATGAATTAATACACAGTTCCATTGATCACGGCAGCAAAACAGTAGAAATCCATGGTGGATTAAGTAACTTAAAATATCTCCATATGTAATATGCAACTTTATAAAATGATATTCAATACTTTACTAACATAGAAAAGCAATTTGTAAAAGATGTACCATGACCAGGTTTGTTGAAACTATAATATATAATAATAACAACACTGGTAGCAGTGATTGTCTCTGGATGGTAAGAAAATGGGTAACTTTTACGGCTAACCTTTGATATACTTCTGAGTATTATAATAAACATGTACTTTTTCAGAACAACAAATTAACAAAACGATTAGTTTAGAAAGATAGGAAACAAATTCAACAATTTCAAAGTGGTTTGTATTTAATCACTGGATTATGAACAATGAAAACATTCTTACTTTCTGAATAGTTTCTAAATTTTCGTTCATGGCCTATATTATTTTATAATCAGCTAAAAATGTTTTATTTTGCCAAAGCAATTCTTAGACTTTCTGCTGCTCTGCTACTTTAAAAAATACCAGGATTAATTATGGTCCCTGCTTCTGGTCTTGGCTTATTACATTAAGACCTTCCAATATATATAATCCAATAAGCAAGCAAACAAATTTTATTGCTATGTCTTTGTTGATCTATATGCATAGAAACAAGCGTTTACTAATGATAATAACTAGGTGATAGTGTCCAATCTCAACCTTTTTCTTCCTTTTACAGGGAAAATATAAATTATAATGTTATAAAAGAATAAGAGGGATAAGGGATAAAGGAGAAAATGTGTAATTTGAAAAAGAGAAATAAATCACACGCAAACAAGACCTGGGATATTATATTATCTGTTTGTGAGTTTGGCCATTTCTGAACTGTATGGAGCCCAGTATCAGCAACAATACTACAGAGGCTTACACACCAGCTGGATCTACTTAGCTTCACAAAGCAGACATATTGCTACAAGTGTACCTATACATTGAGAAATTCCATAAATGAAACATTTAAAAAGAAGGCTGCCCAGTCAGCGTGGCTCAGTGGTTGAGCATCAACCTATGAACCATGAGGTCACAGTTCGATTTCTGATCAGGGCACATGCCCAGGTTGTGGGGCGTGCAGGCGGCAGCCAATCAATAATTCTCTCTCATCATTGATATTTCTATCTTTCTCCCTCAACCTTCCTCTATGAAATCTATAAAAATATATTTTTTAAAGAGGGCTAATACTGATACTGTCTTCTCCTTAAGCTCTCCATTCTTTCATTTCAATATTATAGGAACATCATTAAAAATATTATATGAACTTTAAAAGGAAGTAGCATTAATATATCCAATGACTCAAAGCTCTACTCCCCACAAAACACCATGCATATTAGCACAACCCAACAACTTGACATAAAATGGACGCGAACGATCATACTAAATGTAACATAGCAACAGTTTGAAAATTAAGCTAAGTTTTAAACAATTGACACAGAAATTGCTGATTGGCAAGCCTAACAGAATGTGGCTTTTCAAAACACCCATTACTGTGTCTTTTCAGCTCTGCAGCTTACTAACTGTGTGACTTCTTGCAAGCTTCTTAACATCCCTATGACAGAAGTGTTGTTTGTTTTGTTGTAAAGAAAAAAAAAGGAAAGTAATAATACTTACTTCAAAAGGCTTAGGGGGATTAAGTGAGACACAGCAATGCAAGTAAAGTGCCAAGCCAATGCCAGGCACTAGCAAAGCACTCAGTAAATGTTACAAGCTACTCTTAGCACTTTTTACATTTTTCTGTGTAGCCTAGATCTAAAAGTCCACCAATGGATATTGAACTGACATTTACATTAGTGTTAACCTTAATTAGGATAGATCCAATCTATAATAATCAAATAATGGTTTGATTCATCAGTTCCAAATAAACAAGTAACAATTTTCTTAAAGTAACATGTTCATTGAAAGTTGCGGAATATGACTATTGTTTCTTGGCATTCAAGGCTTTTTGCTTGTATATACACTGAGTGGCCAGATTCTTATGACCGGCCAGATTATTATGACCACCCCATCAGTACAATGAAGTGAATTAGTTATGCAAATAATAATAATAATAAAACCTTGAGGGTATTTGCTTAGGAAGTTTTCAATATTCAGTATTTTTGGAAGTGTCAAGTACTGATGGGGTGGTCATAATAATCTGGCCACTCAGTGTATATTGTAATGGTGTGTAAATAAGTATTCAATTTAAGCTTATGTGCAAATATTATATTTTTACTTGCTGAGAAGGTGCAGAGTGATTAGTGTATTTTAATTGACATAGAATTAACTGATAATTTTTGTATGTATAAAGAAATGCTATGTGTTCATATTTCTGGGTTGAAGGCCAGGAGGTTGGGAAGTAGAGATGAGGAAGTTTGGGGCTATGTCCCCCTGGGAATGTTGTGGAATCTAGAAAGGCTGAGAAGTTGGAAGGAGTCTGGTTGGGGCATAAAACATATTAGGTAGATATCCACTTCTCTTGGTAGATTCCAATTTGTTGTTTGAAGATCTGTATCAATAATTACAGTCTAGCATTTAAGTACACAACTGAGTGGAAACCAACCACCTTTGACCAATAAACTACAACTTTTTTTTTTTTTAAATCTACTCTAAGCCCTAATTATCTCCTTCCTGCGGCCACGGTAATATGCTAACGGCCTCTCTCCACTAACAGAAATCTTAAGATCAGTAAGACACAGACCAGCTTTTCATTGTATACAACCATGTTTTCATCTACAAGTATGTCCTAAAACTTTTCCCACGTGCTGAAATGACTGCCAATTCCTATGACTTAGAAGCCATGAAGGAAGCTCTCAGGATCTGAGGCTCATTCTGCTGCCTACACAAGCACAGCTGTAGTTGGAGAACCAACCCTCAGCCATCTCGCTCCCTCCACTACTCTTGTATGTTTAGGGCAATACTATATGTAGCATGTACATGTACAGTGAACCTTTTTCTAAACACAGATAATGTTTTTACATACTTACACACACACAGAGTCCTGACCAAAATTATAGTGGTTCCTCAAACTATAAACAGAAGATGGGAATGTTTCAAAGTCTATGCTTCTTTTGTTGGCAGCCCATATGGAACACCTGAGAAGGACAATTTTTAATCCTGTGGGTTCTGTGATCCCAAAGTATTGTTGGTGTCATAGTTTTAACATTCACCGTAGTATAAACATTGTTGAATTGAGTTCTCTGTTCAGTTTTTAAAATAATTAAATGCAAATTAGGATGCTGTAAGGAAATAAATGGGTACTGGTGAAAGAAGAGTGTTTGGGGATCTTATCATCATTTCAGAGAATTTATTCTATTAAGATTGGTTGTTGTTTTCCTAATCTTAGGAGAAGAGTCATGGCTGAGGGCCAGGAGCAGTGATTTTAGTCTTGGTCTTCTGTGAATTGAGTAGGTAAGAAAGATCAAGATACGAATCTCAGTTTTTGCTCCTGTAAAATGGTTCAGCTTTATCTACCTTGAATGTTCTAAGATTAAAAAAATAAAAATTTTAAAAGTATCATTATTCCATGGGAAAACTTTGTTTAAAAAATGTTATAGTAAGAATACTAATGTTACAGAAGGCACATGCATATTTCATTTCTAAAATTAAGTGGGAAATTACACATCTGACACTCAAAGGCTCATAAATGATTTCAAGTGGGGAAAGGAATACAGCAAACATATTTTCTCTCCTCACTATATCTCCATGGTTTACCTATCTCATCTATACAACCTTATGGTCTCTGAGATATTTGAGAATAATAATAATAATATGAGAAAATATAATATTTGAGAGAAATGATATGCAGTTGGACCAATGTTAACATATGTCTTACTTTGAGCCTGAGTATTGATTAAAATACGAGGCTGTTGAGTAAATAAAACTTCATTGTTTTTCTTGAGAGCAATGCAATTCTTAGTTAGGTTTCTGATCTTTGACTGCAAGTCAGATGACTTTCAATGTTCTTCCTATGAAAAGCGCAGAGGAAATTTGACATGTTTAGAAATGACAAGATGCCAATCAGCCACTCATGGACGTCCAGGAGGTACCTCGTCTTCTTCAGAGGACTGTCAAGCAAGCATCCATATGAGGGTGCCACTCTGTTTATTTCTTCACAGCCAAAGGTGAAGAAATATAATAAACGTGGGAGGGAAGTATGGTGTTTTTTCTGTTTGTTTTGGTAAAAATGCAATTACTTTCAGGGAATGAAATGCCTAGGGAAGTGGTCGGCACACTGCGGCTCGCGAGCCACATGCGGCTCTTTGGCCCCTTGAGTGTGGCTCTTCCACAAAATACCACGTGTGGACACGCACGTATAGTGCGATTGAAGCTTCGTGGCCCATGCTCAGAAGTCGGTATTTTGTGGAAGAGCCACACTCAAGGGGCCAAAGAGCCGCATGTGGCCGCACTGGCTAGGGGAGGTCAAAGACTAAAGATTCCCATTTTAAGCCTTTGCCTCTTCCGATATGAAGCAGAACTGATGTCCATAGATTCTGATGCACTGCTGTCCGCCCCTCTCTGTATCGGCCCACTGAGAAGGTGGGAGATCCCACGATCCTACCTCCTAGTGCAATAACCATCTGTCACTTCAAGATTCTTAACAAAATCACCTGGGATCAACTGCTTCACCTAGAGAGAAGCGTTACTTAGTGCTAGAACAAGTTTTATGGTTCTTCTGATTCACCTAATAACCAGCTCAGCTGACCATCTGTTCTGGAACAAACAGGCAAGCAAAGTACTAAAGTCACTAAGATCACTCATCAAATACCTAGGTCTGCACTTCTTAGGAATCAGGGCACTGAGTTCTTGAGCACTAGACTCTGTTGGTGCCCCCCAAACCTCTGCCTTTAGACCACTCTTCTTGTTTCAGGGTGTCTGGGACCCGTGACCACTCTCCTTCAGTGGATTTGCTCTTTCCTTTCTTGCTGTGTCCTTTTCGAGTAGGGGATTTAAGGCAATGACAGTGGGTGGATGTGAAAGACAATTCAAGAATATTCAAGAAAGAATATTCAAGCTATGACAACCTTTTAACATACAAATTATCCGGGACTAGTTAGACAGCTACTCTGACATATGCAGAAACATTCCGATGCATGTGGGGTTTTGCCCTTGACTGATGTTAGCCCTTTGGAAAGCACTAGTGCAAGTAGATGGGTTTTAGTCTCCAAAAGATATACCCTGGACATGAATCCTTTCTCTAGATTGAAGAAAAGGAAAGGGAGTGAAAAAAAAATTATTTAATAAATGATCCATGAGCTGTTCTGGGCTTAAAAACATAAAAAAAAAATAAGCCAGAGAAAGTGTAGATCAAGGAAGAGAGACAAAGAGAAGGGTAAAACATCTCATATAAAATCAGACTCTTCTATTTGTAGCATTTAAATAGTGTTTATAAAACCACTGTTCACATTTTTTAGCCTCAATCTTGAATGTCAAAAAAGCAACATTATAGAGAGTATATGCATTATAAACACTGTTTGCGGTACCAAAATAGCCCAGAGCCTAATACCTCCGCCCCAGATTTCCAAGAGGCTCATTTGGTGTTGACACTTAATCTGACAGTTAACAAAGAATTCCAATCGAAAGCATTTCAAAGTGCTAGAGAGTGAAACCTACTTCTGGCAATATACTGGGGAAAGAGAGCTAGAACTAAAGGTTGAAAAACACAATATGGCGAATGTCACCTCAAAATCTCCATTCATGATCAACCAGAAAGCAGTAAATTCTACAAGAGAACAGATCTCAAACGTGGCTACTAATATTCGTGACCGTGTGATTGCAAAATGAGTGTGCATGAAAAAATAAATGTACTATCTGTATTGGTGGAAACTATACCAAACTGTCTAGTTGACCTATGGGCTTTTCTGTTATGGGCTTTTAGAGAAAGAGGAGAAAAACAAACGAAAATGAAATAGTTCCTTGCTTGCCTACTTTGCAATCAGTGTGTGGCATCTGAAAGTCACAAAAACAATACAGAATGGAGAATTAAAAGTAACAACAATAGCAAGAACTCAGAGTATCTGATGGAGAGGGAAGATGTGAAGGATTAAAGGGCAGTGACCTTTCTCTTTCTACGACTGTTCAAAACAGGAGGCACGGGTGCCAACAATCGAAGTGGAAAGCTGATAAACTCCAAAATGTATTTTGCCAGCAAAGTAGAATGCAACCACCAGACCCGATAATTCTGAAGCTTCAAGGGCTCTTAAGTATTCTCCACTTCAAACTCTCCTGCAGATGAGTAATTTAAGCCCAGAGAAGTGCTCAGTGTCCCTGAGATAAGAGCCAAGCTCAGTCTCTGATCTCCCAGTTTGTGCTTCTCCACCATGACCTTCACTCTAGTTCTGCTGAGCACAGACTGGGCCTGGAGTCGAGAAAGAGCCTCATCTCCATCCCTTCCTGTCCCAACGTCTGGTGATCAGAAAAGAAAGTGTTTTAACCGTGTTTCTTTGCTTGGCACAAACGTTCACTCCAGTGACATAGCATTCCTAAAAACTATGCAATGCACACCATTTACCAAGCACAGTGTAAAAAAAATGAAATGTTAACACACACGTTTTAAGAGAATGCTTTACTCAGGACAGCTTTCCATTTCATATGTATTTGGCTTATAAAAGTGACTTGCTCTGGACTCAAAAGAGACCCAAGTTCAAGAGAAAGACAGCTCCAAATGTCCAAAGCGAATAACTACTCATCTTATGCTTCTGGTGGGACCGTGGAAAGATAGTAAGATAGAAGCAAACACTGTTTTGAAGGAAAGAAAGAAACAAACAAAAAAACCAAACCCAAAACCATCCTCTTTTTAAAGCTAGAACTTAGGCATCATCTAGCTCAAAACTGTCATTTTGCAAGGGACAGACACTGAGATGGCAGATTTTAAATGCCGCGGTTCAGGCCACATAGCCAGTCAGTACAGAACAGGGTTTTAGAGGCAGGAGTTCTACCTCCAGGTTTGCTGCTTTTTATACTTGAGAAACCGCAAAAAGAAATAAAAGGACAATTACCCTGCACAAGTCATTGTTGTTTTAAAATGTCTGTGATTTTTAACTTGAGTTACGTTTTGCCGTGAAACGTGTCACGGTTTTGTTTATAATCGCAAGGGGTACTGATGGAAGGGAAAAAAAAAGATGTTTCAGGAGCTCTGTTAGAGACCAGGGAATAAATCCACTTCATCGCCTGAATTTTATAAACTTCCCTGGTCCTCCGATCATCCTCCCCAGATAAATGCCGCACGGCTGCCGATAAGAGCGAGCGATAAAGAACACTGTGCATTTTAAATGTCACGTACTTCGAATTTTACACTGTGCTCTTACAAACGAACACAGACGAGGAAAGGGAAATGCTAACTAAAGGCGGCGAAGGGGCTTACATTCGCGTGCTGCTGGTCTTATTGATGATGACAGACTTCCCTGTCTGGTCCACATTGTGGTCCAACCCGAAGTAAGCGGCCACACGATGGACGAGCATCCTCTGATAGGAGGACATCTGAGGGAACTTTTTGTAATGGTTACTGAAAGAGAGGACCGAGACACAGTGGGATCAGCGTTTTTGTTTCTGGCCCCAAGTACATGTCACAGGTACACACACAAAACCATTGCTCTCTCATCCAAACCGTTTCATCTCTGGCATCACTTCCTGCTCCCATTTTGAGATAAATTGTCCACTTATTACAGATGCATCGATTAGACGACAATAAATACCTTTGTTTCCTAGTTGCACATTTCTCTCACCAAGGGGAACGCAGTGTCTGTTTGGAAAGTGCTCTGTTTTAGTCCAGGATACCTTATCGCCGGAGCCAGGCACAGGACAAACGATACGACATACTATGGGAGTGCAGACGCCTCGCTGGAGAGGTGTCATTACATGGTTTACAGTGACAGCGGCACAATTATTTCCAGGCATAACTGACTGCAGCCAGCTGGAGCCCATTAAAAAACTATCATAAAAATGAAAAGGGTCGCTTCTTGTTACAGCTACTCTATGCTAATCAGTGGGCCCCGGTTTATAGTCATTTTGTCAGGAATTTAACAAGCAGGAGCATACATGGTCCAAGCGACAATTCCCATTAGCATAGAGCTCCAATCGCATCTCCACTTAACACATCAGCAAACATATTAAATGCTTTATCCATCCCTAAACCTTTCCAGAGTGAATAATTCAACCCAAAGACCAAATTAAGATACATTTTTACAAATTAGCCAGAACTGCCATTTGACATACTTGTTGTCACTGATGAAATCAATAATCTCCTGCTCCATTTTCAAGAGTATCATCCTATCCCTGCAAAATAAATGTGAAATGTAGTTTTTAATGTGCTTTCCATTGCCAAAGAAAGACTCAAAGAGTTCATTTGGATGCATGACATAGATTGTGGCTCCAAACGCTTATCTAACTCTTCTTTTGAATATGCTATCTAATACATATGGTTTCATTCCTCTTAAGATTATTTCTAAACTCACTGGTGAAATATTTTGTAATAATCGACACATTTGCAGTTTTCACGTTAATTAGAATATGCAAGGTATTAGGCCCATAAGGCACATCAAATAAACTGTATATTTTTAAATAATTGGAAACTAGAACAAAGCAACGCCCAAGCAGGTGGCTATATAACTGCATTGAAGCATAATTGGTTTATTTGATATTGATTTTTCCCCTTAACCCATATCTCTTTGTGACCAGGAAAGCAGAATTTTAAACTATAACTTATTCACCCAGGAATTAAGACTCTATCAATAGTAAGCATACAAATCCAGGAGAGGGTTTAAGACATCAGAGAAGGTGTCTATACTTTACAACTCCCCTCTTAGAAGTACTTGGATCAATGAGTTCAACTATAATATCCCACTTGAGTCTTCTAAAAATAAGAGTTTTTTTTTTTTTAAGAATTTACCTGGAATTATTCTTTAGCGTGTTAATCAGAAACTCATGTAAGTCTATGCCTGTAGAATCCGTGTATTCTTGGCTGCAATCTGAAACAAACAGCATGATGGAGTTGTCAGGAATGAGGGTGGAGGTGGTTGGAATGAGGGATGGGGGTGGGGGAGTCAAAAGGTTTTCCCAACCTTTCTGGTTCCCCTCCTGCTCAGGTAAACTTTAGGTGAAGCTATTGATATGAAAGATACATCTTTCAAAATGAGCAGTCTGACAATCTACCGGTAACATCAGGATAAAAATTAGACTCAGGGATTGAGAACACCCGATAGATCCTGAGTGTGGCAGACTCAACCATCATGGAGGCACAGTCTGGGTGGGTGGTGGGTGGAGTCAATTATCATGGGTTCCTTTTGAGCTTAAAATCCGCAAGGGCATGACCTCCACGTGACCGGTACCCTCAACCCACAGAGAGAACTCTGGAGTTGGAGACCTCAAGGAACCCTCTTACTCTTAAAACAGAGAAGGCAAAAACAAAAAAAACAAACAAAAGAAAACGAAAACCCTAAGACTATCTAAATATTAATCAATACAAAATGCAGCAGGATAGTAAATATTTCTAAGTCTTCCAAATCTTCTGATTCTAGCTAAAGCTTAATTTCTAAAACCATTTTAGGATGCTGTATTTCTTTACTCTTATATACACCTTGAATTTTAGATATTCAGCAGCGAATATAAGCAGATAATGGTTATAGAGCATAATGTTAGAAGTAGTTGCTGTTCCTCAGCTGATCGAATACCCTGTACTTTCTCAGTTACTGACAAAAGTCTGCTGCGAAGCTATTTGTTTGTGGCATTGTTCAAATTAATTTAAATTTGTTTTTACTTTTGTTTTCTTTTAGTTTTGTACAATTCCATGTATGGCAACAATTTGAAAAGTCTGGATTGTAGGATTGCAGATTTAGAAGGAATGACTTTTTTGGGGGAAAAACTTTATTGAAGTATAAGTGTGTGTATTTTAAGGGAGATATTACGTAGCAGTATATGGGTTGCACAAACCAAGTTCATCTGTGGCAGGTAAAATGTTAAGTGTGTATTTCGTTGACATGGATACATACATCTGTGCTTTGGAAAGGATATCACTTGTGGACTGAGAATTGCTAACCCACTATCTGTCCTTAAAGATAAACGTGAAAGTTAAGATATAAAACTGGGTATCATTGCTGTTCATCTATCTAAATTAATGGAACTAATAAACCTGAAATAAGAGCAAATTTATATTCATTGTTCCTACAAACTTATCTTTGAAAATAGGAGGTCCCAATGAAAATCCAAAAAAAATGTGATCCTAAAAATAACCTTTTAGGCTACACAAATAATGACAGCATGAACAGGGTAAAAAAATCAAGTTCACGTCTTTGACACACACACACACACACACACACACACACACACACAATTAAATACGGAGTTTGGTGGGAGGTGAATATGCATGTAAAATCTAGAATTATTCTGTGATTCTTCATTTTTCTAAATTGAGTAAGTTAAGAAAACTTTCACATTCACCTTTTGATAACATTCTGATCTTGGGTTTTTCAGAGGATTTATCTTTGTTTTTATCCTTTTCTTTTTCTCTTTCAGGGTCATCTTTCCTAGATTTATCCTCCTCTTGCAGGCTGGGGAAACTGGAAAGCTGTAAATGAATTGATTCCTGTTGGGGGAAAAAATATAATAATTTAGGGCCAGATTTAATCATTTCTGTCTGGCTTCCATTTTGCATAGAGCTTATCACGTACAGGCAAATGAAAGCCAGGAGCAGTGTTTTTTTTTTTTTCCTTCTCTTAAATGGTAAAATATTCAACCTGTCAGAAAAATAATTGCCCTTGCAGGTGAATTAAAGTTCAGGAGTCAGTGGCAGGTCAGGAGAAACATCTAGCACTAAAACTTTGGCGCCCGATGGTTAACCTTAAGCAACTTATGTTCCTGTAGATCACAGCTCTCGTTTCCTCTACACGTTTACTGGTAAGCACCTAGGAAACATTTCTTTATCAGTCAGCTTGCATCTCAGCCACAGCCATGTCTCAAACATGGAGTGGCTTCCGTAGTTCTTTCCTATGAGCTCTTGTAAGGAGAAACTGGCACAAATACAAACAGACAGATGTTACGAATCATCATTACACATAGAACAGACATAAATAAAGGCCCTACCAGCCAATTTACAAGAAAAAGTCTACTTTACCACTGTATCCACAATGATTTTTTTACTATTCAGAAAAACCAAGCTATATAATTGCAGGAATATTAGGTATGCATTATTGTCATACATGCATGGTTTACAATTGCCCCTAATAAGTCATTATAATATATAGTTACAATAAGCATCGCCTTTTAGAAAGGGTAGAAACTAGAATTATATTTTCATTCAATTGTATATAAATAGTTAATACGAGTTTAGTTTTAGCATTGGTTAATCCTTTCCAAAATGTAAGATTCTCTTGGACTATTGCTTGGTATAAGATTGACCATGTATAGTATTTGCGCTGAATCCACTTTTGTATTTATTTATTTTGCGCTGAAAATGAAGCATTTTGTATTAACTTGTATATCAGCCATTTGGTTGATGGTATGTTCACTGTTTTGAAGAAGAATGAGCCAAATTATGTTTTTTAGTTTTATGACAATCCTATGCTATGATTGAAACGATGACAAATTAGTCAACATTAAGCCCACATGTTCTTATGTAAGAGATCATTTGCTGGGAAAGCTTTCTTTCACTAGTGACATTAAAATTTATGATGTAGGGGACAAAATATTCCCAGTGACTAATAGTGTTTTTCACGGAAAACTAAACTAGTGCTCATCTACATGTGACTAAATGGATGCTGTACATCCTCAAATTATGGCCAATCTGGGATTCTTACTGGTTCTTGGTTCACTTGTCTGACCGAACAAGCATAAAACCAAAGCCCTCCAAAGCCAACTTTCTTTTGGGGGAGGGGCTCCATTGTGAATTCATAGCTGGAATAAGAAGTCACCAAGACTGGAAAGACATGTGATACAGAAGATGAAACAGAATACAGTCTCATGAGACATAGTTATCTGAGCTGATGTCCTGACATTCACATATTTTATTCTGGAGATGAACAAGCAAGAAATATGTAAAACTGAGTGTTTTTATCACTTGATTTGGGACCTAAATGTCTTAGTCCACAACGCTTCAGGCAGATTTTAGGGTTATGATTTGTTTCTACTTGCTAAGACAGCAGCTGGAACATGCCTGGTTCCGAAGACAGGAAGGGGTGGGGAATGTGACAGCTGATTGGGTGGGAAACTGAGGGTACCAGGCCATGAAAGTGGTCTCATTGCTTCTTCAAAACCAACTGAACCTTCCAGCCTCCAGATGTTTAAGTCTTAAATCAAAGAGGCTTAGAAATACTCATGTCAGAGCAGAGGCTAACGGACATTACTTACCAAAAAATGGACAAACTCATGCCATGTATGGACTAATACTTTACTCAGAAAAACACCTATCTGTTCTACACAAACATACACATTATGGTGTTGAAAGAACACACAAAAGTGCTGTAGAGTTGGTAGAAAACAATCTGTTATTTTTTAATATTTTTATTGATATGCTCAATAATAAAATACAGGTGTTAATAAATACATCAGTACAGGATAAGTTTATGTCCAACAACAGGAGAAGAATGATTCAAGTTGCAGTAATAATACACCGATAAAGAGGATAACATTAGAAAAGCAGAACTCCTTTAACTGAAGGACAGACTGAACCATCAACTATGGGTCTGAGATCAAGTAGTACAGGTAGCAAGATTTTTTTCCCACGCAGGAAAATGAAGGCAGTTTTCCAAATACTGTGAAATATACAAACAGGGGAAGCGATACAATGCATACGCTGTATACGTCTGCCAGCGTCCTCTGGGATTCAGATCCCATACTTTGTAAGTGCCGGTGGTAGCTAATGAAGGCATTGCATATAAAGCTCAAAGGTCTGCTTCTTTATTCTCTAGAAGTCTAGCACGGCCACTTGCTTACATGTGTGTCTGGGTACTGTCTGGCATCTCCCTGCTCCCACCACCCCTCAGCCAGTCCAAAGAGAAGCTTGCAAGCTCTACTTCTCGCCTAGTCTTGGTTACTGAGCTTGGAACCAGTGGGAACAAAGCACCATTTGCATCTTATTTCTCTGCACCAATTGTATGGAGAAACTAGACTTAGGTCTAGGACGGGCACTAGGATACAGATGCTCTCTTAAAAAAAATCTCCTCCTGCCGGGCCAGTGTGGCTCAGTGGTTAAGCACTGACCTATGAACCAGGAGGTCACGGTTCAATTCCTGGTCAGGGCACATACCCGGGTTGTGGGCTCGATCCCCAGTGTGGGGTGTGCAAGAGGCAGCTGATCAATGATTCTCTCTCATCATTGATGTTTCTATTTCTGTCTCCCTCTCCCTTCCTCCGTGAAACCAATAAAAATTTATTTTAAAAAAATTTTCCTCCTGGTACCTTGCCACATGGGATAAAAATCAGATTACGTCTCTAACAGCTGTCCTCCTCTGCCCTGCATTGGAGTAGGGGGACAACAGGGACAGCCCTTCTCCCAGAGTCTGTCTTTCTGCAGAGTTAACACGTGGCGTGTGCAGTACATGACAAGCCGTCAATCAACATTGAATAATACAAGCCGGGATAGTCACATGATTCCCCCTTTTCAATCTCCAGTAAAAATAGAAGCACAAATAAAATGCTGAAGGAAAGCCACACATTTCTCAGAACCCAAGGAAAAGAAAGCTTGTGGACGAAACATCTTGATGGCCACTGAAAGGCAGCCAGCTCATGCCCACGACAGGAGTGGCATGTCGAGAAAATGCGGCTGGGGGAAAAAAGGGACTCTCAGGACAAAATCTAGAAGGGTTTTATTTTTGGTCCTTTTAAAGAAAGTGCTCTCAATGCTCTCTGTGACCATGAGGAGAATGTAGAGTATTTCAATTAAAGTACAAAGAGAAAAGCAAAACAAGACCAAACAAAAATAATGATATCTTAAATCAATTGTCCCTCCCCTGGGCTCAGATAAATCATTTCACTTTTGTCTTGACTGCTCTCAGCCTCTGATAAAATAAGGGAAATAGCAGCAGCAAGACTATTTTAATAAAAGCTAATATGATGCCTGCAAGGCAAACCAAAATCAAGGTGAGGTGAAGTTTCCCGTTTTTGTCACGAGAGGGTTTTGCTGGAAGTTGAATTTTTAGAGCCTAGTAGCCTTGCTGTAAGTTAGCAATGCTCACCGTGAGGATATGCAGCAATACACGTCTAACATTAACTTAAATTCACCATCGGCTCAGAATCCTTTCTGAATCGTTTTCCCAGTATGGAGACATCTCCACTAACAGCCATAAAAGTACTTCTCCCAAGTCCAGTGCACCTTTTTCCTCTGTTTCTAACGTTTGATGATAGGTTGTGTTTCTTATAGGCAAATGCATTGGGGGAAGGTGAGAGGTAAGACTATCCCGTAGGGAAGGAGCTGGGACACTTAGGTCTGCATTTGGTTCAGTCTTATCAAGAGAGAGCCTTTGAGGAAACCCAGCCCTACCGGGCTTACTTTTTAAGTTTTAATCTAAATTCTTTTGCATTCCTTTCCATTTGCAGTTTTCAGAGGGTCTGGAAAACAAACAAACGTAATAATACTCTGTGACAAACCTTGACACTAGTTTACAACGTCTCATACACAGGGGATGAAGCCAGAGAAACACTTTTGTTCTTCAAATGCTGCTCCTTCGCCCCCAAAACACTGTCTAATGCCAAATTCATACCCATGCACACAGAGGTGGGTCCCGTTCGTGCAAGTAACCATAGTAACGGGGGGGTATACCTGATCTTGGAGACTTTCCCCTGCTGGTCTGGCTGAAGATTCTTCACAGACAGCAAGACTGCGGGTCAGTTTTCCTTTCCCGGCTCCTGACTGGGAAGGGGAGAGAAGAGGGGTGGAGGAGAAAATAAAGAACACACACACAGAACATTCTCAGGCCACCAAACCATCTCCACCTTCACATGACCATCGCGAACCAGATCTTGGTTCTTAACAGACTGCTCAGCGCAGTCTATGTTGGCTCAAAGCACCAGACCCCGGTGGTGATGGGCACAGAGGTGAGTGAAGACGTGAATGGACGGATTTAAGGAATTCTTCCAGCCAACTGTGCCCACCACATTGGAAACACAGGAGGGATGAATCGCTGCCATTTCACGGAAATGCCAGAAGAAAAAGGTGACAGAAAATAGTCTACTGAAACGAAGCTGGGAAGCGACTTCACTGAGATGCTTACCAAAGATGACAAACGTGTCCTAGACACCAGCCCCTGTCCTACTTCCAGAAGGAAAGCAGTTGGGAGGCTGAAACATTCACCCCGAATTTTACTTCCACTGAAAACAAAACAAGCAGCTGTTTGCTTTGCAAAGCATGTCAAACCTGCAGGTGTGAACTGGGGATCAAATGGGTACATTGCAGCTTTGGGAACCCTAAATGCTCTCATGGAAAAGCACCCTGAGCAAGAAAGGAAAGGAGACGTGAACATGACCCCTCTGAAAGCAGACAGCACCAGCACAGCCCAAATCTACCACAATCTCTCCACACAGCCCTCTGAATTGTTGGCAAACCCGTTAACTCAGGTGTCAAATATGCAACTGATATGCCACCAGGTCTATGTAGAATCCCCAGGACCCTACCTTGGACTTTCTTCTTTCTTGGTTCTGAGCTGCCAGCCGCCTCTGTGGGTTAGAAATAAAGCAAAATAAAAACAAACAAATCGTAAATGAACAATGAGAGAGAGAGATGTGGGGGGGATAGAAGAGAGAGAGAGAGAGAGAGAGAGAGAGAGAGAGAGAGAGAGAGAGAGAGAGAGAAGCAAAAACAGGTGTCACTACAGTGGAGAAACCAACAGTGAGAGCCACAACAGCATTGTAGGCACTGAGAGGACTCCTTTTCTAGCTCCCCAAACTTCTGACCACTGGACTTTCTGCTCTCTGGTTTAGCAGCTATTAGAAGAAAAGCTGACCTTGAAGCTTTGGGCCATTATGTGGTTATCTGCCTTTGCTTGCTGGTAAATAAAAAGAGTTAACATGTTTGTAGGTTCGTTCAAAGAAAATCTATACAAGCTGTTTACGAGTACAGTTTGTTTTTTCTCTACGGAACCTTTTCCCCCCTCATAACTCAGGATGTATTTCATCATGTCACCTTTTCAGGATTTCAATCACCCTCATTTCCATTTGTACCCCTCTTATAGTTCTCTATCTGTCCATCCATCTCTCTTTCTCTCTCCACCTCTGGCTGGGAATTCTAGGACTTGGGTTTGCTTGTTAATAAGAATCTAACCTGAGCCTGCCTGTGACAGTCAGCAGAGCTCACGTCTTTGATTTTTTCCTAGTCTATCGTGAGCCGAGTCTTCGTCTTTCCACAGAATAGCAAATCCATTTTTAAAAACTCAGCTCGCCTAAAGCTGTCTGGGCAGAAGCCTCCCCCAAACGCCTTGAGGTGGTCTGGACATTAGGATGGTGATGCTGTGTGCAAATTCAGTCGCTGGGCCATTCTGAGCACCATTTAGTCAGGGGCAAAAATGAACGACCAATAATTGGGAAGGGAGAGGATAGCTTGATGGATTTCCTAGTTATTCTCCTAGTCAAGCTCTTTTGTAGAAAAGAAGAAAGCAAACCTTCACAGCACTCTAACAAGGAAAAGCAGGAACTGTACACAATGGCCTGGGAAACGGTTTCCCCCCTTACCTGCAGTTCCAGCTTCTCCTCCTCATCCAGGCTCTCCGACTTGACGATGCCATTCTCCGGAGTGGTCCTTTCCTGCTCCGTCCCGCCTTCCTCCGCGATGGCCTGACTCAGGTCCCCTGGCTCAGACATCCTCTCAGACGCAAATTCAAATAGCAAGCTTTGATGCCCTGCAAGGTCAGGGTGTCAGAAAATCAGGTTAGAGCCGGGTGCAGTATTCCCCGATATTTTTGAGATATTTCATTCCTCCCTTCACATCCTCATTCAAATGCGCAGCTCGGGCATCCCTGCCACTTTTATACAAAAAGGAGACCGAAGCAAGATGCCACCAGGCACCCAAGGCAAACACAGGAGGCAGAATTGGTTGCCCTCTCCACACCCTGCCCTGGTGGATGCCCCTTGCCATCAAAACGGGTAAGCAAACAGAGACACATACTTGCACGCAACGAACAGTCCCCAGGACCCACTTCAAAGCAGAAGGAAAAGAGAAAGAGTATTTCTCCAACTGTTGCACGGATACCGCCCTGCGCTTCTGAGTCAAGAGGTGGTACTGGTGTTTGGCGGCGCCTTCAGGATGACTCAAAAATGATTTGCAAGTTTTCACCCTAGACATACTTTTTTAGGGATAAGGAACCCAGTGCACTCGAGGGGCAAACATCAATTTAAGAGGCAACCATTCAGTATAAACATAGGACCTAGGCTGGACAATAGACCTTTCAGGGCCAGAAAAAAAACTGGCTACAAATTGACAGCGACTTGATTCAAAGCATGAGCCCTCTGCCCAGCTGGTGCATGAGCCCTCTGCCCAGAGCCCAGGGAAAGGAGTCTCTGGCAGCAGCTCTGGCCCTGCACGCTGCTGCTCCAGGCTCACAATGGACCACGGCGCTGGACCAGGCTCTGGAGATGGCTTGTCCAAGTTCACGCCTGTTTATGATTTATTTCTTTTTCTTCGACCCCTGCCTGACACTTCCCTTTCTGATGGGCTGCGGTCAGAGGAGGCTCATGAATAATTTAGCACTGACTTTCTCCTTGGTTTCTTTTTTTAAAGATGTGAGCAAAATAAAGGAGGAAAGAGAGAGGGAGAGAGGGAGAAAGGAAGAGGGAGAAAGAGAGAGAGAGAACGGGAAGGAGAAAGGAAAAAGGAGAGAAAAAGACACTATAGCCTAGAAAGTCAGCTTTTTTTCATAAACATTTCACAGCAATGCCGGTTCTGTTCCCAGTGGGGACAATGGTAATTAGTATTGGACAAATCCATGTTTTGATACGTTTCCTGGGGAGTGTTTAATTACCATTTGCTAATTCAGTATCTTGATTTCCGGCAGGCTATAGGAAATATGAGAAACAGCGAAACCACGGCAATTTCTGTTGCAAATTTGCTAAGAGCCACCATGACTGGACAGATGGTAGCTAATGATATCCTTAAAAAACACTGGCTCCTTTGGCAAAGGATTGTGGGAATGAAGAGGGGACTGATCTCCTAAAGGCAGGTGGTTTGGGTCTGTGAGTGACTCGTGAGCCATGCTTTTGGGTCCAGGGAGGTTGTGGGCCGTCCCCTCCAGGGCCCTGTGACTGACTTCTCTTCTTTCCGTGAAACTGGGTATGCATGTAGTTGACAAAAGAAAAAGCTCTGTTTCCCGACAGCAAACAGCTTGTTTCTCAGTGTACGGGGGAGGGGGAGGAGATGAGACTTCTGTTGCCCTAACTTTCTTTCAGAGCTTTTCAATAAAAATCAGAGCCCGATCAGATTTCACATGGAAAATGGAATGAACACGTTGGGTTCAATTTCACAAACGAGAAGCCAGCTGAGTCCCTAATACAGATCCCTGTCAGTTCTGTTTACATTGTGTGAACTGTTCAATGCAAACAGGTGCATTTATGTAACAATAATAAAACACACACACACACACACACACACACACACACACAAAACCCACAGATGAGATGACAGCCAAAGGACAAGACTTCTTACCTTTGGCGCAGAATTCCTGCTGTAGGTCTCGGCGACTTCACTGGTAGCTTCTGTCTTTCTGCCCCGGGAAAATCCACGCAGATCAGAGGCAAGCGGAGTCCCATGTCCCCATTAACAGTGCGGGAGGCCCATGGCCATGCGACTCCCTCACACAGAGTGACACATCGTCAACCTGAAAAGAGATGGAAAGTCAGTGCCGAGAATGGCAGTGAGCATGGCAGGGTGAAGGGCGAGAGGGACAGGACCCGGGTCCTAACACTAGTGACCGGCTCCCGGCGCAGTCCCGTTCACAGCTTGCTCCAGCTCCACCTGTCTCAAGCTGCCTGCTTCTCCTCTAATGAAGGCTCCAGCCGGCTGTTCAAGTCAGCGCGGCACCCACGCAAGGAGCTAAAATTAACAATTGCATTATGCACTGAAGATTACTCACTTCAATTTTAACCTTTTTTAGTGAAATCTCTCACTTTATATTAAAACAACAACAACAACAAAAAAAGGCCACACAAGCGCGTGTGTTCGCCTCAATGAGAACCCGGATCACCTGTGAGCAAAAGTCCTGCCTCCTCTTTGAAAGCCAAGCCTTGGTCTTCATTACAGATCCCGATCCTTTCCCTCACTGTTGGGTCTGGGACTCCTTCCTTTATGAAAGTTTTCCCCATGGAGCGCAGGCAAAGATTTCGGTTCTGCGGAGGCACTCTCTATCCGTGAAGGACCCAGGGCACCCTCCCCGGGGCACGGCAGAGAGAGCTCTCTCTGCTTGCAGTTTGGGACCAGGCATCCCTGAAATGCCTGTTGCAGGGCGAAGGCAGCCTCTGCGGACCCCTCCCTCCCCAGCAGGACTGCCGCCGCCAGCTGGGCATTCTGTTTGACAGCAAAGACACGCTGTCAGAGGGAGTCCACAGCTTTGCAGACTCGGAGCCTGTTGAACACTACCCATGCTCGAACTCACGTGCGCTTTCTTTTTTCTCATCACTCCTACAGGAGCCCAGGCAAAGACGGCGTGAATGCAAACAGAGAGACGGAGCTCTCATAACACTTGCCAAAACCAGGCTGTCTCTGCCGCCTTTCGCTGCAATGCCACTCTGCTGCATACCTGCTAATTCCAACAGCATGCACGCCTCTCCCATCATATATGCATCTTCGAGAACAATAACTGCATCTCTATTAGTTAATCTGAAGTCCAGAAACCCTCTTGCCTCCCTCCCTGGTGGTCCCCCCCCTCCCAAGTTCAGATGAACACAGGTGGTTCCTCACTGGATTTCACTGCGGCTATGTTAACAACATATTGGGTTACAACGCCATTTGTTGTGCAAGAGAAAAACAACTTTCGAAAATGCAATCGCTTCTACAGGCAATCATTTCTAGCTTTATGCGTGTTTCATTAAAACGGATAATTTGGCTTTGAAATATGTTTCTTTTTTGGTTAGAAATTATACAGCTTCTTGAGAGAGAAGCGAACATTTATTTAGGACAAAAAATGATTCGTTCATCAACAGTAATTTTAATTTTTCAATTTGATCAGCTTCACCATGGCTACTTTGACTAACACTCAAATTAAATAGTAGTCAACATGGCTCAAAATCAGAATCTATTTAAGTAACCAGCCATTGTCGATTGCCTTGGAATTCTGTTTCCATTTCCCAAAGAAAATGAAGTGATTCACAATCATCATCACCTTTTGCCTCCTTTCTCTGATGCTCATATTTGAACAGTGGCCTTTAATCCAACAGGTGAATGGCAGTGCGTTTTTCAAATCTAAACCTAGTCGCATGATTTCAGTCCCAGTAGGTGGATGCAAGATATACTTCTTCCCATGAAGAAACAGAACAAACTGATATCCACTGAAACCGACTCAAGGCGCGAACAGCCTGGATATACTGGAATGAGTGTGCGTAATTACCAGGACACGTTTTGAAATAGCACTGAGCTCTGAAGCCAGCGAGGTATTATTCTTGCATGCCTGAATCATAAAGTCATCATCTACCAGGATAAAAGTGAATATGGGCATATGGGACTGAGCAGAGAGTAACATATGGATCACAAATATTTTTGTAACTGATTAAAATTGTTCTCTTTGCTAAGAAAGCAGTGCCAGGAATTCAACTCTACTCCCAGCTTTCTGTTCACCAAACTAACCCAACTCTTCCAATGCCATTTCATCTTAAACTGTTCCCATTTCTCCCATTTTCACAAAGAAGCAAAACTATCTTTAACAAATACCTTTAATCCAACATTTAGTTCATAGATATCCTGGCCAAATTTCAATTGTTATAGTTAGAGGGGTGGAGGAAGTAAAAGAAGACACTATACATAAAATAAAAGGTACTGCAGTTCTTTCAATGAAAGTAATATTTTAACCATAATTTAAAGCAGTGATTTTTCAACCTTTTTCATTTCATTGCATACATAAACTGATTACTAAAATTCTGCGACACACCAAAAAATATATTTTTTGCTGATCTGACAAAAAAACAAACAAAACAATGCCCCTTACGAAATAGTCAGGTATTGCATGTTTAAAAAATTATTGTGATGCACCCATTGAAAGTCTCTGATTTAGAGGATGGTATTTAGTCAAGGTAGTTAATCACTTGTAAAACAATTGTTCAAAAGTGCTTGCAGCTATTTAAATGAGGAAACTAAGTAAAATCATTACCATTTCACCTTATATTTTTGCTGTTTCTTATTTCCTCATCTTAGTTTAGAGTTGAAAATAGTAGCATTTATGGGGTTGTGGGGATGAGAAAAAGAGCGAGAGAGGAGAAAAGTACAATGCAAAATATCAAATATTCTGTCTTGCATCACCACCAACAAAATAGACGTCTTCTCTCTCTCTCTCTCTCTCTCTCTCTCTCTCTCTCTCTCTCTCTCTCCCCCCCCCCTCCCTCTCCCTCTCTCTACGTGTGTGGCATATATTAATCTCTGGTCTGTCATGTGGAGAAAGAAAGATCAAACTTGATTCAGATTCCAACAGTAATTTAGTTCTCAGGGGATAGCTGAAATGGGAAATTAAAGTTGAATTCTATTAGCATGTTGGAAGGGTCACTTCCTTAGTCACTTTTCTCATTTTTTTTTAACTAAAAGTTAACACAGGATGACTAATCTTATCCCAAGGCAGTATTGGTACTTTGTGATGGAACAACATAACCAAGACTTAATTTTAATAACTGAAAGGTTTCCCTGCTATGCACTGTTCCTTCGTGTTCTAGCTGGTCACAGTTCTTCAAATGTAAACCACTTGCAAATTGTGGTGATATTAGTGATTTGTCAATTTGCCACATGTGATGATATTTAAGAGCTGCTCCACTTTATAAACCTAAAGACATCCTATTCTCCAAACAGTATTCTGCTGAAGCTTTTAAAAAGATTAGAGATGTGTAAGGTAAAAAGCAAAAGAACCAAAGTAATTGGAAATGCAATTCTTTCAGAAATAAGAGCAACCATACTATGAACAATGCACAAACTAATCTCTTCAGCAAGTTTGAGAAAATTTCCCCAGGTGACAAAAAAATCAATTAAGAAATTTTCAGATAGATTTATTTTCCCAAAGAAACTTTTCTTCAATACAGGTACAAGTAACACTCAAAGAGGAGCTCTACCCTTTAGCTAAACGCATTTTGGTCAACCCAACGCATAGGCATTCTATTACATTATTAAGCCTTGGTGTTGCTACAAAAGTTAGAACTAAGGGGGAAAAGCCTACTTTTAAAAACACAGAACCCAGTAATTCCACTTCTAAATATTTACCCAAAATAATTAAAACACTTGAACAGATGTATGTATACTAATGTTTATAGCAGCATTATTCATAATGATCAAAAAATGAAAACAACCCAAGTGTCCATCAACAGATGAATGGATAAACAAAATATGGTATATGCATACAATGAAATATTACTAAACCATAAAAAAGGAATGAAATTCTGATACATGCTTCAATATGGATGGACTTTAAAAACATTATGCCTAGTGAAATATTCCAGAAACAGAAGAACAAATATTATGTAAGTCCACTTATATGAGGAACCTAGAATAGGCAAATTCATAAAGACAAAGTAAAATAGAGATTACTAGGGGCCGGAGGTAGGGAAGAAAAGAGTTATTGTTTAATTGGTATGGAGTTTTTGTTGGGGATGATAAAAAGGTTGGGGGTGTAGATGTGGTGATAGTTGCACAACATTATGAAAATATTTAACGCCACTGAATTGTACATTTCTGAATGCTAAGGTGGTAAATATCATATTATGTATATTTGATCACAATTAAAAACCTAGAAAACAACACATTTATCCTCCTGAATACAATATAAATTAGGGATAAGAAAATCAGTATACCTACAAACAGATCAAAGACAGAAATGATAGGACCACTTTACAAAATTTCCGCTGCTCTATTGAGAACACATACTTGTAAAGACAAGTTTTATGCATGTAACCTGCCCAGGTTTGTCTCTGGCTCTAACAGGTACACAATACATGGGACCCTCAGTTATCTCATCCTCATTTTATCCATCTCTCATCTTTTATGCTTCAATAAGCTTTGCTGTTTAATCACCCAATGTGGACATTGCAAGAATAAAAAGGTGATGTTCAGAAAGCCTTCCACTGCATCGCTCCCAGAGTCATCAATGTGTGTATGCCAACGTGTTCTCATCCACAAAAGATAACAGACACCATTTCTAACTAAAAAATACAACATGATCAATTTTGATGGCCGGAGCTTACTCTAGGCAGAGTGCAGCTGCCTACAAACCTCAGGATGCCAGTAACCTGGGAGAGGGGACTGGATGCGACAGAGCAGCTGACCAGCAGTTTTGTCCCATCACTGCCTTCCCCCCTTTTTTGCAAATTTTTTTTTTATTGCAGATGAGGAGTATCTGCAATAGAATCCATGCCACAGGGAACAGGGCCAATGGCCCTGCTGCCATGTTAGAATATAAATCAAATAATCTGAGAGAGCATTGAGGATTTTTAAAAAATATATTTTTATTAATTTCAGAGAGGAAGGGAGAAGAAGAGATAGATACATCAATGATGAGAGACAATCATTGATTAGCTGCCTCCTGCCTGCCCCCCACTGGGGATCAAGACAGCAACCCTGGCATGTGTCCCTGATCAGAATCGAACCCAGGACCCTTCAGTCCGCAGGCCGATGCTCTAGCCACTGAGCCAAACTGGCTAGGGCTGAGAATGGTTTTGGTTCAATTATGTGACCACTGGGACAAGCTCCAGGATTTTTAAATAGCCTCAACTTTCACAACCCCCGCAGGCTGATCACTACCTCATATTTCCTACCTCATTCTACTAAGAATCTAGGCATGACTTGTCCATACACAAGGTAGTCTCATCAGCCTCCAGGTTGTTGCAAACTTAAAATAACAACAAAAAACACAGTGCAAGTACACACAGAACCGTAGCTTTGCAGAGAACCTTGAAATCAGCTAGTGTAGCCAACATTAAATCCAGTGACTTGGACAAGATTTACAACCAGATAGTGACAAAGCTGCCCCAAATCTTTTCATTTTGATTAGGGGCCAGAGCTCATTTTAATACACTGTAGCCCTCTACTGACGGCTCTATTAGAAATTGACCAGGCTCACCTAATCTATGCAATCAATTCCCAGGATATTGCAAGAGAGCCCCACACGTTGATTTTCACTGGACCGCTATCTTCCTTCCTCTCTCACGGCCAGCAAGCACTGCACAGTGGCTGCACACATACACCTTCTGGTGAATGTTTCTTCTCTGATTTTATCTTTAAAATCATACGGACCCATCTGGGTTTCTAGACATTATGTTCCGTCTTTCTCTGTGAAAAATCCAGAAAGCCCATAAACCATAAATAGCTATCAGAATGTCCTAAAGTTACCTGCTGGCTACTACCCACGTTCCTTCCTCCACCTCCAGACCCCAAGGTGCCCGTCTTTCCAGAGCCCACACAGGAATTCACAACCCTGCATGATTTCCAGGTGAAGTGTACCTGGGGTTGCAGAAAGGCATTTGGAACAATTAGACTCTCTCCTGGTGCCGGAATATATGCAGCATTTAGAAATGGCTGTCCCCTAATCCTCAAGAGAAGTGCCAGGATTGCAGATATGTGGAGTTGCCTCCACATCCCAACTGTAGCCAAAACGAAATTTTTCAGGAACGTAAATAACACTGCAGGCATCTTGTTGATAATAATTCCATATGACTTTGTTGAAACAAAAATGTTCCGAAATAGTTAGCTCTTCCAGGCATCTCACCGAGTTATGTACTTATTGTAAATATCCCCTTCAATATCCCTGTACTGTGACCTCCTGTGACCAGCAACACTATTTTAGGCATGGGAGGGACCAGCAACTGAAATGATACTTATTAATCTCACTGATTCATTCAATTCATTCCTGTTCAAACAATATTTTAAAATTTCCTCTTGACCTGGACACCAAAAATACAATCCGCTATTTATTTTCAGTTACTTATATTGGCAATACCTTGTAATGGAACGAGGATTTATCACAAAACTCATGTTTTCAACTCTGGCTTAAAGGATTAAAAATGATTTTTAAAAATCATCATGGAGAGAAAAGGCACTTCTAAAGGTGGGGGGGGGGTATTAATTATATTCATCACATTTGACATGAACTCTTTCTTCCTTCCTTCCTACAAGACGTGAAAGAGGCATCTGTCATTTCAAAAACAATGAAACTTCACAAACGCGATGCTGTTATAGGTGCGAGAGTGGGGGCGAAATGTTTGAGTTATTCAAACCCTTTCTTGCAGAAAAGAGGAAAGGAAGAGACATCCAGATGAAATGAATAAAAGTGAAGATGAATTGGTAAATTATTACTCTGTCAGATTTTTGAAATGTGATAAAATGTATGGCTCCCGCCACCCCCCATATCTAAATTAGGGAAATAAGAGGTTCCCCTGCTATGATGTCTTTATTTTCTCTCCTGTCAGTGCTTGGTATTTGGTCCGACAGCATACAAATATCTCACGCCTTCATACTGCGTTTGCAGAATTATTGTTAGAGATCATTACCGACCCTAATCAAAAGGAATCAATGCAGGAGATTAAATCACCCACCATGACCCAGCTCTTCTTCCCACCAACCCCCACAACAGCAGGCGAATGAAAGGTTTTCCAGAGAAGCAAAGAAATCGAAGGAAGCAAAGGCATTTCCCCAAAATGAAAAGCCAACATGTGGGGTCTACAGGCTCTATGACCATAGGAGGTGTGTTCCCCAGAGGGAGAGAGAAATGTAGCAGACATGGATGTATGCCGCCACCCCAAGTACAGCATGTGCAATGTCAAGAGCCACAGGAACAAAGGGAGTTTCTAGTTAAGCAGAGTAGCTCTGAGCTACCACTGGGTACTAACATACTGATACTGCTATTACTTCAAGATGCAACAACCACACTAATCCATGTTTTTACTGAGTATTTACTATGACGTGGGTAATTTTGGGCTGAGTCTCTTGCGTTGATTTTTACATTTTCTCCTTAATATCCACCACACCAGTCATTCCTAGCCTACAGGGGGGAAGACGACAAGCCAGCTGCCTGCTTGTCCTGCCTCTTTAGTGTTCAGTCAGCTGGCTGCTGGCTCCTTCAGTCCCTGGATCTCAGGTCTTAGCGATGCCTATGAATCATTCTTTCCCAAGGCTTAATTAAAACTTGAACCAAGTGATAAAATTCGCTCTCCTCCCACTATTTTATACGCTACGCCATGACAGAGGTTGTTGCCTGTATAGTATACCTGGGTGTTAGCCCCTGTGTTGAGAACAGTGTCTGGCACCTAGTAGGATCCGATGACTCACTGAACAAAAGGAGGTTCCAAACTCTAACTGGATACCAATCCGTGAGCGCTGGGTGACTTTCCTGCTTGTTGTCCACCCAAAAAAGCAAGGCATCTAATGACTCAGAGACCTATACACCAGGGGCAAGGGTTAAGGGAAAACCCATGACATGCTTCTGGATGGACGGGTCTCAAGAAGGTTTTGGTCTGGCTGAGCTCTGTGAGAGGGTGCCTCTCCACTGGGAGATAGAGAGCTGAAGCTTACTTATTGAGCACCTGCTGTGTGGCCTTCTGGGTAGGATATGATTGAAAGAGGTGGTGCTGGCCCTGATGGAGCTGCCAATCTAACTAGAGAATTCAGCAGACAAAGGGATTTGAGAACAAAGAGATCAGGGGACTAAGCATCTGTGCAAACAATACACACCACTGCTCCCCTTCCACTTAGGTTTTCTTAAAGTCATGTGCTCTCAGAGGCTAATTCTGAAAGTCATCTTAAGGGAACTAGTAGATATAATTAAGAGAAAATGAACAATGGGAAAGACATTTTCACCAAAGACAAAAGAAGGGTGCTGAACCCTTGAACTAAAGACACACACACACACACAGGTGAGTTTCTTCAGGCTGTTGGTAGTTTCTGAGTTTTTCTGAGTAGGTGATCACATGAATCAAATGCATGGTATGTGGTAATAAAACGATATGACCAGACATGTAGGCCTTGCTCACACTTCCAGGCGATATATATTGTGCCTCTCATTTGTCCCCCAACCCTACTCCTTACAGTTACTGCATGAAGCTTCTTCCGAGTGCTCACTCCATCTGGGTTCGCACCCAAGTGTCCTTCCCTCTGGATGAAGTGCCACCCACTTCAGGTACCATGGTGCTCATAGGTGCCCCCTCTGCCCCTCCTTTCATGCAGGAGCCTTTCCCCCGTTCTGTATTTCCTCATTCTCTAGCCTAACGTAGTGCTACACAAAGTTACAGATCGACACCCTGCAGATGCAGTCATGAACATGCAAAAGCCACTGAGCTGAGATCCCCACTTTTGCTGGAGAACAGAAGTGCTCAATAAATAATTCCTGCTATCCTCAGACTTCCTGGAAGGAGATGCACTTGAAATATAGGAGAGATGAATTCATCTGATGTCAGTGTGGTTTTTGTTCTAACGGGTAGCAACATTACGTTGGAATTGTTCCTCGCCACAATTAAATCTCTATACAGCCTCCAGAAAGGTGAGAAAGAGGTTGTCAAAGTGCTTCCGAGATACCTCCTTTCCTGGGGGGGTGGGGGGGGGGAGGGAAAGCAACCAGGGAGGAAAAGGTGCTATGTGTCTGCAGAGAGAGAACTTACGGAGACTCGGGTAGAACCAGGGTGCTGTATAGTAAATAAAAGCTAATTACAAAACAAAATCTCTGAGCCTTTACTGCTGAGCCATCAAGGGTTTTGCTTGTGTTTGGATCTTGCTTTAATTTTCAATGTTCCTGATGACCAAGGTGGGCACTAGTCTAAATTCTCTAGACAGAAGCCACTTGGGCCACTCTAACTTGGACCATTGACAGTACTCATCACACAGTAGGAACAGATCCAGACCAGCTTGCTGAAGGGAGAAATGGGTACTCTTGGGAGGGAGACATTTTCAGGAACCTTACAACATATTGGGGGCGTGGAGTCTGTGTTTTGCCATGTCCAGGGCTCAATCAGAAAGTAATTTCCTACTTAAGATATAGGAGTTGGTGGGCGTCTCGTTGTGTTGGGCACTATTCCAGGTCTGGGCCACCTGTGGCCATGCTCAGTGGATCCCAGATGCCCTGCTTGGAAAGTAACCTAAAATGAGCATGTGGCTGGCCATTTGAAAGAGAGAATCTGTAGTTTAAAGTTGTCTGGCCTGCCGCCATTCAGTGTCAGAATTGGAATCACATAACTGTTCCCTGCCTCCAAAGGCAGGCCAGGCACGGTGAAGTACACCCCATGTCCCTGACCTCAGGTAAAGCTCCATTAAAACAAACATTCTTGCTTGAAGGGGCAGCTAAAGAATTAGTTTCATTCAAGACTACAAGCAATTCAATAAATCTTTAAAAATAATAAATAAAGAAATGTAAGGGGGAAAAACCCAAGATGGCAATAGTAAGATCTTAGCTTCCATAATTATTTTAAATGTAAATGGGTTAAATCCCCCAATAAAAACCCACAGAATTCCGGAATGGATAAAATAAAAACATGATTTAACCATTAAAAAACAAAGACTACAAGCATGACGCAGGCGAATACCTCCTGCTTGGATGGATTCTCCTGCTTGGGTGCTCCATGTTCCAAGCCTCCAAGAAGACCCTTTAATCCTGAAAAACCCGGGTCAAGGAAAATGGGTGTATGTTTCTTATAATGTTCTATATTTTTAAATATTAATCCATCTTGTTAGTCTTATAATAGTGTGAGCTGGTGTAAGCTCTGTGAGTTGTTAGAACCTGCGAAAGCTAGCAGGAGCTGAAGAAAGGAATAAAAGAGGTTGTCAAACCATTCTATATGAAGGGACTGAAAGAAACCATTGATGAAATTCAGGAGATCCTTGGCCAGTCTCAGCTTAGATGATGGGAAATGTTGGCCTGACTGGTGTGATTGCTGTCGAAGGAAAGGGGGTACTACATTGTGTGCAAGAATTCCCTGGGGTTCCTGATGGTGAAGTTGAAGAGTTGGTGTCATGTTATTCACGGATTCTATAATGAATACCCAAGCTAAGGCAATGGAAGTGAGATTAGCTTTGCACATGTGTGGTGTGATCAGACCAAAACAGTCTTGAAGCACACTTGCTTCTCAGAGACTTCAAAAAAAGAAAACGACACGTGGACCTGGTGCAAACTGACATTGTCAGAAGAAAGACAGGAAGCGAAAGCACCTACTTTGATGTGTCAAATGTGCAACCTAGCACTTAAAAATCAAATGGGGTGTACGTAGTAACCCTGCAACAAAGTAGGACACCTTAAACCCTGGAGGGGGACTGGGAAGTTGGTATTGCACCAAAGAATGGAAACATGAAAGCCGTTATTAAAGTTTGCTAGAGTGTAACCTAGGCTACAGATATGGAAATGGCCAGGCTGAAAATATCTGGGGAAAGAATCAAATTTATGTTTTAATGTATCACGGAAATGAAATATCTGTCAATCTTACGTAATATGCAATTGTCAGCTTTTGAGCTGCTAGCTTATTTGTGATACTTTCAAAATTTTAAACATAGATAAGAAAGGAGAAAGCAGTAGTTACATTCGTAACATACAGCAATACATGCTCAGAAGTGAACTCTTTTGTTGAATATGGTCTCCTTAATAAAAATTTCAAGGTGTAAACACAGGGAAAATCATGCAGTGAGAAAAATTCATACTCATAATGATAATTTAGAAGAAATGGAGGAAGGGAGGGAGGGAGGCAGGCTGATCAGCTAGCTCAATTGTCAACAAAACCTACAAAACCTGGCAAAGTTAATATGTAAAAGTGGAACATGATATATTTGTAGCAGTTCATGAGGAAGCCTGCAAGAAAATTTAATTTTCACAAATAGATTTAAAACTAGGAAGACGAATAAAAAAAGCTACTCACTCATTATTATTAGCATCTAAGCAGAGACAGGATTATTCATCATTATTGATAAATAGTATATTAGGAATAGCATTTCCCTGCATTTATTAAAGTACAGTGTGCAGGAAAATGTGTTCTATACTTTGAATGAGAACACATTTTTACTGAAAGAATATAAGGGAGGTAAAGAACACGACGGGAACTATTACCTCTCAAAAGTCATGTACATGAAAATAAGAAAAGTAATCGGAATCTCTAAGTACCAAAGAATACTAAGCATGTTAGTGTGAATGACTACTTTTAGCCTCACAAAGCATTGCTAGTATTGTGATTTAAATATTAAGAATTAAGATAGATATAGAGACATATATATCTACAGAGAGAGACAACGTGTGTATCATTTGTGCAATCCCAGGTCTTTGAAATCCTCTGTGGTCCCAAACTAACCTTATAATCTAGCAGGTGGTGTTCAATCCTGGGCACGCCGGCTTCCTGCTGGCAACTCTGTGGCCTGACCATCCCTGGGGGTGGGGGGGGGGGGTTGGGGCATGCCCAGAGGTGAATATTCCAGGTCAGCTCACAGTTTTTCTAAACTCCAGGGGCTCCAGCAGGAGTGTGGGGAGAATAACATAGAAGCAGAAAACAAAGCTACTTCCTCCCTCTGCTGGGGATCCACGGGGCTCACCAACCTGCCAAACTTAAGGGGACTCTGAAAAAAAAAAAACACCCAAAAAAACAACTGCTGCCTATATACATTGTCCCCATCTGCTGTATCATTTCTGCTGGAATTCAGTCAGCCAATTTTGGAAGATTTCTGTTTAAAAAAACACACAACTGCTCTGGTTATAAGCCAAACCTCCTTTATGAGCTGCCTTTCTCTAGGCACCCACCACCTGGATGAGTGGCGTGGGCTGTGGTGCAGGTTTTGTGTCCTGGCAACATTACTAAAAACTGGTTGGAAACTTTAGGAAGCTTCCTATTAGAGGGAAGGATGATGCAGCGTTTTTACCTATTTTATTTTTTTCAAGTTCTATATGCAAATCAGGAGTAAATTTATTCTGTTTGTTGATTTTCTCTTCTCCTTAAAACGTACAACTGAATTTTGGGGGCAGATCATTTTGAAAGATAATTGCAGCCTTTTCTTGAAATAAACACTGGGGCAAAAATTTGTTTTCTGACCGACAATAATAAGCTATTGGTGTTACGTTCACCATGGCCAATACAGAGTATAGTCTCTAACCATCTTACATAACCTCTCTATAGATTCTCTCTCTCTCTCTCTCTCTCTCTCTCTCTCTCTCTCTCTCTCTCTCTCTCTCTCTCTCTCGGAATATATGTTAATGATGCAATTAATACAATGTTTATTAGAAGTAATACATGCAGCTTCCCCCCTTGAGGCTCCCCCTTTTTTCCTTTTCTTGGTTTAGTAGAGATAATGCTCCTGCAAAAGTGAGTACTTTTATATTTAGGCCCACTCCTTGCCAAAAATGGGAAAACAAAGTAAAAAAAATGATACAGAGGTGCCCCAGTCACCATTAGCGGTCCCCGCCCGCCACAATCCCAGCACATAGAGCTCTGCCTCTTAAAAGCCGGGGTCTGTTCCAGAAGGGGAACGCTGTCAAAAATGCCCGCTCCGCTGCTAGCTTCCAGGGTGTGTTATCCGGGGGTGGGGCGGGGGTGGCTGTATCCGTGCCATTCAAAATGTCACTATGAATTAAGTTGTTCTGCACTGCGATTTCCCACTTCAGACTAAATTGCATTTTTCCTTAATTAACTACAAAGCATCTTTCAAGTTCTATATGCAAATCAGGAGTAAATGGAATACCTTTTCATTTGTCCTGTGTGCTCTTAGTAAGTTCCCTGGTAGAAATAGGGGTGTTGTCTCCTCTTGCAATCCAGCACCTCTCCAAAACGCATTGGAAGTATGCGGAGCTGCACCCGAGGTCCAGCTTCCAACAGCCATCGCAACAAAGGCTGTCACTTCTTTCGGGAGAATCTGTGAGCTGTGCTTCTCTTTCTCCCATAAGTTCTCTAAAAACGGGATATCCTCATTTTCGTTTTATGAAACACGTGGCGTTGGGTAATGGTTTGAAGAAGCAACGATTTAGTGAATTAATATATAAATCTAACAAGTCATGAGGTTGTGGTGCCTATTCATAAGGCAGAACCGCCGAGGCCTCGCTTCCGAACGAGCAATCACTTTCTCATTAGCGTTATCACTGCCACAAATCACATCGGTAAATAAAAGTGCTTTTACTATGAATGCAATCTGAGATGTTACATAAAGTGAAACGCTAATGTAAACAGAGCCAATTTAAAGCAATTCCAATACACTTAGAGCAGTGGTTCTCAACCTTCTGGCCCTTTACATACAGTTCCTCATGTTGTGACCCAACCATAACATTATTCTCGTTGCTACTTCATAACTGTCATGTTGCTACTGTGATGAATCGTCATGTAAATATCGGATATGCAGGATGGTCTTAGGCGACCCCTGTGAAAGGGTCGTTCGACCGCCAAAGGGGTCGCGACCCACAGGTTGAGAACCTCTGACTTAGAGGCTAGTCACTCTGTGCCTGGCTTTATTTTGATTAAAAAAAAATACAGAGGATAAAAGGATCAACCCTTAAATGTCCTCTTTTGGGAGCAGAGGAAACTGAGTCACAGAGAAATGAAACTGCACAGCCAACTTTTCACTCTAGGAAAGGGTGGGGCCAGCGTTCAAATTCTGACAGACTGGTCCCAGGACTTGAACTGTAACCACCACACTTTGGAACGAGCCAGGATAACAGTCAGTACATGCCTGGCAATAAATAACGAAGGCATTCCCAACATGACACCAGGGGCAATGCATGGCCCTGAACCACAGGGGACAGCTGAGGGTCCCTGCCTACTCCAGGGTTCCTAATTCTTCTCAAACAAACCTCTTTTACTTTTATAATCAGAAAAAGTAAGCATAGAGACCAAAAAATAATAAATAAGTTCAAAGTGGCCATTTGCAGTGCTAATTGCCCTGTGAAACGTGTTTGTGCTTCCAATGCAATTACCCATTTAACCAGAAAACATGAAGGTAAAGACAAGGCCAAGAACTGTTAATAAGCCAAGAGTAAAGAATAAGCACATCGATTCAAATGTGCAATAAAAGGAAGGAAGTCTCTGAAACTGCATGTTTTAAATAAATGGCAAAGATAAAGCAAAAGGAAAACGCCCCGCATCCAAGCCAAACGATTTAATAAAAAACAAACAAAACTATTGAATAATGCCAAAGCAATCTCAAGACTAGTTATGTGAATATTGAAGTTATCGTACAATATGCTTGTTTTATGCTCGGGATAAATATCACGATGAAAACAACTCAAATGTCTTAAAAACGAAGTCAAGAATAATTCCATGTCAGGCTGGGCTAAAATTTCTCAAGAACTTAAGGATCTTTTTTAAATGGGGCCACAGACTTGAATACTGTGTTCTGAGCTTACTTCTCTCTATAAGGCATCAACTGAAAAGTTTCAGGGAAAATTAACAGTTTGTGGGGAGACCCTATATAACTTCATGGCAAGAAATGCGATTCCCTTCTGTGTAGTAGGTTTGGGTTCCGGGGAGGACGCATGTGTGATATCTGTGATCATTATAGCATTCTTCAGACTATTTACTAGCCCCATGTGTGTTTATGGCTTTTAAACAGCTCCTGCCTGCAGCCTCTGTTTTGGGGGGCACAGTTGGCGCTAAGGGTCTGAGAAGATGACAAGGGCCAGTTGAGCTATTCCAACAAGAGTGATGATCTGGGGATTTTTAAAACCACAGCACACATTGTGATTTTTCCTTTAAGAACTGAACAGAGGATAAATGGAATACCTTTTCATTTGTTATATGTGCTCTTAGTAAGTGCCTTGGTAGAAACAGGGGTACAAATTTGATCAGAATGCAGCCCATCTCTCCAGGAGGACCCAGACTTAAGGGGAAAGCTGGATTGTTTAAAAATTGGGCGGAGCTCATCAAATGGCTCTTCACCAATAGCAGCGCTTTTACATAAGAGGAAAGTTTCATGAACTCATGTGATGTTTACCCAAATAATTTTTTCTGCTTGTTTCTCAAATATAGGGAGTAACAGAATCCTCAATGTTTAAAATGATCTCTTACCTCCCAGTGAATATCTTTACCTACATAGGACAACTGTATGGTAAGCCATTTTAAAAGACCTACCAACTAGTGCAATGTAGAAACAGATGCATAGATGTGTCCATTTTGACTGTGTATATTTTTTTAGAGGGTCCATGTACAGCATTTTGCCCAGAACTTGCCACTTACTTTAAGTTCTTTACTTCTCCCATAAAAACAAGATCTTATAATCTGATCTGAAAATGTATGCTCTTCAGTTGTCATATTAGAGAAAGGAAGAAACCAAAAATTAGGCTAAGGGCAATGATGATGTCCAAAATCAATCACATGACTATGCTTACAAAGGCCACAGGACACCTGCTTTCTGATTTAGGATCGTATCCTCACCTAGATTTTTTAAACTAATTCATTTAAGATATTCAAATCCACTGATACCTAAAGAGTGAAACTCTAATACTATTTTCACTGACCTAAAAATTTCATGAAATTTGAATGTCAAAGAAGTGTCACTTAAATTAGCCACCTCTCCCCTCTGCCCCCCACCCGCCCCCCTCCCCCCCCCACCCCCGGACACACGCACAAAGAGCAGGTGGGTTAAGTCGCTCAGAATGTGCAAGTGACACTCCTCCCAGGCCCCTCCCCAAATGCCAGATCAGGCCACACTGCAGCCTGGACTTGGTTCCAGCTCTGAGAACAGAGTAGCAGCTGCTGGGAGTTGGCTGCAGTTCAAGTCTCAGCTGTATTCTTGGCCTCCTGCCTCCTCCAGGCACTTACCAGGGGCGTGTGACCAAGGAAACAGCTGAGCCCCCACCTCCAAGAGGAAATGCAACCGCCGCAACCCCCACTGCCACCTGCTCTGAGGCCGAACAACCAACAAATTCCTGCTCACTCGAGTGGCAGGGGGTAGCGTGGACTGCTGATTCACTCCCAGGCATGCCAGGCTGTTCTGCCCAGGACAGAGCCTGGGCAAAGCTTAACAGCACTGGGGTGTCATCCTGACCGCTTTGGCAGACCCACTTGGGGACTCGAACTTGCAAAGGACTCAGAAATGGTTTTGATGTTCAAGCCCACAGGGAAGGTTCTAATCAGATCCTCGACACTGCTTCAGATAGCCTTTGTAGAATTTCCCTAAGATACCCCGTTCCTAAACAGACATGTTGATTTGTGATCTACACTGGGCTGAAGGTAGCAGGTCACTTCCACGTTCATCAATTGCCAGGAGGCTCCTCACTACAACATCGTTATGAAAATGAAGTAGATGTCTGGAACCTCTCTTGGCCTGTGGCCTTCTTGGGTGCCATGGAGCCTGGAGACAGCCTCAGGCATCAGCACACATTCCAAGTTCAAATCCCGCTTTCAAGAATGAGCTGAGGAGCCAGGACAGTGGAAATGTGAGTGGATGGCTGGGCACTGCTCCACAGGTGTATGGGGGTAGATCTGTCTCTTCCCAGAACTGGGGCTCTGACAGCTACTGCACTCACGTCAGCACTATTAAGAGACAGCCCTGACTTCACACGTTGTGAAATCTCACCCTACTCTGAGGACACACCTGTGTGATCCGTCTCAGGTCAACAGGGGAGGCTATGCTTTAAGCTGGTCAACATTCCTCTGGAAAGAGGAGGGCAGAGGATTGACACTCCGTGCGTGATGCATCCCTGGGGGTTTGTTCCTCCATGACCTCTACTTGTGCGAGTTTGGAAAATTTCCATCATAAAAAGATTACTGTGGAACCCTTTCTCTGGGATTAAATCATCTTCAGATACTAAGACTATGCAGCAAAACTGGGCTTCAGTCTAGAGGGGAGATGCACCGATTTGTAGGTGATCAATGATTGTTTCCAGGGAGAATGAGGTTTGAAAACCTCTTATAGGCCACAGTGTCTTTGACAACGACTGACCTGTGTCTACTTAAGGCTTTTCTCCCTGTGAGTGACTCCTGGCAGTTTTTATTCAACACAGATGTGGGCACTCAGACGCACGATGCTCTGTTCTAGGGCATCATGGGGTTAAGATTTTTGCCTTTCTGGTACACACAGTTCCCTCTTCAAGGAAGGACTGTTGTCTCTTGAGGAATTCTTTCAGCTGTGAGGGCTGAGTCCCCAGGGCAGCACTCTTTCTAAGGGCAGTCCACATCCAGTAACTGGTGGAGGGGGGAGTTTAAGGCCTGGCCGTTTCATCCTCAGCAAGACACTCTGGAGGCCATTCTAGATAAGAGCTCCCCACAGGGTTGGCCAAGGCTGTTCTCATCCTTTGGCCTGAACTGGCCTGCTCCCTCTGCTCACTCCTGCTCCCTTCTTTGCCCATCACAGTGCTGGTGCCAATAACACTCCTCAGTAAACATCCTGCATACTCAACACCGTATTAGAGTCTGCTTCCCAGAACCCTACCTGGGACATCTCAGGACATCCCTTGGGAAGGTTGCAATTGCATTACGTTGGTGTTGGTTTTAAAACCCAGGTTAAAAACCACTGCTTGGCTTAAGACCCTTACTAGCGCCTCTAAATCACCTTCTCTCGTCCCTGGCACCTCATTACTGATCCAAATCTTGCACTATTTATAAAGGTGATTAAGCTCGTACATTCACTGTGCACTTATATATCATTCATTTCTGAGTTACTGGTTCTTATGGGATCACATATTCAATTTGGTCAATTATTTAAAAAAAAATCTATGATTCTTCCCAAAGTTGTGAATTCTCACCTCTACATGAAATCTATTCTATCCTATTATTTACCTCCTACTCTCAGAGGCCTCTAATAGGTTACAGAATCCTGTAATCTCAAATCAAATGTATGTCTACTTACAGGCACTTCTGAAAGTTATATCCTTAAATGTAATTTCAAAACCATCAGCAGCTAGCACCATGCCTGGCACACAGTAGGCATTCAAAATATCATGCTAACGTATTAGTTGATGCCTATAAAATGTTAAGCAGCTTGCACAAATGATCGAATTTACTCCCTCTCAATGACTAACAGTTAGAGGTCACTGCTCCCATTACACAGATGGGATGACTGAGACTCAGGGAGGCCAGGAAACTTGCCCAAGATCACACAAGTTAAATTCACTTTCACCCAGGAAATTTTATTGTTGTCTACCTAAATTACTCTTCTGGCAGGACATATAATAAGGTTAATTTTAACATTTACCTTAAATTTTATTTTTAAAATTTTATAGCTGACCATAAGAAATTTGTAAGTGTTCTTGTTTCTCTGCACTACTCCATGCAGAGCAGATGCGTTATACGCATGAGCACTTCAAATATCCTAATAAAGGAGCAGTCTAAACAATTGTAATAGTAGCTAACACTTACATTGTGCTCCGACGTGGTGAGCAGTAGTCCATGAACTGTACCGGTAAGGATTCACAAGTCACTTTTTCTCTTTCCCTCTTTATGTTTCTTGTTCACCCTTTCTCTTTGTGGACAGGCCTGGGGGAGGTGAAGACTTAGCAGCATGGGTCCTTAATTATTCTCATAAGCACAGCTCAATTACTGATTTTCCTACTATGACAATGAATCAATAAGAGAACCTTAAATCACATTTGATGTTTTTCAAAGCTGAGATGACTTGTATTTAAATTGGTCAAAGTAAAATATTTGGTCTCTTAGGGAGCCCGGCTTTCACTGTCCAGACAGTCCACGTGTGTGTGACATATGTGCACTCAGACCTGTGAATGCCCATGGAGTCGATGAGCAATGATTCCCTCAGCTCCTCCTAGCAGCAAGGCGTTCTCTTAGGAACCGTGAGAGGTACAAAGACAGGCATGGTCTAGCACAGGGGTGGGCAAACGTTTTGACTCGAGGGCCACAATGGGTTCTTAAACTGGACCGGAGGGCCAGAACAAAAGCATGGATGGCGTGTTTGTGTGAACTAATATATAAATTCAAAGTAAACATCATTACATAAAAGGGTACAGTCCTTTTTTTTTTTTTTTTAGTTTTATTCATTTCAAACGGGCCGAATTCGGCCCGCGGGCCGTAGTTTGCCCATGGCTGGGCCTAGCATCTGCCTTCCAAACATTTACAAGCTGCCAAAAATGAGGAGTTGCTAAGCTTTCCAAGGACTTATCTTCTCTGTTTTTCAGTAAGTACAGGGCGTCCCCCCAAAACGTATACACACTTTGAATAATTATTAATCCCAATGGGTTAAATCTGAAAAGAAAGAAACATCAATTGAGCTATCAGCTGTAAAGGGTGTATATATTTGGGGGACATCCACTATGTTAATCAGTGAATTCCAAATGCATCCTCATAGGGTCGTTCACTAATTTTCAAGGGAAAAAGTTAGACTAGATAGTTCTTTATTCAAAGAAATTCCAATAAGATGAACAGAATGGTATCCTTTAAATAAGAAAGAAAATATTTACTCAAAATCCTCAGTTGAGAGTTAATAATCCTCCGTTTGCATCTGACAATTGCCCATCAAGAAGTGAACTTTAAGAATGAAGTTTGTCATTACCTTGACCTGTCGTTACACACACTGAAGGTGGGAGTAACCTTCTGCTCACCCTGCCCAAGAGTTCCCAAGTATGGCTCGCTCCTTCCAGACCTTTCTCCCGGGATGGGACAAGCAAGGGTCAGAAAAGAGGGCACAAGTTATAGCCGGTGGCAAGGATGGGTTGGAAGGGCAAAGGACCAAGGTGGCAGTGGGGATGCGCATTGCGGGAGTGTGTGCAGGGGGCAGACACAGAGGCAGTGCAGGTCAGCTCAGATCCGGAAGGGTCAGACCACTGTCAAAAGCTGAAGCTGAGAACAAACACAGACGCAATAGAGCAACCATCCTTGCTCATCGTTCAGAGCATGAATGCACCAGTCCCCTGTGTCCCCCTGGAGGAATGAAAAAGAACTATTTAATTGTAAACATTTCAAAGAACCTTCAGTAATTTAGAAGCGAAGGAAACCACCTCTTTCACTGAACCCGGTCAAAGGGAACAAAAAAGCCCAAGTCCTTAACCTGAGAATCCCCGAGAAGGATGCCAGAAGGGCTTGTCGGGGCTAGAACACTGGTCTGGCCCTTCGCACTGTGTCCCATGCTCTCCCTGCGCCAGCAGATGGTGCAATGCACACCTGTGACACTTGTCACAGAACAGCTCTCTGATATGTTTATTACAAGAACTTACATGAATCTTCACGCATCCAGGCGTCATCAAGTACCCACCTGTTTCCTGACTAAGCTGCCCCTGAATAGCATGGTGTGTCTGGTATAAAGCAGGAAGCCCCACCATCAGCTAGGACCACGCCCCAGCCACCTCCACTCTCCAACGGATTCTTCTTTTAGAGAAACCCATTTTGCAGCATGTGAGGGATCACGGTTTTGAACCAAAAAGATGAATCAAAGGTCACATCTTCCCTGATGGGAGGAGACTTGACTTGGGATGGTGAACACACAATACAGGGTACAGATGATGTGTTGTAAAACCTGAAACTTGTATAATTTTGTTAACCAGTGTCACCCCAATGAATTCCATAAAAAGGAAAAAGAAGTCTTATCTTCCCTAACAAATCCATGGCTATCTCCCCACTCCTATGGTCTGTTCTTCCTCTGTGCCCACACCTGCCTCTAGCAGGACACACACTTCCATTTCAGCCCTCATCATAGGATCCTGACGTTATCTGAGAGTCGGGCTCTAAGTTCCCCAATGGCAGGGACTATGCCTCGCTTATCTCTGGGTTGCTAGGAACCACCAGGAACATAACAGGAAGTTAATAAGTGTTTCTAAAAAGGGAAATGTCTTCCAATCATCTTAACCAGGAAAACTGTACTCATTTTTCAATTATTTAAAATATTAACGGTTTATTATTTATATTATAGTATATATATTATATTGATTGTTTATATTAATACAATCCTATTTTTGAACATGTTTATAAGGCTTATGCCTTAAGATAATACTGGCCTTGTGTTTTGTGTCTATGTAAAGAACAAAGCTCAGATCAGCAAATACTCTCCAGGGACACACTGACCACCTTATTCCAGAAATCACTCTTTTGGGAAAACTGGATATAGTTTAATAATGACTCACACCCATGATTTCCAAAATAATTTATCTGGCTTATCAATAAGTACTGATTGAGTGACTGGATGTCATTACTATCTTGAAAGGGTTCTACCAACTGTCATTTGCCCAGTGGTAAGACTGACATATTTTGATAAGTGTTTAAGATCACCTCTAGCTGAAGATCAGAAAGACATAGTAATACCAGATGCAACCCTTTCTACAATTCCTGGGAAGTAAATTTCTTTGTAGAACCATGTTTTTCAAACTTTAGATCATGACCTACTGGTAAATCAGGAAGACAAATCATGGCTGGTAATGTAGACTTTTAAAATGAAGTCAACAGAGCGTAAAATAGAGTGGAATGAAGTGGACTAGAATAGAGTAGGTAAAATTAGGTAAAAATTAGAGACCTGGCCAGCATAGCTCAGTGGTAGAGTGTCAACCTATGCACCAGGAGGTCATGGTTCGATTCTCAGTCAGGGCATATGCCTGGGTTGCAGGCTTGATCCCCAGTGCAAGGCATGCAGGTAGCGGCCCATTGATGATTCTCTCTCATCACTGATGTTTCTATCTCTCTCTTTCTCCCTCTCATCTCTGAAATCAATAAAAATATTTTTAAAAAATCAGAGTATATTACCCTTGGTCCAGCTATGCCTTCTTTTGTAAAATTCTATTTCACCTGTGTGCATGCAATTTGTGGGGTGTGTCTGTGCACATGTATGTATATAAAAGGCACTTTTACAATGGGTCTGTGTCAAAGTGTTGTGGGAATAGATCGCATAATTTTTTCATAGCTGTTTGAGAATAATCTGAGAGATATATGTAACTCATGTCTTGATTGCCAAAGTCTGCGAGAGAGAAAATACGAAAATAAGGGCGGTGACAGGCTTCCTGCTGTGAAACGCAAACATCATTCATGAGATTCAAAGACCTTATCATTTAAATATGAGGACTGATGCTGCTGATGAACATAGAGCATCTTAGTTAAAACAAACAAATGATTATGTTGGACAACAGTGTAAACAAGACCCTAATTCATGAAGCAGCTAATTGCTCTTCCCAGCTGCAGGAGATTGGCCTACACTCCGTCTCGCCCCATGCAGGCTGTGCGTGGCATTTGTACCCTTGCCCTTGAAATTCCGCCCAGCGCCAGTCCAGCCGTACACACCAGAGCCTGGGGGCCCAAGAGGGGTGGGTTCAGAAAGAACCTAAGAGACAGCTGGTTAAAAGCATCAAGTCTGCATCCTATAGACACACATATTTACCTCTAGGTTGTGCTGGAGTTAAACTCGTACTTAAATTGCTCCATTTCCTCACAAAACTTACTGCTATGTCACCAGAAAGCACCTTGAGAGCATCCGTTGTAGCCAAAGGAAATTGATATTTCATATCAGTTTTTTTTAGTAAATCACAAAATTGGTAATCAGATAATGATAACCACAAAGTCCCACAGTTGCTCATATTTAAGTCAACATAAACACAGATCCATTAACCCATACTATAAAAAAAATAATAGCCACCATGTTTTCATATGGCATATGTTGTGCCAAATGCCGCAAAGGTCGCCTTGCACATAATGTAAAGAAACCTGGGGAAGGTGAAATGGCATTGCTGTCATTGAAATGTTGCTCGGAAAAACCCATGCTCTGACCACTGCCTCCCACAGCTAGTAGAAATGACAAAACATGCCTGCCCCTGGAATTCATTTTGAAAGGGATAAAGCTTACAGAAAAGGCTTCTAAGAAAAGAGACAAGTGGGAAAGTAGGAGAGCGCTGCTTGAGGAGCCACAGGTAAGGACTATAACGGGCAGGTCTGTCCAATTTCTTTCTGTCTAGAGTAGAGTTTGGAATCCTCATCTCTTCTTTAGAGGTGCTATGTTTTAAAAATAATTTTAAATCGAAGTAAATTAAACTTTATTCTGAGGTTTGTTTGTTGTTGGTATTTTACAGCATCCCCTTAATGTTTCAGATGAGGAAACATCTATCATGCAAATTCTACACTGTGATGAGGTCTTTTATGTTTTAGGCCCAGGGTTCCCGGATTGCGGCCTCTGGACCAGGCACATCAGCGTTCCCTGGAAACTAGTTGGAAAAGCTAACACCTGGGCCTCACTCTCTATGCGCTGAATCAGACTGTGTGTGACATTTGTACACTTGCCCTTGAAATTCAGCCCAGCACAAGACCAGCCGTACATACTCGGAATCAGAGGGTCCGGCTACCTGCGCTGGAGTAAACCCTGCAGGTGAGTTGTGCTGCCTGTGCAGGTTTGAGAGCCGCTGCGCTAGGGATGGCGCTTGCTGTGTAGCACAGGAGGCGGGATGTCCTAGCCTGAAACTCCCCTTCGAGGTGGCTACGCACTCACACTTCCTTCCTTCTGCAACAGGGTTCGCATAAAGCACAGGGTGGCTCATTCGTGTTAAAAGATGAGCCCAAGGTCCCCAACTGACACTTGTGAGACAGGTAGTCTGGCTCCTTTTGGCCACTGGAGCAGAGCTGTGGAATCAAACCCTGAAATGCAGAGAAATCCCTAAACTCCTCACTTGAAAGAAATTCATCTCCCTGCCCTCGACTGCCATCTTGCCATGTCATCAATGCTGAGGGGTAGAGAGCACGGGTAAACACAAGTTTCCTCTCCTCATGGACTCTGTTCTGTAACCCTGTCTTCAATGAGGTATTGTTCATTAGCAGTGAGATAAGTGAATTCAGAGGGAACATGAGGTAATAAAGCAGCTAGCTAAGGCCTCCCCCTCGCTGACCTCACCATTATAGGGGTTTCTCCTTTTATAATATAACCAGGTTGTGAGTTTATATGTATAATGTATGTATAATACATATAACATATATATATTTGTATGTATAGATGTGTATCTAAATGTATATATGAAGACATGCACATATATATTTATCAAAGAGTAGGCATGTATATTCCAAACAATAAAATTGTAGGTAATCTCATTTATCTAAGTAAACCTGGCTAGCTAATTCATCTATGCATTAGAAAGATTAAGAAATTTAGGGCAATATTTTCGCTGTATATAATGTAAAATATATTGATATCAAATAAATCCTATTTACCAATAAACTATATTTCCACTTCTTTAGGTTAGATAAATGGAGAGAGAAATAAGACTATGTTGGTTGTTTACTTTGCTTCAGGTCACAACATAGAATTAATAAATAAAACACATTTAATTAGCGCAGTCCCGGAATCTCTCCAAATATTTTAACAAAGCCACTCCCTTTGACAAGTAATTAATAGAGAGACTGATTATCATACTTCACTTAGCTTTTGTTTCAGGCATGGCTGAAACTTCTGTTAACCCCACCACTTCCTGTATCTGAGAAACGGACTCCCTGAGGGTAGAAGGATAAAAGGGCCACTTTGATCTTGAGCATCTGCCAGAAGCAACCGTCACCCTCTGTGCCAAACACAGGGACAGCACAGCCGCGAATGAGTGTGCGCTCCAGGTGTTTGGGGTCTGCTGGGTAGAAAACAAATGGAGGACAAACAATCCATGAAGGAAGCTCACACTGGCTACTTCTAATTCAAGATCAACGGAAAACAATTTCAGGGGAAACATATTAGTAAAAAAGGATAATTTCATTCTCAATACCTGTCAATTGCATAAATGTGTGTTGGCAGGTGGGCGGGGAATAGGGTGATCTACCTGGTGTTAGTTCTACATGTAGCAAGTGTTTGACATGCTATACCTTATGAAGGGAGTATTATTGTTCACATATTCTAAGAAGGAAATCGAAGCTCTTAATCGTTAATTAACGTGGCCAGGCCATTGAGAGGCAGCAATGGAATTCAAACTTGTCACCTTGACCTCAAGCCTATTGCCTTTCTAGGACTCTTGGAGAAAGTGTGTCCCAAGGATAGGTGATGTCAGGCGCTGAGAATCCACTCTTGCCCCAAAAGTACAGATTTGAGACCCACGCAGGCGCACAAATTTCCACCTACTCAGAACCAGTTTCAAAAGTTAAGTTCCATGTCCTTTTTGTCATGACCCCGGACACCTATCCTTCTGCTATCTGGATTCTCAATTCCTGGTTCTGATCTCCAGATAGATCTAATTCTCCATGCTTTCTAGGGCTTTTCTTTTATTTATTTTTAAAATATATTTTTTATTGATTTCAGAGAGGAAGGGAGAGGGAGAGAGAGATAGAAATATCAATGATGAGAGAGAATCATTGATCGGCTGCCTCCTGCACGCCCTCTACTGGGGATTGAGCCCGCAACCTGGGCATGTGTCTTTGACTGGAATCAAACCCGGGACCCTTCAATCTGCAGGCCAACACTCTATACGCTGAGTCAAACTAGTGCCTTCCTTTGGCTTTTACTTATTACAGTGTACATCGTGTTACAAAGGAAAAATAAAAGAAGGATGACAAATATACCTTTCCTTCTCCTTAGACAAGAACCCCCAGGTATGCTCCAACTGAAATTTTGCCTCAGCTGTGACCACAACCAAGAACAGATCTGTGAAGACAGCTCATGGGCACACAAGTCCCTTTCACACAAGGGGTAGTTCATAAATATTAGTTGCCATTTATACTGCAAAACCGTAATACAAATTATTTTTCCCAAATAACAATGACCCAATAACAGAGAATAACAATGATCCCAAATGATCCAGAGGTAACTTCAGAATGAGTAGAGGAATGCTGAGTTTTCCTTAACACTGTCCCTGTGGCTTCAACAAATAATATAGTCAGAGCTACAGGAATCTTGGATGCTGATAAGAATTCGTGCCTGGGGAAACAAGGTAATTCAGAGGGCAGAAGGAACAAGCCAAGTAAAAGAATTCCCACAGAGCCCAACAAATGACACTAATGACCTAATCAATACAATAATAAATTCAGATTTCCTCCACACATGGCCACTCAGTAGCTTCCCTAAAAAGTTCAGAAAAGCGTCGCGTTCCTTTCATTTAGATTTTTCTTACCTTTATCAGTGTACTGCAGCAGGAGCACCCCAAAGTTGACTCTCCATCAATCAAAATATTAGGCAAGTTCACCATATCAGTCCTTTCAAATGTGCAGGTCTGGGTCTATTTCACTGCCATGAACAATCACACCATTTGATCCCTGCCTACACCCAAGGATCTAATTTATAAATGACGACACAAGTAAAATCGCCCCATCCTTTCTTAAAACATCAAAACTAGTCTATGTTTTACAGCCAGGTCAAAGCAATGAGGTAACATTTTTCTGATGATTTTAGAAAAATTGATTTTAGAGTCTTCATCTCTTGCTAGATCATTTTGGTGCATCTCTGACTCTACCAATGGCCTTCTGTTGGACATAATTATTGCTTTTATCTGCATTGTGTACAAATCACAGGTCCACAGTGACTTCATTTGAAATCACTTCTAGGCCTGAAGGCCCCAAATTGCTCCTGGAAAGATGCTAAGATTAAACTTTCTACACGTTTTCTAGACCAATCTAGGAGGCCTAGTTAACTTTCTTTGTAAATGAACAACAGTGCTACAATCTCCAAGTGAGACACCATTAATAGATAATAAAATATTATGTGGAATTTCAGACACACATGGAATAATAAATCATCCATGCTCAGCTGTCTTTTTCCAGGCTCCCTATAATGTCAAGTATTACTCTCTGTGCAGAGGAGAGCACCTCCTAGAAAGTCATCTGGACTTCAGGTGTCCTCAGATGGCCCGTCCTCACTGAACCCTTGGCTGGGAATTGCTTATCAGTGTAGAGTATGGTTGTGCTGAAAATGAACTCCAATTATGCATGAACAAAATGCTCAAGATAACAGCCACATCATGAAAACATCATTAAGGCTGGGAGGGATCTTAAGGGGATGCTTTATTTATGTGAGGATAATGGCATCAAGCAAAGGTTGTGATAAGAACTAAACAAAGGACAAGCAAATAAAAAATTATGAACACCAGGAAAAAATGAATTAATAATGCTAGGCGCTTGACAAAGTGCTTCAGCCTTCATTCTTATGGCCATCCTATTTTAGAAATGAGGACGCTGATGCTAAAAAGCTTAAGAAATGTATGAAGTTGCAGGGTGGGATCTGAACCCCGAGCTGGGACCCCATATTCTCTTTACTTAACCAAATACTCTTGGTAAGTTTTCCTTCTCATCATTTCAATGTTATCTTGGAGCATTAGTCCTTATTTTCAAAGCTAAAATAAAATGTATACCCCAAATTTATAGACAATGCAATATACAACTGGTCCATGAATATTCTACAAAAAAGCCATGGAATCATAGGAACTAAACTGGAAGAGATGCCAGCTATTATCTGGTGTATTCCTGTTGCTTTATGGGTAACTTCTAAAAGTAGGTTCTTTCTCAGTGTTTCAGGGCAAGATATTAGAACATGAACCAGGTCTGGGGCCACATATCCAGATCTCTTTCTGCTTCCAGAAACCTAAATATTTATCTCTGCCAACAAAAAAGAACTGCATCCTTTAAAAAAAATCACCCTTCAGGTACCCAATAAATCAAATCTTTTACTCCTCTGAAGTTTTCCTATGACACTATATGTAATCCCATCTCCTTCTCATTATGGGCACTATTTTTAATCTATTAAGAACCTTTCCAATATTCTAAGTCTATTTTAGTTTCCTTTCTCAAACATGCAAATGTGGAACTGCAAAACAAACTCAAAGAATAATTAGCCTTTACAAAAACCTTTTTTATAATTCTAAACCTATTTGTTGCCATGATCTGATATGAACTTGAACTTTGCAGTTTGGAGTCCCAGTTCAAGTTGAATCAGTTGCCTGAAACTCTAATAAGCAATATTGTTAATGCATTATTTCATAAGATCAAAAAAGAATATAGTGTCTCATCCCAAGTCCATATACATCCTCTTAATCAGCTGACTCCTTTCTCTTGATTGAGAGCTTCTCAACTGACAGTTTTAGTTTCTGGTCTGACCATCATATGAACTTTCCCCCAGCAACTTACCAGGGGTGCTCATTCTTCCTTGCTTGTTTTCTGGAAACAGTATGGTTTCTACCCTTGAGATAACTCCTCTGGATCTTCCTAATTAACTTTCCCAGTAAAGAAATGTTTCTTCTAATTTGTCAAAATTACTTCATATTGCTTTACCATCCACGATATTGTCCATCTGTCATTATGGAGTTTTCTCAATCATTCACTGCATTGTTCTAACTGTTAAAATACATTTATCTTTCCCAAATGCCTATAAAATCCCATACAGCCAATTTCTCAAATATTTAGCACGAGACCTGACACATAGAAAGCCCCTCAATAAATATTTGAAAAACAAGGTTGAACAAATGGATAAATAACCATGGTATCTGGTGCAAACACAAGTCTTGTGTTCTTATGCAGACATAAGAGCTCAATGCTCCTCAATTCAGCTTGCATGGAAATCCCCCTGCTTTGACACAGTGTGGTCCAGAATATATTTTCTGATTTCCTGTGGAGAAGACCAGCTGTGTCAAAATCTATTGCTTCCTGCGTATTCCCAAAGCCTGCCACAGTCACGGAGAAGAAAAAGAATGTGCTCCTCGTCTCTCTAAATTAAGGCACCAGGTTTGGGTTTTCTTTGGGAAATGGATTGGGTGAATAGAAGTTCATGTGATCAGAGCCACACTTGACATACCTCAAAATGTAGGAGGTAAAAGAAGAAAGCAAACTCATTCTACCCTGAATTGCCTATCCCTTTCTTTGGGCTAGATTATTTTTCTAGAGAGGGGTAAACATGAGTCCAATTTTCAGTGACCCTGAGTGGATTAAATGGTTTGTCATTTAACCTGGTTAATCCTATTGCTGTTGCCCTGTAGCAGGAAGAGAGGGGCACTCACATAGAGCTTGGTTAGAGCTGTTCTGCGTAGGACAGGAAGAGGGGTCTGAAATTACCCAACTTGTCAGTATTCTCTTCCCCCTCTCTGCCTCACCCCTGCCTTCTAATCTAATGCAGTGGACTTGCCCTACCTTCAGAAGAGTGAATTCTTTCCCTACTTCCTGGCTCACCTTGACCAAGGTTAACTCCCCTCAGGTCATATCTATTAAACACAAGTTGTCTCTACTTCAGTGCAGCAATGATTGGGAATTGTTTGTGAGCTTGCCTTGGCCTCACCCCTCTCCATGTAGATGGAAGAGTGATCTATGTATTCAGTGTAAGCAGACTGGCGAAGTCCTAATCATTGCCTGAGATCGGAAGAAGAAACTTCTTTGTAGAGCCAACATATTTCCCAGGTCAGTTGCAATTTAAATGTAAGGGCATCTCTTTGTCCTCTTTTTCAGAAAGATGAATGTCCGATACACTTTAGCTGAAATTTTAGGGGGGAAAAAACACACTGAAAACTTTACTGAGAGCTGATTTTGAATCCTGAATATTAAATGCCATCAGCAATATAAAGGTCAATTTTTTAAGTCAGGAAACTGATTAAATATCTGCCACATGTAAGCAAGAACTGCTAAGGACAATAAAGAAAAATATATGTGGAAATATGCTTTGGGGCTAAATCACCCTTTTGCTTAATATGAGTTATTTAAATGACTTTTGTATTTAAGCATATGTCTTTTGATGAATTTATATATATATATAGATATATATATTATGTATATATATATATTTGTTGAATTTATATACATATATGTAACATATATATACTGTATATATAAATATATATAATTTGTCTACTCTTCCCTTTTTTTCCAGCCAATATTAGAAAGCAAAGGTTATAAATTTATAAATTTATTCTCAGGTGCCTTCAGAGAAGTTTCATTGGAAAACTTTCTGATTGTGCCATCCCTAAGAATGGCTGATGTTCAAATTATAATTTAAAAATGAAGTGCAATTAGCTGATGGTGAATTTACTGCTTGGCAGGGCTCACCTCCTGCTGTGCTGAACACTCATTGTGGCTCTCCATGTCCTGGTGGAGGAACCAACTGATTAAACCCCAATTCTGAGAGACGATTCCCCATCCTCTGGCCATTCGAACACCGGTGTAGAAGTGACTCACTTCAGCAAAACTAAGTGCAGATCATTCAGGATGAGAGGCCAGGTCATCTCCCAGTCCAAGCAGCTCACTGGGTGTTTAGCGACAGGAAGTGAGAGCCTGCTGTGGGGGTACCAGGCAGGGCGCCCACAAGCCCGCAGCTCCCCTTGCTTTCAGGGCTTGGAGGGCACTGAAAACTGCCTCCATCTCCCCTCCGTTCCAAAGCTGCTGCTGTCACCCAGTAGGGCAGGATTTAACATTACTCCTCCATGGGTTTGTGCCAGTTGGTTCTTCAGCCTCCCCTGTTAGATGGCAGACATTCACAAGTAAAATGTTTTGGAGAAGTCATATACCTATCTGTTCAGGATTTAGACAAATCTGGCAGGGTAATCCCCTCCCTGAGAGACTGAGGGGAGATAATGGCCTTCTTAAGCACCATGATTCCTGTACAATGCACACCTCCCAGATTAGCTGCTACACTGGCTTGGCCTTTGATATTTCATAGGCACAGAAAGAGTAAAGCCAGTCTCCCATTCTAACCATGCAGATTTTTATGGGGTGGAAACAGAAGAACACTAAATTACTAAAAGATCTTTAAAAATTAAAAAGAATTTGTAAAGGGAGGTTTGTCTCCTTTATGTAATGAGGTTAAATCTCTCTAAAGTTTTCCAGATGAAAAGATAATCGTTTCTTTATACTGAATAATTCCTATGTGCCGGGTACTTTGTTTCTGCTCCAATCCTACAAGGGAGGCCTTTAATTTGGGGAGAACGTTGATGCCACGAGGAGTTAACGAAATTGCTCAAATCACGTAACTAGTAATCTGTTCAGAATGAACTGGTGTTGTTACCCAGTTTAACCTGCTGAACCTGTGAAGCACAGACAGGTTTAGAGTCTTGGCCATAGTCACACTATTAGTTATTCAGACCCAGAAGCCAAACACCAGGATGGCTGGTTCGGGAGGTACATTGCATATTTATGAAGGTAAGTTTGGGGAGGTGAGATTTGGATACACCACCCTATAGAGGCCTTATGTCTCCAGACCTTTACTCTCAATCCAAATTTTGCACATTTTTATAACCTGCAAAGTCTCAGGGAGGCCCCTGTGTCTGCGGGAAAGCCTTCCTTCATCACACACAGCAGTGGCCTGCTCCTCCTCAGCTAAGCTCTGAGCATACCTTTGGTCTACCTCTCTGTTAGTTTTAACCTGACTTTTGATCGGAAGTTCCACTGAGTTCGACATATCTTAGCTTCCTACGTCATAGCTGACAAATGATGCAGACATGACAATCATCGTTCTCATAAGCTGGAAAAAATAAATAGAATCATAGTTATGGCTGCAAGGTCCTGACAATTAATTAATTTGTGATAAAACAATAGCCCTCTTGATGGGATATTTGCATCCTTGCCCTAGAAAATATATATATTTTGTCTGACACACACACACACACACACACACACACATATATATATATATATTTTTTTTCAAACGTATCAATTTTGTCACATTTTACTAGGTGTGCTCTCTCACCTCTTGATGCTGGGGGAAAACACACACACACACACACACACACACACACAAACAAGCCCACTGCCACCCATAGTTCCGGGTGAAGACAACAATGATAATAATAATTAAGGATGAAAGCTTCCCATTGTTAGAGTACTTAATTGTGTTTAAGCAGATAGCAACAGCACGTACACGCCACATGACGGCAGGCTCTAGGATAGAATTCTTCCAGAATTCTGTTAGTGATTATGTGGAAATTTCAAGGTTGCAGTAAGATTTTAATCTTCACAAAGGAAATATGTGCTGTGACCAAAGTTAAATCAGCACCAGCGTGGAAAAAAGGGCAGAATCATTAATACCAGCTAGTTGTTTGAAGTGGGATCTTTGAATTCATCTTTAATGCCATGGCAGATGTCTGATCATTTCCTAAAATTCTGACGACACCAGCATATCTAATTAAACTTAAAATAAACAAATATAAAACTATGTATTTAAAAGTGTTCACGCAATTGTTCTCATAAGCCAGAAAAAATAAATAGGATCATAGATATGGCTTCAAGGTCCTGAGAATTAATTAATTTGGCAGAAGTCAACAGCAATTTTAACACAATGATGTGCTACACTGGCTTAAAGAGCCATCATTTGACTATAAACCTTAATCTTCTTTCTCCAAAAAAAAAGAAAAAAGAAAGTAAAGTGCCATATTAGCAATTAAAAGCTTTGTTTTTAATACTCTCATTTTAAAAAAGATAGTGTTTTGAAGAAGCAATGTGTATTCGAAGCTTGCAAATGCTGTAGAAATCTTGGTTCTGTCACATACTCATGTAGAATCTACCCATTTTCTGTCCAACAGCTTTTTGATGATTACATTAAGTCAAATGCCAGCAATGCTGGGA